>NC_064643.1:268888567-269196960 GCF_023864345.2 Schistocerca serialis cubense
TGTATGTATTACTATAAAGGGACTTCAGGAAGGAAATCACACAATACTGTGGCTAGCCAACCAAGTTTTACAGAATGCTACACTGCATTTCAAAGTGAGGCAGATACACGACACTATTTTTTAACGTAGTCACCAAGTCTCTGTTAACAACGCTCAGAATGTAATACCACTCGCCCAGTTTCCACTTGGTCGTGGAGCCAGTCGAGAACTGCTGTGTGGGCATGCTTATCGTTGGAAACCTCTGACCCCCCGCCCCCTTCCAGATGTCCTTTCAGCTTGCTGAAAGAACAGAAATAGTATGGTGGAGGAGCTGGACTTCTCGATCAGCGTCACCCATGCCTATGCGGTTTTGGTTATATTGGCACCATTTAACTACGGCTGAACGCGACACTGTATTTGGTACATACACGTCAGAATTTCACGGTGAATCTGCTAGCTATTTAGACATTCTACTCACAATAATCATGCTGCGCTGCGTAGTTCAACTTGGGAGTACTTTTTTTGCAGTTGCCGAGGCATTTCAATCGCGCAATGATGAACCTGTCATCCTTGACAGAGTAGAACTGTATCTCTTGGAAGCCTGATACATTTGCTCAATTCTGACAATGCAGTACTCTTGTTTCCCTGTGGTGTTAGCGTGGGACGACATGAGTAACTTACTTTTTGATGTCTCTATGTATACCTCGTTGCATTTTGTTTATCGTTCAATTTTTCTCTAATATTTGTTTTTTCTTGACATCATCAAGCCTTTCTCAACCCCTACTGGATCTTCCACGCTACCAAATTATTTAAACAGAGCCAATTTAGAGTCATGCAGTAATCTTGTGACGAACCTATATCGTCGCATATCGTAGCTATGCAGTACCTTTGTGCATTTTTCTTACTGTTTTTCTTTCGCGAGGCGACTTAACGAGCTGTGTAGCGTCGACAGTCGCGTAACAATACCTACTTAAACTGCATACCACTGTTTGATACTATCTTTGTCTGTCTACGATGTTTCATAAATTCTCTTTGTTGTCCGCATTGTTTGCGCGTTTGGCATAACATTGAGATCAGAAACAGTTGTTAATCAATCTCATCAAATGCCGAAACGGTGAGGCATGTGCCCCGAGGTAGCAGGAACTACACTTCCTTGAGATTATGTTCGGTTTAACCATTTGCGTTGTGTTTACAGCATATGAGATCGTTTGTTATGAACCAATTCATTATGTGTTATGGCGTATGAAACTTTTCCATCTAGAACAGTTGTATCAATAAACAGTAAATTTATTAATTTGCCAACTGTGGAATGCTTATTTTCTTAATATTAAGAGACGCTGTCGATTGCAAAAAAATTATCTTCACATTACTGTACAAACAAGAGTTACAAAATAATCATGGTACATAATATGTGCCATGACATAAATATGCTTATGTGAAAAGACTGCTTTTCTTGTATATGTGCTACCGCAGGAACTGAAATTAGTTTCATCTTAATAATTACATGTCTTTGGAATATAAGGAACCGAATGTGACAGCGTGAAATGATGACGTAGTGTTTATTCTCGTGCTCTCGGCAACAGACAAGGAATTATTCAGCGAAAATGTAAATAAACACATGACTGAGATGATTTGAACGTACAACTCACGTAAGGTCCACGTAGATAAGTTTTGGTACTTAACATCACTGGCACACCCAGCAAATATACCTCATCACGTTACAAAAGAATCTGTATTTAAAATTATTGCACATGTAACTGTTAAGAACCTGACGATGACAGCATGCTGTAGAAAGGTGTCGTGTCAATAAATACTGGTAGAAAGTGACTGGAGCAAAAATAAATTTGTAACCTGCATTTACTTATTATCAAATGGTTCTGAGCACTATGGGACTTAATATCTGAGGTCATCAGTCCCCTAGAACTTAGAACTACTTAAACCTAACTAACCTAAGGGCATCACACACATCCATGCCCGAGACAGGATTCGAACCTGCGACCGTAGAAGTCACGCGGCTCCGGACTGAAGCGCCTAGAACCGCTCGGCCACCGCGGCCGGCTACTTGTTATCAATTAAAGCTTTTATTATTCATTACCGAAATACGCTTGTTGAAGAATTTTCAAATCATCAATTGACTAATTAAATAAACTGCATCAATTAAATAGTTATGACGACACTAGTTTTTCATTTATTCTACCAGTGCTTGATTAAATTGCTATCTCAGTTGTGGTACCATTGTCATCGGAAAATAAATTTATTTGCGTCATTTCCAAATTTCATCATAATCTGATTACGAGATTCAGAACTGTACATTTTGCGCACTAGTCTAAAATACTAAGTGTCTCCAAAATATTTCCATGATTACAAACATTCATAAGACATAAAATATGACACGTAGACAAATAATTTTAATCTAGAATTGCATGTGGCATATTCAAAACCTTGTGTACACACTTACTTATACTTAGTTTGTTGCACTCCCCAATGAAGTAACAAAAGCGGAATCGGATACCATTTGCAAATAATATGCAGTCAAACTAGAAGAAAGTCCAATTTGTCCTCTGGTACCACGAGGCACCAGGAAGAAGGAATGAAGACTGGGTTTAATGTCCCGTTTACATCTAGGTCATTAGAGACGGAGCACACGCTCAACTGTGTGGAAGGAAATCGGCCATACCCTTTCAAAGGAACCATCCCGGCGTTTGACAACACGTTGACGATGGTTAACAATGCAACTTGAGGATTACAGTCAGCAATTATAAGAATTCTGCATACCATTAATAGGCTTGCCTTTACCAGTGGGATACTAATACATAGCAATAACAAGCAACAAATTCCACTCGGCTCTCTGAAAACCCATCGTGAGACACATACGTCCCGTTGGTAGTCAAAGGGATAAAGCAAATTAGCGTTTTCAACACCAAATCTGACTTCAAAAGTAATATCGCTACATACTGTAGAATTATAATGTTATCACCAACCGGAAATATCCTTACATTTTAGAAAAACTTTGTTGTCACCAAAATAAAGACGCATAAAAACCAGCACAAGAAGGGAATAGGTTGTTTCATACCACGAATGCAGATATTTGTACCGGAGTGCCCTTCTTGCCGGTGATAATCTGCTTTTTATGTCCTCCTTGCACCGTCCGTCATTGGTTATTTGCTGCCTACATAGTAGAATTCCTTAACTTCATCTACTTCGTGACCATCCATCCTGATGTTACGTTTCTCGCTGTTTCGTTTCTCGCTGTTCACATTTCTGCTACTTCTCATTACTTTCGTTTTTCCTCGATTTACTCTCAATCCATATTTTATACCCGAGACCATTCCATTGAGCAGGTCAAATCTTCTTCACGTTCACTCTCGATGGCAACGTCATCAGCGAATCGATCATTGATATCCTTTCGCTCTGAATTTTAATTCCGTTCCTGAACCGTTCTTTTATTTCCATCATTACTTCCTCGATGTACAGATTGAGTACATCTCTGTCTTAATCCCCTTTTTAATCTGAGCACTTCGTTCTTGGTCGTCCACTCTCATTATTCCCTCTTGGCTCTTGTGCATTTTGTACATTGCCGTCTCTCCCTATAGCTTACCCCTATTTTTCTCAAAATTTCGAACATCTTGCACCATTTAACACTGTCGAACGCTTCTTCCAGGTCGACAAATCCTATGAATGTGTCTTGATTTTTCTTTTGCCTTGCTTCCATTATCAACCGCAACGTCATATCTGATTTTCTGGTGCCTTTAGCTTTCCTAAAGTCAAGCTGATCGTCATCTAACACATTCTCAATTTTCTTTTCCATTCTTCCGTTGTCTCCATTCTTCTTGTTGTCAGCTATTTTGATGCCTGAGCTGTTAAGCTGATTGTACGATCATTTTCGCACGTGTCAGCTCTTACCGGCTTCGGAATTGTGTGGATGATATTTTTCCGGAAGTCAGATGGTATGTCTCCTGAGTAAAACATCCTACACACCAACGAAAATAATCGTTTTCTTGCCAACTCCCCCAATAAGTTTAGAAATTCTGATGTAATGTTATCTATCCCTTCTGCCGTCTTTGACCGTCTTTGATCGTAAGTCCTCCAAAGCTCTCTTAAATTCTGGTTCTAGTATTGGCTCCCCTATCTTTTCTAGATCGACTCCTGTTTCTTCTGCAATCACATCAGACAAATCATCTCCCTCATAAAGGCCTTCATTGTATTCTTTCACCCATTCGCTCTCTCCTCTGCATTTAACAGTGGATTTCCCGTTGCCGTCTTAATGTTACCACCGTTGCTTTTAATTTCACCGAAAGTTGTTCTGACTTTCCTATATGCTGAGTCACTACTTACGACAATCTTTCCTTTTTCGATTTCTTCACATTTTTCGTGCATCCATTTCGTCTCTGCTTCCCTGTACATCCTATTTATTTAATTCCTCAACGACTTGTATTTCTGTGTTTCTGAATTTCCCCGAATATTCTTATACTTCCTACTTCCTTCTATTGACTGAAGTATTTCTTCTGTTATCCATAGTTTCTTCGCAGTTACCTTCTATGTACCATTGTGTTTCTTTCCCATTGCTGCGATTGCCCTTTTGAGACACGTCCATTCCTCTTCAATTGTACTACCTACAGAGCTATCCTTTATTGCTGTATCTATAGCCTTCGAGAACTTCAAGCGTACCTTGTTGTTCCTTAGTGCTTCCGTATCCCGCTTCTTTGCGTATTGATTCTACCTAACTACACTGTTAAACTTCAGCCTACTCTTCATCACGACTACATTGTGAACTGAGTCTGTGTCTGCTCCTGGGTACGCCTTACAATCCAGTATCTGATTTCGGAATCTCTGCCTGACTATGATGTAATCTAACTGAAGTCTTCACTTATTACCCTACCTTTTCCAAGTGTACATCCTCCTTTTGTGTTCTTGAACAGAGTATTTGCAATTACTATCTGAAATTTACTACAGAAGTCAATTAGTCTTTCTCCTTTCTCATTCCTTGTCCCAAGGCCTTATTATCCTGTAACCTTTTCTTCTACTCTTCCCCTACAATTGCGTTCCAGTCCCCCATGACTATCAGATTTCTATCTCCCTTTACGTACTGTATTACGATTTCAATACCCTCATATGTTTTCTCTATCTCTTCATCTTCATCTTGCGATGTTGGCATGTGAACCTTAACTATCGTTGGCGTCGATTCTGATAAAAACAACTCTATCAATAAACTGTTAACAGTAACACACTCTCCACCCTCCCTTCGTGTTCATAACGAATCCTACTCCCGTTGTACTATTTTTTGCTGCTGTTGATATTACCCTTTTCTCATCTGACGAGAAATCCTTTTGTTTCGATTTCACTTCACTGATCCCTACTACATCTATATTGAGCCTTTTCATTTCCCTTTTCAGTTACTCTAGCTTCCCTGCCACATTCAGGCTTCTGACATTCCAGTCCCTGACTCGCAGAACGTTATCACTTCGTTGGTTATTCAGTCTTTTTCTCATGGTCACCTCCCGTTTGGCAGTCCCCTCCAGGAGATCCGAATGAGTACTATTCCGGAATCTCTTGCCAATAGAGAGATCATCATGACACTTCTTGTTACAGGCTCCATGCCCTGTGGATACACATTATGTGTCTTAAATGCAGTGGTCTCCACTGCCTTCTGCATCCTCATGCCGATGGTATTGCTAATTAATTCGCCTTTGGGGGCAGTTTCCAACCCCAAGGACAAAAGAGTACCCTGAACCTTGAAACACGTATGTAACGCAGCAGCGATGGCGAGGCATTGTAGCATCTGTGACCAGAGAGTATGCGCTTGACCGCGCGAGTGTTGCGAGCGGGTCTCAGTCAGTCAGTCTGTCGTTGCGAGTCAGTCAGTTAGTCGTTGCTCAGTCGGTCAGTCAGTCGTTGCGAGTCTGTCAGTTCTGTCGTTGCGAGTCGGTCAGTAGTCGTTGCGAGTCTGTAGCTCTGTCTAGTTGTCGCTATGCAGAGCAGTACTCTAGTAGTAGTCGTGCAGTGCAGTACGCTAATAGTCGTCATGCAGAGCGGTCGGTCAGTAGTAGCAGCCCAGTGCGGTTGTGTGATGTAGGCGGTCGGCAACACTGGTCAAGATGGTGAATAAGGTATACTATTAATTAATATAATCATTAGATAATGAGAAAATTTTATTTATTGTAATTATTCTCCAACAAGTCCCCCAATAATAATTTTGATTTCAAAAGCATTTTTCAAAAAATTTAATTTTTTATTGAACTAAAGATTTCGTTGCACTTCCCATTTCATTCCACTTCTTTTAAAGAAAATTTTCAGTAAAATTACAGAAAAAAGGAATATTATTATTTGCAATGCAGTTCCTCCAAGCGGTGCGCAACAACAAGAGCAGATATGTGACATCCATTTATTCTGAGGTAAGACTTTAATTCTGATTGTTTTACACAGGGCCAAAGACCGATATTTCGGTTTAATTGTATTTTCTTGTCACTGAACGGACTTTAAATTTTGTGAAAAATTTATATTTGAGTCAGATTGCGAATTTCACATTTTTGTTGCCATTTTCAATACCTCTCATTGTGGGCGAGGTTACAATTAGCGCAATGTCCATTAGCATTCATAATTAAATATTGTCATATTTCTTTCTTTAAAATTTTTGTGGGGAGGTTACACTCGGCTCCCATTTGTATTAAGTATTGTCCTTTCTTTTTCTTTAAAATTTTTGTGGGGAGGTTACACTTGGCGACCCTGCCAGGATCGAATTTCGTTGAGAGTCTTTTGAGCAACAGTCAGATATCTGCTCTTATTTGCTTAGATATAATTAGGATTTAGCGCAACGCTTTTAATAATATTGTGACTTTCTTTCTACAGGTCAACGGCAATTTGTTGCTTTGTTGTATTTGTGTGTTGCTTTTGCATTGTGCTTATTTATTTTGTGAAAAATTTTGACTATTGTAAAAATGCCGCGAAAGACTGTGAATAGTGTATCGCGAGGTATTATGAATGAAATTACCGGGTCAAACGACTTTACCGATAGGACATGTGACATGCAGTGTAATGATGACAATCCTGCGTCCACTAACAATCAGTGCATTCCAACAACTAGTGATGACTTTTACCCTGATAATGAACAAACGAACTCAATTGTCTCGTCTGTTAATTTGACGACAATTGATGACGCGGAGCGGTCTATAGTAATGAGCGCTGCCGAGCTTAACACACCCGATTTAGAAAATTCAAATAATGTACAGACAAATATTTCGAATGAAAATGGTCAGTGTACTGAAAGTAGGACGGATCTATCTAATTCCGAAATAGCGACGCACAGTATACATTCGATAAGCAGACCTTTTTGTAAATCTCAGAATAACCAAATGGTTACGGAAAGCGAGACAATTCCAGGTACACCACTAAACAACACGAAGAATAGAAATGATAATTTTGTGTCGAATCCAATTATGGCATTTTTGCTACAAATGAGTAAACAACTTAATGAAATTAGTAAAAAACAAGACGACTTTCACAAACAACTTAGCGAAACAATTAATGAAAGTTTCAAACTGACAAGCGAAAAACAAGACGACCTTAAAGAACAGAACAAACAAGTTAGTGAGCAGATTACAGCTGTTACCGTGCAATGTCAGGACAGTGAAGAACAATTACGTGAGGATACTAAGGCTTGTGCTAATAACAGTAATGAAGAAGTTGGCACTGTTGCACAAGAATTAAATAGTACACGTGTAAGCACAACAGAATTACATAAAGACGAAGTTAATGCAGTCACTGAACAATGTTCAGCAAACGCAACACAGATACACGAAATTAATGCAGTCACTGAACAATGCCGTAAAAACGCAGTACAGATACGCGACGAGTTTAATTTAGAGCCAGTGGAAGTTTCACACACTCCGAATACGGAAGTCAATAATAAAAGTGAACGACAGAACAACCAAAATGTCGAAAGTTTTCAAGTAACAGAATTAAAAACTATTTCAGTCACCAATACGTCACAGAATCCGCCACGTTGCGAGCATTTGTCTGACTCACGCAGCGTGTATAATGTGAACAATTTACAGAGACCACGCGACTTAAAATCCGAAAAGCCACGCGACTTACAATCTGAAGAGCTACGCAACTTGAAATCCGAAATGACACAGACGAACAGATTCACACACAAACCTGAACGTGTTATCAAATTCAATGACGAGAACGTAGATTACGAGCAATTTTTATCCGCCAGAAAATGTAAAGAATTTAATAATGACAGCGTACAGGTACACGCTCTGCACTGTGTACGACAATTTATCTTTGTACATTCACCGCTATTACCTGTAATGCAGAAACTAGCTTTGAACCAGAAGCGACAATTTGCTATTGCATTTTCATCAGTATTACATATTATGCAGAAACTGGAATTAGCAAGAATACAGCGATTTACTTTTGGAATTTTACCGCTATTGCTCGCAACGCAAAAGCTAAAATTTATTTGCAGTGCGTAAAAGACCTCAGGGGATTCATTACGCTTTAATGAATATGTGCCGTAGCGAGCATAGGGCCCCGAGCTGTAGTAGTGCTGTTTCATCTTTAGTTTTCTGCACTGCTGCCTTTTCTTCTACTATCCTTTATATCTATCAAAACTGCTCTTTAACTATTGCTCTATCTAGAATTAAGAATATGTAATGAAAACCGGATATGACAAATCTTTACCGAATGTGACAATTTTAGTAGGCACTCCAGAACCACCGTAATTTTTAATAACAGATAAAATCGTAATCATCAGTATGTGTAAAATTAACAGCAAACGCATTTTTTTGGTAACAATAGACGTTTTCCACCACAATAGCATGAAAGTCAACCGCTTAGCATACCTAACCAACAATGCAGTCTACAAGGTCAACCAGGCTTTAATGTTTCGCCGCGTGCACGTATAGTCCCAGTCCCAACAAATAGTAACGCATGGCAGCAAAGAAATAACTACGTACAGATAACACACTATTTCAACTCGTATCGCAATGCGCCGTATAGAAATTACTATCATGACAGACGTAAAAAAAATGATGAGCACAATTTTCAGCGTACATTTAATAACAGTCGATCTTATGAGCAGCAACAACATCAGCAACAACATATTATGATGAATGAAACAGACAATAGGTGTCATCTATAGCGTAACAGGTCAATAAGAAATAACAGAGCAGTTCATATAGTGGATATGCCACAATATTCTCCCGTAAATAACAGCACGTACGATAGAATTTGACCATATACAGTACAGGTTTCATATTCCAGTAACGTAAGCAATAATTTTCACACGCAGAATCTTGTTCACGAGAATGTTATTTGAAACATGCTTTGTTGAATGCACCACTATTATCGCACCCAGATCTTACTAGAGATTTTTCCATTGCCACCGACAGTTCTAACACCGCTTTAGGCGTACATATTTTCCAGGAAATAGAAGAAGATGGCTCTACAGTAATCAAAAACATCGCATTTGCAAGTCGCATTTTGTCACCCGCTGAGCGAAATTACTCCGTTACAGAACTTGAAACATTATGTGTTGTATGGGCTTTCACGAGATTTAGGCACTTTCTTTATGGCAGACACTCCACCGTTTACACAGACCACAGAGCGATACAATTTTTACTTTCGGCCAAATTCACTCACGACAGATTAAGCAGATGGAAACTATATTTACAGGAATTTAATTTTACAATAGTTCACATTCCCGGCACGCAAAATGTTATAGCAGACGCACTATCGCGTTCTCTCGGCAACAATCAGCAAGACGTAGCAACCAACTTCTGCAAAACAAATTTCAGTGTCATGTACATTCAGCAAGTTGCATTTGAAAACTTTATTTCATCGTCATTACAGGACATAGCAAAGGAGCAAAATAAAGATAATGTGTGGAAAGAAATTAAACAGCTTTGGCAAGATAAGAATAATGTTACGATTAGAAACCACTACACTGTACGCAATGACATTCTGTTTCGCCGCTCTCATCCTGACAGCAACAATTGGTTATTATGCATTCCTGATGAACTGGTTAACAAATTAATCTGGTACACTCATCTAAGTTACGCACATTACGGAGCACGAAAATGTTTTCTTATACTGAGACAGAATTGTTATTTTACTAACATGGAAAAACGTATACGACGAGTTTTAGCGTCTTGTAAAATTTGCCAGAAAGCTAAATCAGACACCACTTCACATATTCCTCCTTTATATCCCATTATACCTGTGAAATTAAGACACATGGCTGCAGTAGACATTTTTGGTCCGATTCCGAGAACTAACAGAGGTTTTTGCTACATCTTTGTCGCTGTTGAGCTCACTTCAAAATTTGTTACTTTCACTCCATTACGCAAAGCTACTGCTAAAACTGTTTCGAAAGCATTTGTAAAACATTTTCTATCTCAGGTAGGGCATGTAATGAAAGTAATTTCTGATAATGGATCACAATTTCGTAGTAGCGTATGGACACGCATGTTACGAGCTAGAAACATTTCTCCGATCTATATATCCAAGTACCACGCTTCTTCGAACCGCTGTGAAAGATTAATGAAAGAAATTGGTAAACTGTGTAGAATATACTGCCACAAAAGACATATTGATTGGGACACACACATATTCTCATTCCAAGATGTAATTAATTCCATTCCAAATGAATCCACTATGCTATCTCCGTCTGTTATACTGAAAAACGTTGAACCACCAAACAAAATTAAAGAATTAGTAAAACTACCCAAAAGTCGTCGCCTACGACACCACGAAATAATTGACATTGCGCTGAACAACATCAAACGTGCCGCAGAGCGCCGGAGAAGACAGCAAAAACAGGTTTGTACGCGCCGCGACTTTCACGTTGGACAGAAGATATTGATACGTACACACTATTTATCCAGTAAATTAAAAGGTAAGTGCAGTAAATTTGAACTTCTATACGCAGGTCCATATCGGATTCGCAGCATCCCTCACCCCAATGTTGTACACGTCGAAACTTTGAGAACCAGAAAATCGAAAGGCAATCACCATATCTCAAACATTAAACCGTTTATTGAATGAAACCACTGTATGATTCAACACACTATGATGTCATTTACTAATGCAATTAATTCACGTGACTAATTACTGATGATTATCGTATTTTTTCTTGGCAAGTGCCCGGCAAGGTAAGGTTAGCAGGTCGCTTTTCTTGTCGTTACACATCAGACCGTGCACATTTTCCATTTTTTTTGTGTATATGATTGTACTCCAGTTTTGTTTGTATGTACTGTGAAATAGTTAAGATATAACACACACCAGTTGACTTTGACATTTTTTGTTGCCATATGACACCTCAAGATCGTGACTGTTTAACATTTTTTTTTGCTACTGCATTGTGATATTCTCTGTACATTTTTGCATCTGAACACTGTCAACGTCTTTAACATATTACGTTTTCTGTCATGTTATGCTGTAGGGTTAATTATGTTACCATAAACCAGTCATTATTTAGTGGGTATATGATTTAAATGCAGGACATTAATCTTTGTTCATCAATTTCAGAAAGGAATGATGATTCTAAGAAATAAATTTAACATAAATGGGAATTTCACCTACGGAATAAACGAAAGGAGATGCAATAACTTTATGAGGAAGAGTAAATGGATCAGGATTAACAAACATTAACAGGAATATACTATACTCATCACAGAATAGCAGTCTCAACTAATTTTTTCTTTCAGAATACAAGGTGATTGATGCAGGCTGTCAGAGAGAACTACACATCTTAGTTTTAGTGATGAAATATGCTAGAGATAAGGAATAGTTATGTAATGAGTAATGAAGTGATTTTTTGCAGATGATAATGAATACTGATGAATAATGATGAAGGATATGATGTTATGAATAATGAAGTTTTTCTTTACAGGTGATGATAATGGTGAAGTTATGATGATATGGATAATGAAGTTTTTTTCTTTACAGATGAGGATAATGTTGAAGTAATGTATTTATGCTACGTAGTTATTTAAGTATTTGTTGCAGTTTGCTTTGACAGCAGGTGTTACATTGCATAGTAGGATGACTGAAAGTCTTGGAAAGGACAGCTATGGAACACATTTTTATACACATTTCACTGCCTGTTAATTCGAAGTTCACTACTTTTCAGCATAGTGTGCGTTTCTTCTTTCAGGTCAATAATCCGTTTTTGTATTTTTTCCAGGAGAAGTTTTTCATGATACTTACTAAACCTGTTACTTATTATACCTGTTCTAGTACTTGCATTTTTATTTTTACCCATTTGTGTCTATCGTTTATAAATGTGATCACATGTACTGCCTTGTTACATAATCTTGCTACAGCTGACTCATGACGAATGACGTTACCTATCCTCATTTGCTGCAATAGGTCAAAAGCAAATAGTGTTATGTCTCAGCAATTAATTATCGATCCCAATGCAATGCATTGCTAACAAAAAAAAAAAAAAAAAAAAAAAACAAAAAAAAACCAAATAGTGATACCAGTTTGAGAAAATACTGAATAATACTGATTAGCTCTGAATAGTATGTCGCTTGAGTAATGACTTCTTAATGAGACAAAAAAAAGGTATATATTTAAGATAATGCTTTGTCACCAGCTAATAACTGCCACTGTTTATTGTAATGATACTACTTATAATACCTGTGATTATTAATGATTTGACTGTAATTAACTGATTTTTAATAATGACTTCGTAATAATCTGAATAATACTGAATGATGATTCTATTCAATACTTGCTGGCCACTGAGTGCCAATAATTAATGTCGCTCGATGAATTGTTATTAATTATGCCATTAATTCGCTCTTGTTTTCCATGTTGAGTTTTCATGTTTTGGTTAATGGCCAATGAGTGCCAATAATTTGTATCACTCAATGTATTATGTTAATGCTAGGCCAATAATTGACTCTCCTTTTCAACTAAGACTTCTGATGAACATTATTCTGTCATACTAAATATACTTTGTAACTGGCCAAGGACCGCCACTGTTTATTGTAATACGATTACCCATGATGCCAGCTAGTGATTCTTAATAGATTGGAATGACACATAATTAATTAACTATGGTACTGTTTAATAATGCTTTGTAATTAATTAAGGCTAATAATTCTTACTATATTGAAATGACAAATGATTAATTAATTAACTGTAATTAGACAAATGATTAATTAACGACAAATGATTAATTAATTAACTGTAATTAGACAGATGATTAATTAACGACAAATGATTAATTAACTGTAATTAGACAAATGATTAATTAACGACAAACGATTAATTAACTGTAATTAGACAAATGATTAATTAACTGTAATTAGACAAATGATTAATTAACGACAAATGATTAATTAACTGTAATTAGGAAAAGGCTAATGATTATTGGAATGAAAATGATTAATTAACTGTAATTAGGAGAAGGTTAATGATTCTTAATTATACTCTGTAACTGAAAAGAATGCGATTACTTCATAATGCTTTGTAACCAGGAAAAGAAGGCTACTGATTCTATGTAAAACAATCAATGAACATTTTTCTGTAATACTACATACTTGGTACAGAAATGTTCAATAACTGGGCTATGAATGCCACAAACTACTAATTAAGTCTGTAATTGTCAATATTATGTGACTTGATGTCCTTCACCTCATAAGCTGACTACCCTGAATTACTGCAATGTCCATTTGTCCTGTTTATCCCAGTGATCATGGAGCACTATATTTGGTTTTTGCACTAATTCTACGTTGGTGTGCCTTGTAAGAGTGTGGTGTTGACACGACATGCTGTCCACCACCGAGAGCAATGAAGACGTTATTATGGTCCCACTGTTTGGTGTACCTAATGTACTGCCAAAATGAAAACATGGAACATTACTACGACAGTTCAGTGTCTTTGCTACACTGATAAATTCTGATGGGAAAAGATCTTCAAGTTGTGTCACTTGGTGTTGTACTTCTGTGGAAAGATATGGACTTTCAGAGCAGCTGTGTGCAATCTAAAGTGCTAC
Organism: Schistocerca serialis cubense; assembly: GCF_023864345.2. Classification (NCBI taxonomy): domain Eukaryota; kingdom Metazoa; phylum Arthropoda; class Insecta; order Orthoptera; family Acrididae; genus Schistocerca; species Schistocerca serialis. Next base: position 268,902,555 of record NC_064643.1, read on the forward strand.
AACCATGATGCAATCCTTCCCTTTCCTATCCTGATTCTTGTCACATAAAGAAAAAATTTTTTGGTAACATCATTTATGTTCATAGGTTATACATTTTTCGATTCGCTGAACTCCAATGCGAGTACACTTATGTCACTTGTCAACATAATATTTTTTGCCAGTCTGTTTATTTGTTCTGAATATGCTAAAGAATTTTTTCAGTGCCTGTGCACTTTGTTATCTGTCAAATAATTTGTATATACATTTTTGTGATTTGCTACTATGTTTAGTATTCACATTTTGTCTTTGTCTGATATATTTTGTACTTAGTGCGTGTGCACAACATTTAAATATTCTGTAAGTTGTAGGATTTTGTTAATTAAAGAAAAATTTTGCCGCGATTGGCAAGTCCAAATGACTCACCATCGCTGCCAAATTTTTGCCCCCCCAGTGGAGGGTTATGAAACACGTATGTAACGCAGCAGCGATGGCGAGGCATTGTAGCATCTGTGACCAGAGAGTATGCGCTTGACCGCGCGAGTGTTGCGAGCGGGTCTCAGTCAGTCAGTCTGTCGTTGCGAGTCAGTCAGTTAGTCGTTGCTCAGTCGGTCAGTCAGTCGTTGCGAGTCTGTCAGTTCTGTCGTTGCGAGTCGGTCAGTAGTCGTTGCGAGTCTGTAGCTCTGTCTAGTTGTCGCTATGCAGAGCAGTACTCTAGTAGTAGTCGTGCAGTGCAGTACGCTAATAGTCGTCATGCAGAGCGGTCGGTCAGTAGTAGCAGCCCAGTGCGGTTGTGTGATGTAGGCGGTCGGCAACACTGGTCAAGATGGTGAATAAGGTATACTATTAATTAATATAATCATTAGATAATGAGAAAATTTTATTTATTGTAATTATTCTCCAACAAGTCCCCCAATAATAATTTTGATTTCAAAAGCATTTTTCAAAAAATTTAATTTTTTATTGAACTAAAGATTTCGTTGCACTTCCCATTTCATTCCACTTCTTTTAAAGAAAATTTTCAGTAAAATTACAGAAAAAAGGAATATTATTATTTGCAATGCAGTTCCTCCAAGCGGTGCGCAACAACAAGAGCAGATATGTGACATCCATTTATTCTGAGGTAAGACTTTAATTCTGATTGTTTTACACAGGGCCAAAGACCGATATTTCGGTTTAATTGTATTTTCTTGTCACTGAACGGACTTTAAATTTTGTGAAAAATTTATATTTGAGTCAGATTGCGAATTTCACATTTTTGTTGCCATTTTCAATACCTCTCATTGTGGGCGAGGTTACAATTAGCGCAATGTCCATTAGCATTCATAATTAAATATTGTCATATTTCTTTCTTTAAAATTTTTGTGGGGAGGTTACACTCGGCTCCCATTTGTATTAAGTATTGTCCTTTCTTTTTCTTTAAAATTTTTGTGGGGAGGTTACAACCTCTATCCGCTCCTCCATCCTGTTTGACAAGGCCATTGGCAGAGTGAGGATGACTTCTTATGCGGAAGACGTTATGGACAAAATGAATATTTTCCGCATGACATACGTGACAGAGTGCAATGAAATAAAAGAAAACGAAGTTCTCCGGTTCTTCTGCTCCCGATGTGGGCTGTAGATTATCATGATTTTCTATTTTAACGACCTATCATTAGAGAAAAAAGAAGAAGAGGATAAATTTTCGCATACTTTCCTTTTCATTGTGAGGGCGAGGTAGCTTTAAGCAAGCTATTAAAGATTTCATTGTCTGTTCGTGAGAAAGTTGATGTAATCATCAGATTCTAAGTGTGACATTGCCATTCACAGGTTTTCATGTGTATATTCCTCTCTCATTTTAAATAATTTCCTGAACAAGCGTCTTGTTTTCTTCTTCTGTTCCTTTTCAAATACAGCGCCAGAGGCAATGTCATAAATGCGTTATCTGCATTTGTAGCAAATCCTACTATTTCCAAAATATCTCTCACACGAGAAGAGTCTGCTTTAAAAGTAAGATTCATTTGACAAGCTTTCTTGTTTCGTTTACTGCTTGTTTCAGCCATATGTAGCGAATTTGAAACACAAGTTTGGTCTTTTATGAGAGCCTCATGAGGCTTTAAAAGTTTCATTGTCCATTCGAAGAAAGCTGATGTAGTGTTCGGGCTCTGAGAGTAGCATCTTCTTTAGCAGATTTTCATGGCTATATCTCTCTCACTTATTTTAAGCCATTACCTGAAGCAGCACCATGTTTTCTTCCCCTTCTTCAAACACAGTGTCAACGTCAGTGCCACGATTACTTTTTCTGCATTTGTGGCGATACTCACTACTGTCAAAATCCTGACGAATACGAATAGTATCTGCTTCAAAGTGACGGTAAACTGACAAATTTCGTTTACACGTGCGCGAGCTCATTGGCTAAATCCGCAGATAGAGAAGAGCGCGTTTGACCAACAAGTATGCTCGTTTACAGGGGCCTTTAGAGATGGAGCACAAGCTCGGACTTTGAAAGGATGGGGAATGAATTCAAACATGGTTCAAAAGGCTCTAAGCACTATGGGACTTAACATCTGAGGTCATCAGTCCCCTAGAACTTAGAACTACTTAAACCTAACTAACCTAAGGACATCACACACATCCATGCCCGAAGCAGGATTGGAACCTACGACCGTAGCGGTCGCGCGGTTCCAGAGTGAAGCGCCTAGGGCTGCTCGGCCACAGTGGCCGGCCGGGGAAGGAATTCGGGCGTGCTCTGTTCATAGGAGTCATCCCGACATTTGCCTGGAGCGATCTAAGGAAATCACAGAAGGCCTAGTACTTGATGGTCAGAAGGAGATTTGAATCGTCGTCCTCCCCAATGCGATCCCGTTTGATAATCACTGCGCTCGGTCCGAGCAGTTATGTTAGACAGCAGAAAGTGTTCGTTAGTGAAACTGCATTCTGGTTTCAGTAATGAACAGCAGCGGGAAACAGTTATCTAAGCAGCTGCTGTCATAAGTCTCGCAAGGTGTAGATTTCTTGCCCTCAGGACAGTGCCCACCTGCTTGTCACGGTCGGAACAGAGCATATCGGATTACCACAGCTGGCCATCCGGTAATGTATTCCCCTTTACGGACACCCCGCGCGCGCATAAGTCATGAGCGAGAGGAAAAGAAATTAAATTGAGGGATAGCCGCTCACAGCACGGCTCCGACAAAACACAGGCGCGCGCATTTGGAGCGATAACTTCGCGGAGCGTGCGTTCTTTCTGCCGGCGAGTTTCCGGCCACGGCAGGAAATTTCTTTATTCATTGAAATCTCCCCTACCGCTCTGTCGCCTCAGGGGCGGCAATTAAACAGTCTTATCTCTCCGCGCGGGCTCTCCCAGCACGCCTGCTCGCGGCAGTGTTTCGTCAGATACGCGCTTCCTACAGATTATAATTACTCTGTCGGCATACACTAATGGGGGCTGAAATATGGACAGCAGACCGTGGCACAGCGAGCGTTTAAGATATGCGCCATATGATTTATGTGCGAGTCGGACGAGGGCCCATTTAGCAATTAGTAAAGCAAACAAGCGCGATGCGTGTCCGAGATATTTTTTTGTCATAACACGCGTGTCCGTCTGTCGCGTGTGAAGGCGCAGACAAATGAGCAGCGCGCGCCCGGTGACTAATCATCGCCCGTCCGGCAGTCGAGCAGTCTCGCCGGGCCCCGCTATAGCAGCTGCCTGTCGCGCACTGTAATAGGAGCCGCTGGCGTCGGGAGACGCTAACCTGCAGACGACTTCCACACTGAGCAACACTTCTTTGTTGGCTATAAATGTAGGGGAAAGAATCCCACAAACACGCTTACAGAGATAAACTACTCGGCCAAATTCTCTGAATACCCTACTGGAAGTGTGGCTAAGCACACGTTGCCATACGTTTGGAAAATCTCCGAATACTCTACTGGAAGTATGGTTGAGCACGAGTTGACAGGTGTTGGCTAAAGGTGTGTTTACACCTGTGTACCTTGCACCTACTCGCCGTGCGATTGTGCTTACCCCACATGCAAGTAGCCTCCTTCTTAGCGCACGACTTACCTCATCTACACTAGGACTGTTCATATAAAAAAAAAATTACAAACGGGAATTCGGTACATAAATATTTTTAAAAAAAGTCACTATCAGCCATCAATGTATCGAAAAAAATTATCGTTACGTCGTTGGAAGAAATATCGACGTACAGGCCATATATATCGGCGGTACATCGTAAATCTATTGACAGATTTAGTGCTTTGAATTTAAGTACTGATTTATTACTAGATATTCTTTACATGAACAAGCTAGCAGTCTGCTTATAGAGCAAGAACTGAAAGGAAAACGATACATGTTCGTACTTAGCAATAACCACTTTGCTAACAATGGTAACTGCGTGAACGTGGCACAATAAAAGGTGCCTGATGTGTCCATTGTTCGGTTTTTCGTCACATATCGGATTTCTCTGGAACACTTGATCTCGACTTCCCTGCTTTTTCACTCCTGCAAACGCCAGCGAACTAGTAATCGTAGTGACATAATTGCGTTATGAAATTAAACGTTGGAGTTCGTGCTCATAGCGCCGAGCGCCGATTACATCAGCATTTCCCTCACACGTCCCCGCCCACCACAAAGACCAATCTTGTCCTTAGATTTTTGTTCGTAAGTTTCAGAAACTGTTTTTGAAGAATGTTTGTGCTCATAGCGCCGAGCGCCGATTACATCAGCATTTCCCGCACACGTCCCCGCCCATCACAAAGACCAATCTTGTCTTTAGAATTTTGTTCGTCAGTTTCAGAAACTGTTTTTGAAGAATGTCGATGTGAAGAAACAGCACATTACTTTCGTTAAAAATTGTTTGTTATTTCGTCACATTGGATATCTTGTTATTCCATTTACACTGCCAATCCCGGTCCCCAGTGCAATCGGACCTCCTCTCTGTGCCATCTCTATACTTGCTTCACACAATCAAAGAGAAAGGTTCTGGACGTGGTGAAAGCTCAAAAAGTAGTAAGACTCCCTCACACAGCGAAAGTAAAAACTATGTTCTACTATAATTTGAAGGGAAAATTACAAATATTTACCAAAAATTGCGAAAAAATATAACATAAAATAAAAATATTGGCATATGATATTGCCATGTCGATGTCTGTATATCGATATCGGTGGACAAAATGTTGGCGATGTTTATCGATACTACTTGAAAAATTATCGATAAACCGATATTTTATCAGCAGCCCTAAACCACACCTAGATTCTTTGTCCACGTCGGCGTGCTGCCCTGACAAAACGAAGGCGCTTGCCAAGAGGCTTCTCTTACAAGCTTCCTCAAACGGTATTACGCAAACTACTGGATAAAAAATTTTCATTCTTCGGTTGTTTATAGCCTTTTGTACCTGCCTCAAGATGAACTGCCTATCCTTTCGTTAATGGTCATATTCTTGGGATATTTAGAGGTTACATACATGTCTACATGAAATTCGAATAGTCTGCAATGAGAAATTGAGGTCGTCTTGCGATTGCGTTTGCACGTGAGATCATATATTGTCATGTATGAAATGCAGCTAACATATAGAATTTTTTATAGACTATGGAGTAAGGCATTATCTGTCTCCAATCTTCGAGATACCAAAATGAGTTTTTAGTAAATGATAGCACACACAGGAAAGAGTGTTTTCGAATGTTGTTTATATGCAAAATTTTCATATACATCACATCTGAAGTAACTACAGATTTTTCCAATGGGATTACTGTACATTATCATCACATATATGCCAATTAACACATACTAAATAATCATTTTTATTAAAAAATACAAATGATCTTGTTTCTAATTATAAATCATATGCAAAATTCCTGTTTTAATTACAAATATAAATTATTAATTGTAGATATTATATAAATAATTATTAATAGAGGCTGCTTAAATTTTAAAAATTATAAATTTAATACCAATTTTTTACAAAATATTGATAATTATTGACTTTTCTTTACAATGAACTCTGAAATTTTGCATGCAATGTGTAGTTACAAACAAGAAGATGGGCATATTTCATAAAAGTTGTTATTAGATATGTGTAAATTAGCATACAGTTGATGAATATCATAAATGGTGTAGGTATTAGAATTGAACATAAAAAAAATTATTGAAAAAAGAAAGACCCTGGCAATATTCGAACTAGCACTAAATTCATTACCAATTTACCAATCTTCAACACCACCTAGTGAGACATCGTTAATATCGCCTTCGATGTTCGCTTATTATATTTATTTTTCAGGTACTGTAGACAATCATACCCCTTAATTTTGGCCAGCCGCTGGTAGCCGAGTGGTTCTAGGCGCTTCAGTCTGGAACCACGCGACCGCTACAGTCGCAGGTTCGAATCCTGCCTCAGGCATAGATGCGCATGTGTCCTTAGGTTAAGTAGGTTTAAGTAGTTCTAAGTTCTAGGGCACTGATGACCTCAGATGTTAAGTGCCATAGTGCTCAGAGCCATTTGAACCTTAATTTTGTTTTTACTCTTGGCAGAACTGACTAATCATAAGCAAGGAAAACAAGGATAATCCTCCAAAAATTCTATTTGTTTCTCATTAGCCCATTTACCTGTGGTACTAACGCAAATGCGTGCTAGAAAATGAATCTTTCAACTATCAGTTATAGTCCAACAAACTAAGAGAAGGGGAGAGTCGCGGCCATTCGCACGATGGTTGCCAAGAGCCTCCTTCACTCCTGCTCCTGCTCACGCAGGTCCGAGCGCACACATCACAGGCACCGCAAACTTTTCACCACACTATGAGCTCCATTGCCTCTACGTACAACGGACGCATGCGTCTAGTGCGCTCGGGAAGACATACAGGCGTAAACGTACCTTCAAACAATGATAAACGTCATACAGTCTCTGTTATACTCTAAGAAGAAATCGGAGGGAATTTTACTGCAAGGGGCACAACTGAATCTGAACGGCCCGATGAGATTTGATCTTGTTAAAATGTAATAAGACAGTATTCATTAACACAAGGCACAGAACGCTCTCTTATTTTTCACAATGCAGCAGCAAAAGATTATACGCATTTGGCAGGCACGACACAACTGAACCGACATGCTTGACCGCTGCTTGCAACTGCGTCTCCAGTAAATATAAATAAACTGAGACCTCCAAAGAAACTGAGAAGCACTACGAGGGTCATTCCGAAACTGATGCCTCCCTTTTATTTTTGTTGTTCACACTAACTGAGCCAGAAAATGTTGGTGTGCCACAGATTTCTGATTTTCCAGCTTTGTCCTGTTGCTTTCGTTGCCCTGGGCCAATTTAAAACCACTGACGCTTGCAGATTGTGTCTGGAGATGGTGCAGAAAAATGGAAATGCCGTGTGACTAGGGCCTCCCGTCGGGTAGACCGTTCGCCTGGTGCAAATCTTTCCAGTTGACGCCACTTCGGCGACTTGCGTCTCAATGGGGATGAAATGATAATGATAAGGACAACACATCACCCAATCCCTAAGAGGAGAAAATTTCCGACCCAGCCGGGAATCGAGCTCGGGTCGTTAGGTATGACATTCCGTCGCGCTGACCACTTAGCTGCCAGGGGCGGAAGGGGGTGCAATAGACAAGAGTAATGTGAGGCAATGCACCGCGCTCCAGTTATGGTGAAATGGATGTGCACGATAATCCACGCCCTGGGCCAACCTGCTAAGCTGTCATTCATCATAATGAACACGTCTCGAGCAACTCATCCGTAATGATTGGTGGATTACCACCACAGAATTCTCAATACAACTGAATTTCGGCTGTAATGCCTTGTAATCGCAAAGTGGGGTCCCGTGTGTGAATAAAAAAATCATCGAATGGAAATTTGTCGGGACTTGATACACCAAAATGACGCTCAGGGTGACCATTTTTTGAAGACAGTTGTCAAGAAAGGTGTTGCCAGCACGCCGGACCGCAACTGAAGACAGACCATGGTGTGGGTGGCGACATGCAAATTCTCCAACGGAGAAGTGGTTCAAGACGCAGCCATTGCAAGCAACGTGAATGCATTGTCTACGGGATAGGCAGAGTATGGTTCTTTCGGATGCCGCAAAGGAACTGTCAGTTTAGAACGCTAGTAGACGATACTAATTAAGCTCAAAGCACAAATTCCCAGAGTCAGTCCAAAGAAGAAGGCCAATTTACGCATGCAACAACATTATTCCAGGTCCCTCAATAGCTTAGCCACAATAGTTTTGCGACCACGGAATTCATTGGCAAATTGGGCTAGATTGTACTGTCACATCCAGCTCACGGTGCTGAACTGGCATCTTTTTGGACCTATGAAAGACTGGCTAGGTGGCCAACATGTTCTAATCTCAGATGCCGTCGTCAAAGCTTTAAGACAGTGGCTAGCCTCAGCTGATTCACGCTTTTACGAGGAGGCAGAAGTGCACAATGACTGTAGGTAATCCTCTGGTAAAATGACAACATACAGGACAAATATTGCTATATTTAACTGTGTTATAGTAGTTTCAATAAAAATGGGTGCCATTAGTTTGGGAATGGTCTTCGTATTACAAATAAAAATGACAAGATTTATTCGAAGTCACGACATTTGTAAGTTCTGTTTGAACTCATGGTAACTCTAGAAAATACTTATTATGTGCCAACGTTTTGCTCCCGTTGATCCGACGTTGTCCGCACTTACTTATATCACTATTAGTAATTTGGAAGATCACTCAGTACCTCTTTTGTTGACTTCACGTTTAGGCATTATCTTGCTTTGAGCTATGTACAGATCATCCATCGTCAGCTGGACTCATTTTTAAGGAAAATGGCAACAAGCTAGTGAACAGCTATGTTTCCTGTAGTGTCATGGACTTGGTGTACTGTTTACGTGTAGGTCATGACGTACAGTTAAAGAGAACTGTGTTTATCAAGTTTTAGGTGTTATCAGAGGAGAGAGAATAAGAATCGTCCTTTGATAGAGCTGAAAATCTGGGACTTAGAAAGAAGAAAAAGAAGATTAAGAATTAACGAGCAGTCGACGACGAGGTAATTAGAGAGGGTCCATAGGGAACAAAACTGGTTGTTTTTTGTCACGATAAGCATCCAGGCTTTTGGTTAAACGAGTCTGATAAACCTTGTAAAACCTGGTCTGGATGGCCAAAGGGGGATTTGAGCCGCTGTCCACAACTGCAAAGCCAATGGTTGGTCACTGTGCCACCTCGGTCGATGGGTGCTTTGTACACAAGATCGTAAATCACAAATAGGGGCGGTGCACAATCGAAGAGAGGAAGCCCAATGATCGAGTGTGTTCCATTAGCACCCAGTAAAAAGGAGAAGTGGCGGACTAAAAAAAAATAGTTCTAATAGATGTAGATGCGAAAGAGGAACGGACAACACCATGAAACGTTGTCGAGTTGGATATCAGCTCTGGAAGCTGGGGAGATCTGTAGAGATTGAATAAGAGTCCCTAACCGTTCTTTCCATCAACCTGTCGTATTCGAAACAACTTGTGTTCCCAGCGCAGAAGACAGCTCGTAGGTCGTGGGATCTTCTTCGACGGAGGCTGCTATGCTATCAACTCGAATTTGAACCTGTGTTTGGGCTTCTTTTGGGGGATGCTATTTGTGCAGGTTAGCCTCTGTATCTACATAGGGCAAGATCTTCATTACTGACAAGGGTGGTAGGCGACAACTCTCCTTAATGTATCCTGTTGGTTAATGTGTCAAAATAGCACTTTTTAGAATGTCTTCTGCGACACTCGAATAGCTTTCTTAGTAGTACGGTAGCTTTTCTGACAGCTTCCGATACAGAGTACGACATGTCCGTCCGAAACAGAGATACACTACCGGCTCTGAAGAACACCCGAAAGAGAGTGACTAGCGCAGCCGAAGTACTTCGTCTCCCAGGTGCGCCGAGGCGACCCGAAGACGTCCAAATCACTTATGTTGCAATGTCGCTACTCTTCTGATTCCCAAAACTAGTGAAATTTAGTAAACAAAAACGGTAGACTTGTAGGGTAACCATGAGAGATGGTCATACTGAAAACTGGGTTAAATACAATGAAGCGTATATAAATAATTAATAAGAGAATTTAGGCGTTTTGGCGCCTACCACCCTAATGAGCCGACCAATCAAAAGCAAGTTCAGTACAACTGGCGGACTCTCCCACGGGAATGGTAAATACTGCATCACCTGTTGCTTGTACCTCACTCCACTTTTGTACCACATGCTACTCCGCGTGTATCGAGCTGCATCAAGGCGAGCTTCTAGCAAGATAAAATACTGGTGGCCACAGCCAGGAATATCACAATAAGATGGTGATGAGGAGGAGGAACGATGATGATAATGATGATGACGATGATGATGACGAGGCAGGGGGGAATGATTTGATTCCTGCGTTGATGAAGGAATTTGTGAATGTCCAAATTAGATCCAGTTGTGTTTGCACTGTCCCAGAAGATGAGATGTATTTCTGTGCAACACCTTCTCCTCCGATGGCTTTCTCCCTGTCTAACGTAGAATCCTCGGCAGGTAACGTCACCCGATTTCCCTGGATCTTAGCTCACTGGAAGAGCAGTCAAAGAAAGTGAACACACATCTCGGCTTATTCGTAGATAATCGACAGCACCTGAAAGAAACGAAGGTCAAAGTTTTCGAAGTATTTTCCACGTACTTTATGTGCTTTTTACCGCACATTATCGTAAGACGAAATGGCGACTAAGTGGTTAGCATCGTGACTTATTTATTTTGCGCCCAGTCTTCGAAATCCGATTATTGTTTTTATTTATTTTGTTTCATTTTTATTGGATTCGTTTATCTACCCATGTCTGCAGAAGGTTACTAAACGAATGTTTCTCATCAAATTAGGGAATACAAGGGCGTTCTTAATAATTATACAATTACAGCTGCATTTCAAAATAAATGTGACACTCTTACTATAACACTCTTTTGAAATTCTCACATTCCGATACTTCATTCTCAATTAATCCCTACATTAATTGTTATATTTGATTCATATGTTAATTCTTCAGGAAGACTTGGTGCATTCTCTTGGATGACACCGATCATAAAAATATTCAAAACACAGATATTTACGAATACCACGAGTGTTGGGCGAAGGCAGGTTTGCGACAGTGGCATTTCTTCATATGACTCTCACCCGACAAAGAAACATCGTTAACGCTGGTGAAGATTTCGCGCGTTGGCAATTATTTCGCAGCAAACCAAGCATAACGAAATACTTTTCCGAAACTGAATTTCACCGAAAACAATTTCAAATAATTTTCTCGTTATTTTATATTCCTTTCTTTTTTTGTTGTGCATTCGTCTGACTTACAATTAGTAGACAAATAAGAATAACATTGTATCAACATAACTGGAAAAAGGTTGTGTATTTATCTTTCACAGACGTGAGTATATAAATGAAACAAAAGTAGAAGTCGGGTTTTGAAAACCGGGCGCAAAATTTACAAACTGAAACGCCAACCACTGTGCCACAATTTACTCTGAGATTTTCGGGCGGCAAAAGTCACACGAATTACCTGTAATATACCTCGAAAACTTTGACGGTCGTTTTTTCAGGTAAGGTTGAGGCAGCTGAAACATGTGTTCGCTAATTTTGACCCCTCTTCCACAAACCGAAGTTCCTGAGGAACTGGGTTATGGCATTAGCCGTGTTCTCTAATTGTAAAAAGCTTTAGTGTTAGAAAGTCAGTTCTAGGCGCTACAGTCTGGAACCGCGCGACCGCTACGATCGCAGGTTTGAATCCTGCCTCGGGCATGGATGTGTGTGATGTCTTTAGGTTAGTTAGGTTTAAGTAGTTGTAAGTTCTAGATGACCTTAGAAGTTAAGTCCCATAGTGCTCAGAGCCATTTGAACCATTTTAGAAAGTCAGAACTTCTAATGAAAAAGCAAAAATGATGCCAAGCGAGTACAAGGAGTCTAAGATCAAACAGTGGGCAGCGCAATCGGAACTCATCCTCGCCGTTGAGATACTGGCGCCCGATTGACGCTGTGTTGCAGGTTTTTTTTCCGTTGCGAGCAAATCGTGGCCGTTAGAAGCAAACCGGCCGGTATCTGAGACAAGTTTAAGACACTGCGCCGTTAAGGGGACGCAATAAATCGTGGCGCAGCCGCAAAGGTGTGAGTCTGGCGATGCGCGGGCACGGATCGGCGGTCGTGCTAATGGCCTCGGGCAGCCGGCTTAGGCTGCCGCGTGCGTTATGAAGGCTCGCATGCTAAGGAGGCGGGCAGCTGCCGCGACCTGCTCCCAGCTGCTCGGGAAGCGGCCCGTCTGCCCGCGGGCCTCCAGTCTGGGCCCGCTGCTCGTTCTCCTTCCGTCGCCCCCCGTCGCCTTGTAGGCTGCAAGCGTCCAATTTAAATTCAAGGCTTGGATGCTTAAAAGTACTCGTGGGTCTACTTCTTCTTTTGCCTTTCCGCCAATGCTGAGGTAATGATAATGCGTGTGGCTAGGTTGGGAACCCCATCTGCAGGGACCCTGGCCTCCTGGTGCAAGTTTTCTCAGTTGACACCACTTCGGCGACTTGCGTGTCGATGATTAAACTGCGCCAAGAAAAGTTCGAGAAAAGATCCACCAATCCCCATGTCCGAACCTCCCAACTTGCCCAGCTATTAGAACAGCCGATTGCTCTTAAACGGCGTGATGATGAAGATCACTGGATACACTCGAACAAGGACCGTAAAGCAAAATTTTTAGAATAGGAATTAATCACAATTTTATTTTCGGTGGGATGCAATCATACTACTTTTACATGTGACCGGATCTTCAAAAACTACAATGAAAAACATAAGAACAAGAAAACAAACACGGAACTTAAATATCGTGTCTCTTCTGTCAAACACAGTACACTTTAAAATACACTGAAGCACCAAAGAAACTGGTAAAGGCATGCATATCCAAATACAGAGATATGTAAACAGGCAGAATACGGCGCTGTGTTCGGCAACGCCTAAATAAGACAAGTATCTGGTGCAGTTTTTAGATCGGTTATTGCTGCTGCAATGGCAGTTTCTCAAGATTTCAGTTTGAACGTGGTGTTATAGTCGGCGACGAGCGTTGGGGCACAGGTATCGATGAAGTGGGGATTTTCCCGTACGACCATTTCACGAGTCTTCTTCTTTCTTCTTCTTTATCGTCGCCTTGACCCACGTCACGTATGGTCGGCGTTGCTCTTCTGGATCTTTCTCCTCCATAGTTTTCTATCCATTGCCTCTTCCTTCTTCCACCCTTTCTCCCTTAGGTCTCCGGATATCTTATCCTTCCACCTCCTTCTCGCTCCTTCAATATTTATATCTTCGACTCTGTTTCCGATATACTCTTCCCCTTTTCTCTGTAAGTGTCTGTACCACCTTAGTCTGCTCTCTTGTATCTTTCTCCCCATAGGTCCCACTTTCACAACTCCTCTAACAAATTCATTTCTAATTCTGTTCTTCCTTGTTACCCCACACATCCACCTCAGCATTCTCATTTCCGCCACTTCCATCTTCCTTTCCTGGGCTACTGTGATTGGCCACGTCTCTGCCCCGTATATCATAGCTGGCCTTACCATCGACTTGTACACTTTCCCTTTCAACCCAATGCTCACCTTCTTGTCACACAACACTCCACTCATTTTCCTCCAGTTGTTCCAGCCGCAATTTATTCGGTTTGTATCTCGCTTTGCAGTCCTCCATCCCTCTGTATGTACGATCCCATTTCACGAGTGTGCCATGAATATCAGGAATCCGGTAAAATATCAAATCTCCGACATCTTGCAAGAACGGGAACGACGACGACTGAAGAGAATCGTTCTTTCGGACATGTCCGAAAGAACAGAATCGGAATCGGTAGATTGACTACCGCGAGTAATGAGTATAGTGCGTAGGGGCACTACAAATGTAGTGTGTGGAGAGTAAGTTGGAAGCGTGGGTCTCACGGGGATCGTGTCAGAGATAATTCCCTGTAGTCGCACTATCCTCTGTGTCATCGGTGGCTCAGTCGGATAGAGCGTCTGATGTAAACAGGAGATCCCGGGTTCGCGTCCGACGGAGGAAACAAGTTTTCAACTGTCCCCGTTGATATTTATCAACACCTGTAAGCAGATAATGGTCTGGATTTCATACTTCAGACATTAGTCGAGTCCATGCCACGTCGTGTTGCGGCACTTCTGCGTGCTCGTGGAGGTCCTACACGATATTAGACAGGTGTACCAATTTCTTTGGCTCTTCAGTGTAAATACAAAGTAAAATGTCATCCACACCCGTAGGTCAACATAGGGTACATGTAATGTACGTAATATGCATTAATACACTAACTAAAAGTACACGATTATGCACGTTTAAGGAAATAGTCAAAAGAAAGCGAGACACATGGGAAAAAAGTAAGTAAACTTTTGATTATTTGAGGAGTAATCAATTTACACGTTTGTCTCACTATATGAAGAGACAGTCAGTTCCTTCACGGGGGAATTTTTGCCTTTGCCTATGCCGTGATTGTACCCAGGCGGATCCACATGTTGCCAAAGTAGTTTCGACTGCATTGCAGAAGTTTCGCCTGGAGCGCCCCTACCCAGCCTCCAAACAACCATTATCTCTCCCCAAGCGACTGCCATATTTTTGGAGCCCAGAAGAAAAACATTCGTGGCCTCCGACTTGCTTCGGACTAAGAGGTGCACCCCTCTATACAAACACGCCTCCATTGGCAACCGCAATGATCATCTCGTCTCACGGTCACTGTCATAGTCACAGTCACAGTCTAACAGTTATGGTGATTACTTTTGAAATAATAAGTAGTTCACTTACTTTTTTCCTACCTGCCTAGTTTTCAGTTGACGACCCTCATATAGAAGCTATAGGGCACCTCCTGAGGCATCAAAAGAACCCTGTATTCGGTAATGAGAGAAGTGAAGCGGAGGGCTGGGAGACATTGTAACGGTAGATGAAGGGATGAATACGGTAAGAGGGTTGAAATGGATTGAGGCTACAGTAATTATTCCGAGATGAAGAGGCTAGCATAGGATAGACAAGCGTGGAGAACTACATCAAATGAGTCTTCGGGCTGAGGACCACAGCAGCAACAATAAAAACAAATACATAGATGATATAGAGGAGAGGCGAGCTACGGAGTGATGTGGCAACTGTCGCCACAGGAAAGCTGCACAGGAGTGGAAATGATTAGTGAACAGGTTAACAAAGTAAATAGAGGATTTACATAACTCATATTTCTCCAGGTGAACAAAGACTCAATACAAATAATGCAGCAAGAAATAGAGTTCAGCTATCTCAGTGTCAACAAGGATGAAGCACGAATGAAGGTGTCGTAGTGCAGCGGCTCCAAGCGCGAGTGGGATGAGCTGCTGCCGGCCATCCTAATTTGCAGCAGCAGTGGGCACTCGAAATACAGAGCTGCTGAGTGGAGGAATGGCTCTGTAGACACGCACCATTGGATCCACCATGTCCCAAGCGACTGCTATCGTCGTCAAAAGGAAACTTGCAATTCCGTTACCAAGATAACGACGCCTGTGGGCTGATATCGATAACTGATACCAGATACACTATTTGCTGCTACTCCCACTCATAGAGCTACGTGCGCACATCCCCTACATTGATGACCTCAAAATATGAAAAGAATTTTTTATTATAATCTGCATGCCAATGTCACTATCAACAAGTGAAATATAAACAAGTAATATGAAATTGTAAATTAAATAGGATATTCTTTAAAAGAACAGAACAAACATCGTAAAATAACTTACATAATAACAAAAAGAAGAACATAGAAACAAGGAAAAAAAATTAGTGTTTCGATTCAGGAGGCAATTCTCTTGTCTCATGCAGTCGGAATAGGCAGAGTTTTAGCCCCCGTCCCCCCACATTATTGTACGTTTCTTTTTTCTACATTTTCTTTTTTCTTTTTTCAATCTCTTTAGACGACTGCCAGAACGGTTCCTTGAATGGCGACTGCTGCTTATTCCCATATTTTCTCTATACGAGCCAGTGCTCCTACTCCAGTGACTTTGACGAGGATGAGACGCTAAAACTCCTTCATTCTTCTCGCATGTCACATCATAAGGTACTTCGTACAAAATCTTTAAACTAAAATGGTTCAAATGGCTCTGAGCACTATGCGACTTAACTTCTGAGGTCATCAGTCGCCTAGAACATAGAACTAATTAAACATAACTAACCTAAGGACATCACACACATCCATGCCCGAGGCAGGATTCGAACCTGCGACCGTAGCGGTCGCTCGGCTCCAGAATGCAGCCCCTAGAACCGCACGGCCACTCTGGCCGGCTTTAAACTAATCTAGTGCATATCTTCAGTACTGGCCCGAATACAAGCCGCTCCTAATATAAGCCGCACCATTAAATTTAAGGGGGGAGAGATACTGAGCAAACATAAATGTCTTACTACCCAATTACAAAATATATTTACAATATGGAGACTCGTAAACAAATTATTGTATTATAAAGTACACAAATTACACAGAAATACTAGAATTCCAATCACAGTCTCCACTGATATCACTTTTAAGTTTACTATCATTATTTGTTTCATAACTATCAGTATTTTCTCTCTGGCCTCCTAAAGTACGTTATCCTCTCTGCCTTCCAGATAACGGGACACGTAGCGCTTCTTGAACGCTTTATTGGTAGAATATGACGATATTGTGCTCCCAAGAAGCTTGCACAGGATAGAGTAGCATGGAGAGCTGCACCAAACCAGTCTCAGGACTGAAGACCAGAACAACAACAACGAAGACATAATCCAAAAAATGGTTCAAATGGCTGTGAGCACTATGGGACTTAAATTCTGAGGTCATCAGTCCCCTAGAACTTAGAACTACTTAAACCTACTACTACTATAACCTGCGACCGTAGCGGTCGCGCGGTTCCAGACTCATAATCTACTAACACATAAGTTTCACAAATGAATTTTTAATTTTGCCCCTTGGGGTAAGTGTATGATGACCTTGTAAACTCCAGTCAGAATAACGTTTTCGGAAACTTACTTTCAAAGCCTTGTTAATGAACATTGAGCACTTGCGATCTGCTGGTACGACGACTAGATCTGTCTTCAATGTCTCAACTTACTTTTTCTCTCATAAGTGAAGCGACCATTAAAACCATCCAATACTAATGTAGGTAACTTTCAGAGCAGAGCACCAGGCCTGATTTTCCGTACATTAGCTAACGAGTCAACTATTCTGTCGGCACCCAGCATTTTCTTGACAACGAATCATAAATAACTTAGAGAAATTTTCCTTTGGCGAAGTTTTAGTTTCGAGCCTACAGTCGTATTGCTCGGCATGTCCTCGCCGGTATCGTATTTGGATTGTGTGTCCCTGCGAAAGACAGGAGGAAACCTGCACTATGGCTTACAGATCATATCAAACACATTATGATTATCAGAGACGCAACACACTGGAGATATAAACGGCATCATGCATCTGAAAACCATCTCGCGTAATAATGAAGTACGAAGCCGAAGTAGTCAATCCGTGAGCAGTACAAAACTCAGGTACACCCACTCGTTAACTGAGGACTTACACGTGTCCTCCGTCTTGTGGCAAAAGGTTGGGAAATAGGCAAACGCAAATCTTCATATGAACGTTTGCTTCCTGTTGAGGACCTTAAATGAGTATTTCGTCACGCCGACCTCTTTACTTGACCAATACTGAAGAGAACAAAACCATCGATTCCCTTAAAGAATCGGTGATGGTTGCAAACGAAAAATTTGTTCTGTAGACGGTAAGCTTTGATATGGTAAGGAATTCAAATGCACGAATTCCTTTGGCAGCTGCAGGACACGAGAATATCATACTAGAAATGTTCAATTTCCTCCTCGATCTACTACTGACCAAAATAACGGGCACTTTTAACTATTCTCTGAGCTCCTGCATCTTCCCAACAAAATGCCAACCACTACCCAAAAACGAATATGCAAAAGACCCTCTGACTACAGGCCCAGTTTCATTCTGCCAGCATTAGCCAAGGCTTGATGAACCATAGTTCATGATAAGCTTACAAATTACTTAAAATCAAATAAGCTTTTAGATGACTAGTAATTTGGTTACAGGAAAAATCTCAGCAGGACGACTGCTCTTACAAAAGCGACGGTCGAACTGAAACAAGCCATGGACAAACAACAGGCGATGATTAGATGCTCTTTGGATTTCAGCAACGCTTTCATCACTGTCGTCTTTGATATTTTGCTTGCTAAACTTGCAAATTAAAATTTTTCTTAAAGTAATGTACAATGGTTCCACTCATATCCCACCAACAGTGTGTAATGATAGGAACAAAAAGGTCACAATGGAAGAATGTAGTGTTAGGGGTACCACAGGGGACACTATTCACCCCATTACCCTTTTAATTGTGTGTTAATGATGTGGTGACTATTATTT
The DNA here is from genome assembly GCF_023864345.2 of Schistocerca serialis cubense. Taxonomy (NCBI): domain Eukaryota; kingdom Metazoa; phylum Arthropoda; class Insecta; order Orthoptera; family Acrididae; genus Schistocerca; species Schistocerca serialis. The sequence continues at coordinate 268,920,892 of NC_064643.1, forward strand.
CACAATGCAAACATCATTTCTACGGTGATGACTTTCAGTTATACCTAACTGCAACTCCAACAAACTTGCACACAAATATCCAGCACATAAATGCTGACTTAGGGCGTACTTGCTTTATCGGAGTGGGCGAAGAATATAGGTTTGTAACATGATCCGCCTAAAATGCAAGCAAACTTACTCCTCACAGAAGCCTTATTACCCCTCAGTTCAAAGAATCTCTTCGACTATTGATCCTAAACTGCACAGAAATAACCTTATCTTCTTCTAGGAAGATTTTGAGGATAATCCTGGACCATCCTGGATACTGTTGTGCAGGGATTTTCGTAGGAGAGCTCACACGAGATGGAACTCGCGATGGATGCTTGTGCGTAACACGATTGTGACGTACGCTGTTTGGGCCATATCATTCCAGCATACGAGCAATTATCATGGCTACGTGCCGATAAGCGCGTCAGTCATCCCGATCACTCTTATTTATTTACCTTCAACTCTTATACTACCATTTGAACACCACCACAGAAATACTTATCTTCCACAAAGCGAAAACTTCTCTGTACCACTGCACAGCACTGTCATGTTATCTAGATCATTTTCTATATCAGTATCCGACTTTGGAACAATCTTCCACAAAGTATTAGAGAAATTTAAATCCTTTGAATTTTCAAAAGGCAGCTAATGCTCCACCTTCTATCATAATAGCTTACTCTGCTACATACTTGTTTGCATCTCACTCGCCAACCCCCCTTCCCCCATCCTTATCGCTCTTCTTGTCTAAAGAGTTCTCTATTGAAATTCTCTTTCCTAACCGTTACTCTCATTTTGATTTCATTCTTCTCTTTCACTATCCGTTCCACTTCTGATAACATCAAACACTCTTTCGAAAGGGCCAAACTAATCAATATCATTCTAACGCCCTCTGTCATTTTATTATTATTAATGTTATTATTATTACTTTTATTGTAATTACTATAATTTCCTTGGTGCAGGGAGTGGCAACTGACCCTTAACATAGACAAATGTAACGTATTGCGAATACATAGAAAGAAGGATCCTTTATTGTATGATTATATGATAGCGGAACAAACACTGGTAGCAGTTGCTTCTGTAAAATATCTGGGAGTATACGTGCGGAACGATTTGAAGTGGAATGATCATATAAAATTAATTGTTGGTAAGGCGGGTGCCAGGTTGAGATTCATTGACACAGTCCTTAGAAAATGTAGTTCATCAACAAAGGAGGTGGCTTACAAAACACTCGTTCGACCTATATTTGAGTATTGCTCATCAGTGTGGGATCCGTACCAGGTCGGGTTGACAGAGGAGATAGAGAAGAGCGGCGCGTTTCGTCACAGGGTTATTTGGTAAGCGTGATAGCGTTACGAAGAAGTTTAGCAAACTCAAGTGGCAGACTCTGCAAGAGAAGCGCTCTGCATTGCGGTGTAGCTTGCTGTCCAGGTCTCGAGAGGGTGCGTTTCTGGATGAGGTATCGAATATATTGCTTCCCCCTACTTATACCTCCCGAGGAGATCACGAATGTAAAATTAGAGATATTCGAGCGCGCAAGGAGGCTTTCCGACAATCGATCTTCCCGCAAACCATACGCGACTGGAACAGGAAAGGGAGGTAATGACAGTGGCACGTATATAGAAGCCACACACCGTTGGGTGGCTTGCAGAGTATAAATTTAAATGTAGATGTAGATTACATTGTGACTGTTATGTAATATTTTTTGGGACGTGGATTTTTCTGGTCATTCTAACCAAGTAATAGATAAATAATTTCCGAATACTAACCATTTGTGGCTCTCGTTCTGATTAAGGAATGAAGCACTACGGTTGATGTTTCTATAACGTAAAATCATACCCTTATTTGTAGCGTCACACAGAGAAGCAGCTCCGTAATTTGTCTTGTCTGATTGTTGGAAAAAGAGCTGCTTATTTTCGGACCGGCATGTCGTAGTTCGTGGTATTTAATGTTTCGGGCTAATAATAAACTTACATGTGCAAGTTTAACTCAGCTATCAGAATCTGAAATCATGCTACTGACAAATAGCACAAAGAGCTCATATTTTTCCATATACCAGTCTGGAGAACAGATACTGTAGGTTACAAGTCGTTGTTTCTTCTCATTATCTAGTGAGGCGAATAAAATCACTGTGGGGTGTCGAATGTGTGCCCACAACAGGCTTACATGAAGAGCCAAGTGACCGGGAAAGTTACGCACAAACGATTCTCCTTGTTCCATCCCACGATCCCAGCCGAAAGCTAACCAGAGATCGCAACGCAGAGCTGAAATTGATTTCGCTCTGATGACAAAGTAGCTCCGAGGCGCGACGTAGAGCCCTTTTTGTTATTCTCTCTGTCCCGTTCCTCTGTCCCCTCATTTGGTATTCTTTTTTTCCTCACTTTCTTTCTTTGTAAAGTCTCGGCTTCCTTTCTCGGAAGTTGGCCTAAGATACCAATTAAAAACCAAGCCTCCACCCACTTCTAATTTTAGAATTTGCAAGTTAAACTTCTATTCTTTTTAATGATTTCCTTCTCTGTTTTCCTTCTCGCTTAAAGAGAGAGATTGGGAATAATTAATTAAATTTCTTTTTAAAGGAATGTAAATTATTGAATCCTTTGTTGAGCCTTTCCGTTACTCACCTGTATAATTTTATATCGCACCTTTGTGCTAATGAGGTGCGATGGAATCAGATTCCTGTTCGCTATCTCTTCTATTGCATTGATTAAGTAAATAATACACTTTGAGATACTAAGAACCCGTTTTATCTCAGATCGAGTATTTCCTATTGTTGTCGTGTAATTAAGCGTCTCTAAAACGAGGCCCTACCGGACAAGTAACAGCTTTTCACGTATCAATCCTTCATTCAACGGTACAAGTCATCTTTAAAAGTCATCATCATCTAACAGTTAAAACATTCGAGTAATTTTATTCTAAATTTTCTATCACACTACACTGTAAGTAAACTGAAACAAAAAATATGAAATCTACATAAGAATATGATATTCTGCACGTCGGTTGCGCGCGAATCAAAGCGTAAATTATTACGTTGATGAAGAGATTTCCTTTGTGAAGACAGAAGCTACATCTCATTTGACCAAGGCGATTTTCCGATTACCTCAATGACTGTGCGATTTATGTGATGGCTACCAAACCCGACTTTGACCCAGCAATACTCAAAATCAGTAGTCGTCAAATTTTTGCTCAAGAGCCAATATTGACATTCTGAGTTGGCGCCTCCAGCCGCATATGCACCGATCTTATTATTAATTGATAATGCGCATAAATTTTTGGGACCGTTCGGAACACTTCGTGTCGACTGTTTTCTGTTTCAGATTACTGCCATGCTCAGCAACCTCAAAGTTATAAAACTGTGATTGTCTCAGTAAATGGTCTTGTGTTGCCTATGTGAGTGGATTACAAATTAATTAACAATGGTCTCCTTCTTCTTATTCTTCTTGTTCTTCTTCTTGTGCCTTTGTTCTACATCTATGCGGGATCGGCATGGTTACAAGCGGATGTGGTACGATTAATTTAAGGGGCGGCCCGGATCCTCTTCCTGTCCCCACCGTTTAACCCCCAGCACACAATATGTGTAACCCAACTGCCTGCATATAGTGTTATTCATTTGGAAGTGATCGTCAGTTTTCTAGTTGAGACTGGACTTAGATACCATCCCGTTATTCATCTAATGAGATGTGGGAAACCGCGTAAACGAAACCCATGCTTAAAGGCATACTGACCCTCGTCGTTAATCAGCCAGGCAGATTCTATCCGGATTCGGCCGAACTACCCGTGCCGGAAGGGGCGCTTTAACACTCTCTGTTATCTGTGCGGGTCTATTATTAACAGTAATTGTATTTATGCGCTGAAGAGCCAAATAAACTGCTACATCTGCCTAATATCGTGTAGGACCCATGAGAGCAGGCCGGTGGCATGAACTCGACTAATGTCTGAAGTAATGGTAGAGGGAACTGACCACGTATTCTGCACTGCTGTCCATAAATTTACAAGAGTACTAGGGGTTGGAGGTCTCTTCTGTCAGCGCGTTGCAAGGAATCCCAGATATGCTCAATAATGTTTATGTCTGGGGAGTTTGGTGGCCAGCGGAAGTCTTTAAATTCAGAAGAGTGTTCCTGGAGCCAGTCTGTAGTAATTCTCGACGTGTGGGGTGTTACATTGTCCTGTTGAAATTACCCGAGTCCGTCGGAATGCACAATGGACATGAATTGATGCAGACGATCGGGCAGGATGCTTACGTACGTGTCACTGTCAGAGTCATATATAGACGTCTTCGTACCCGTACACGTCCATCCACTCATGCAGTTTGGTGCGAGACTCGTCCGACTAGGCAACATGTTTTCAGACATCAACAGTCCAATGTCGGTGTTGACGGGCCAGGCGAGGCGTAAAGCTTTGTGTCGTCCAGTCATCAAGGATAGGGAGTGGAACTCTGGCTCCAAAAGCCCACAGCCATCATGATTCGTTGAATGGTACGTACTCTGACACTTGTTGATGGCCCAGCATTGAAATCTGCAACAATTTGTGGAAGGGTTGCAGTTCTGTCACGATGAACGATTCTCTTCAGTCGTCGTTGGTCCCGTTCTTGATGGATTTTCTTCCGGCAGCAGCTATGGCGTAGAATTGATGTTTTACCGGATCCCTTGTATTCACGGTGTACTCGTGAAATGGTCGTGCGGGAAAAACCGCACTTCATCGCTGCCTCGGAGATGCTGTGTCGCATCGCTCTTGCGCCGAGTATACCATCCGATGCAAACTTCCTTAAATCTTGAATAAGATTTTCACTCTGCAGCGGAATGTGCGCTGATATGAAACTTCCTGGCAGATTAAAACTGTGTGCCGGACCGAGACTCGAACTCGGGACCTTTGCCTTTCGCGGGCAAGTGCTCTACCAACTGAGCTACCCAAGCACGACTCACGCCCCGTCCTCACAGCTTTACTTCTGCCAGTATCTCGTCTCCTACCTTCCAAACTTTACAGAAGCTCTCCTGCGAACCTTGCCGAACTAGCACTCCTGAAAGAAAGGATAATGCGGAGACATGGCTTAGCCACAGCCTGGAGGATGTTTCCAGAATGAGATTTTCACTCTGCAGCGGAGTGTGCGCTGTGAGGATGGGGCGTGAGTCGTGCTTGGGTAGCTCAGTTGCTGGCGGCCGGAGTGGCTATGCGGTTCTGGGCGCTACAGTCTGGAACCGAGCGATCGTTACGGTCGCAGGTTCGAATCCTGCCTCGGGCATGGATGTGTGTGATGTCCTTAGGTTATTTTCAGTCTGCCGCCGGCAGTGCTGCGAGGCGGTCACGCGCCAGAGCGCTGCGGGCGAGGCGCGCACGGTGTGTTTGTGTTTACTTCGGCCGCTGTAAGTGCCGTTTTCCTTCTAGACCACCATGGCGCACAACTATCGGAAGAAGACATTACGTTTCAACTTTTGTTCCGACTTCGCCCGACCCAAGGCCCTGGAGGTAGAACGATTTATACGCGATGAAGTTAAAATACCACCAACGGATCTAATTGGTATCCACTTGTCCATAGTTAGCAGTACCGTCTACGTCAAAATGATCAACGATGCGGCGTGCGACAAAGTGATTCAAGAGGCAAAACGTGGACTGCGCTTCTGTCATTCCGACGGCAACGTCGGACCCGTTACCGTCGATCACGCAGGTCTCGGCACACGGACGATAAGGATCTTCGAACTGCCGTTCGAACTACCTGCAGACGTCGTCATCGAGGCGCTCCGTCCCTATGGCAACGTTCTGGAACATGTTGCCGAACGATGGGTCCAATTTCAGACCTATCCAGTTTTAAATGGTGTTAGACAGGTCCGCATCGAGTTGCAGAAACACGTGCCTTCCTATCTACGTATCGGAGGCTGCCGTGCCATTGTAATGTACGACGGCCAACCTCGGACCTGTTCCGGTTGCGGGAAAGAAGGTCACCTACGGTCTGAATGCATTCAACGACGTGTCGCGCAGCTCCCGTTGTCGGAAGCGTCCGTCACACCCACGATGACCGCCCTACCGGTCACTTACGCAGCGGCTCTTGCCACGTCTACAGTTTCGTCCAGTCCGTCGCCCGGTCCTTCCGATCGGCACGTCCCACCGTCCCAGTCACCAACGGACGGTACAGACGTCCCACCTGACAACCTTGCCGCCGAACAGGCTCCCGCACCGGACGCTGAGGAGACCAGTACATCTTCACAACACCTGTTTGACAATCTCATTGTACCCACCGACGCCTTCGAACCAGGTCGACGCTCCTCCTTGCCGTCGTCCGACACTGAGGAACACGTGCGCAAACAACGCTCGCCACGTAGGCGCAAACGCCGTCGCCGTTCACCCACGGGCTCTCAGAGCGTTGCCACCCGCGACGACGAAGACGACACCCAAGCAGCCGACATTTCCACGCAGAGGTCGGCGGACAACTTTCACGATGAACAAGACGTTTCGCAGGACGGGACCACTATGGAGGTCGCCACGCACTATGTAACGATCGGTGCGCCGGTTGAGACGCCTGTCTCCCCGCCGACAACTCCAGATCTCTCTCACCACGACGCAATTCCCATGGACATTGGACAGACCCACGGCACAGGAGCATGGGCCGACGACATTGAGGAAGGTACGCCCCCTCCTCCGGATGAGTTACCTCCGCCGGACGAGGCTACCTGTTAACATCAAAAGCGAGGCATTGCAGCTGATGGGACGGGACTTCCTGTCGGTGCCCTCCTCTTACTTCCCTTGGTGATGGTAGATGCGCGTCCACCACCACTGAAACAAACATACCGGTTTGCCACACTGAACATCAACATGATCGGCACTGCACCCAAGCTGCAACTCCTATGTGGCATGCTTCGGGCCTCTGACGTCGACGTCGCCCTTCTTCAGGAAGTACGCGTTGCCACACTACCACCAGTCTACGGCTACGACTCATACACGTCCACATGTGATCAATCAGGGCGTGGAGTGGCTTTCTACATACGCGAAGGAATTCCACTCACGGACACGACAATCCTTCCCTGTGGAAGAGGCATGGCTGTTACCATCTTCGACACGCGCGTCATCAATATCTACGCTCCGTCTGGGTCCACGAACCGTCGGCAGCGGTCCACTTTCTTCGGACATGACGTGGCGCCCCTGTTTTCTGGACGCTATGATCGCCTTATCATGGGAGGGGATTTCAACTGTGTCCTCCATCCGCAGGACCAAGTACCTGGTTATTCGCCATGCCCGGCGCTGCTCACCTTAATCGAAGATTTTCATCTAGTGGACGTTTGGGAGAAAATTCATGGCAATACCCCCGGTTTTACCCATTATACAGCACATTCTGCGAGCAGACTGGACCGGTTTTATGTCTCTGCTCACCTCGGCAATGAAGTCGCCCAAGCTGAACGATGGCCCCTTGCATTTTCGGACCATTGCGCCGTCATTTGCTCCCTGGCTCTGCCACCTCAGTCAGTGTGGCGCAGCAGAGGTTACTGGAAGCTTAATACCTCCCTCCTTAATGATCCACATTGCCGACAATGTATTGCCACCACATGGGCGTCTTGCGAAAGACGCCTTCCGCAGTACACATCCACGTTCCATTGGTGGCTCAAATGTGCTAAACCTGCGATCAGAAAGGCCTTCATACAATGTGGCAAGGAAGCAGCAGCATGGCATCGAGACACCACAAATTTTTACTACGCCGTCCTCCGTGAGCTCGATGCGCTCCCTCCATCACCTGACACCCACAGGGAACGACAACGTACTAAAGCTCGTCTCCTCTCTCTTCAACGTGCACGACTGCATGGTGTCGTGGTGCGTTCCCGACGACAAGACCTCCTCCACGACGAAACCCCGTCCACAATCCATGCCGCATCCGACCATAGTCGTCGAAGTCGGCTTTTCGTCCCCAACATCACGACCTCCGATGGTGTTCACCACACAACACAGGCGGCGGTCGTGTCTGCCTTTGCTGAACATTATCGCCAATTTTATGATGATGAACCGATGGCGACGCCCATTCCTGATGATCTCCGTCCTTCCCCTGAACGGACCCTCACCGTAGCGGAGTCAACGTCCATGATGTCTGCAATCACCGCAGAAGAGGTGGTAGATGCGATCAACAAAGGGGCCAAGAACAAATCACCCGGACCAGATGGTCTCCCAGTGGAGTTTTACCGGGCGTTCACCACGTTAATGCTTCCTCGCTGGACGGAAATGATTCAGGAACTCTTTACTCCGTCCTTCCCAATTCCACCTGAATTCGTCACTGGCATTCTTCTACCTGTGCCTAAACCGAAGGGAGGGTCTCATGTCTCTGCATATCGCCCCCTTACACTACTGAATGCAGACTATAAAATCTATGCACGCCTCTTAGCAGCGCGCATACGCACCGTCTTACCTACGGTCCTTTCTCCTGAGCAGACTGCACGTGGTTGTGGGGCCACCTTACAAACAGCCCTGGGAGAATGCCGTGACCTCATTGCACTGGCGTCGGTTTGTCGCCTTCGTGCAGCACTGGTATCCGTCGATTTCACGAGTGCCTTTGATCGCGTTCGACACCCTTTCCTCCTCATGGTGGCGACACGTATGGGGTTCCCATTGCTTTTTGTCGATGCCATTCGCCGGTTGCTCCTTCCCGCGGTCTCGATGGTACAAGTCAATGGGAGGCTTGTAGGACCGATTCCTATACGCCGCTCTGTGCGTCAAGGATGCCCTATGTCTACTTTACTATATGCCATTGCACTTGAGCCCCTCATCACTGGACTTACCTCTACACTGCAGGGCCTCACTTTGCGTGACCACACCTTTCACTGTAGGGCTTATGCGGACGATCTCCTCTTTCTCACCTGCTCCTCCACGGAACTCAATGACGCCATCCAATGGATCCAGCAGTATGGACGTCTTTCTGGTAGCATTCTTAATGTCCGTAAATCGACTATGATGCACATTGGGCGCGGCCTCCCGGCTATGGTGCCGACCCCACTCCCAGTTAGTGCCACCCTTCGTTACTTGGGTATCGAATTTACTAGCTCCACACACTGCACAGTGGCCCTGGCTTACCGGCGGCTTTTGCAGTCGATTCGGCACCATGTTCGCGGTCAAGTGCACCGTAACTTAAACCAACTCCAACGTGTGTCCTATGTCAACATCTATGTCGCCCCTAAACTGGTACACGTCGCCCAGATCCTCCCACTGCCGTTACTCCTTGGCCGCCGCATCCAATCAGCCTTTGGATATTTCGTGTCAGCAGGGGCACTTTTCAAAGTCCGCTACAACACTCTAACACTGCCTCCTGCAAAAGGTGGCCTCGGACTCATCAACGTGCGGGCACGCTCTTCTGCACTCTTTGTCCACACTCTGTTGCGGCACTGGCAGTGGCCGGTCCCGTCTTTAACACGCAGTCTCTTAGATATCCTCCGACCAGCTTCTCTCGATCCACCGATCAATGTGGCACCTATCTCTCCATTATTGTACTACGTCGCGAATTGTTTCACAGAACTCAGCTACGTTCGGGCCGATCTTCCAGTCACCCGTCCTCCCCGTACAAAAGATTATTATCGTTTGTTTATGCTGTCCAACCCTAGCGACCCCATGGTGCTACAGCATCCTGACATTAACTGGCGCACGGTTTGGGGGTGTGTGCATGCACCCTTTTTACCGTCGTCTGTGTCTGCACTCTGGTATGTTTTAGTCTATGGAAAATTCCCGACTAATAGTCGACTTTATCGCATAGGACTGGCCACCTCCCCACTCTGTCCTGACTGTCAGCTCGAAGACACCGACGAGCACCGTCTTACGTGCCCCCTGAAACAAAACGTATGGCTCCTCATCCAACGAATCGTGGGCTTTTACCTCCGTGCCCCGCCAACGACGGTAACCCCGGATTTCCTGTTGTTGCCCCAGACATTTCACTACCCTCTTGCTAAGCACCATACCCTAATCTGGTTTCGAGGACAGGCTTTAGAATATCTCTTTCGGAGTGGTCCGCATACAGTCCTTGACTTCTGGTACAAAGTTGTGACCGCGCATAGCACCCTCACCCGAAAACCATCTTACAGACAAACTTTTGCCGGTTATCTCCGCAGCGTCTTCCTTGACCCCCCTCAAAGTTGGGGTGTACCATGCCTACCTGTCACATGATACAACACCCTTATCCACGTTCTCATGCATCGACCAAAAACAAACACAATTTTATTTTTTTTTTTTTTAAAAAAAGGAAGAAGACAGAATATGTTATATTTTGTTGTATTTAATGTTTTTCTTTTTTAATATTTTTTTTTGTTTAACTAACAGTAATTTGTATATTTTTAAATGGTACCTTGAAGAACTCTTGCATAGTGAATATATATGTACTTTTAGTTTGTTCAATACAAATTTTTAAACAAAAACAAAAACAAAAAAAAAGGAAAACAGGATATGTTCTAATTTGTTGTATTTCATGTTATTCTAATAATTTGTTTACCTAACACTCCTTTGTATATGTTTAACTGGTACCTTGAAGAACTTTTGCTTTGTGTATATATATATGTACTCTCCGTTTGTTCCATAATAAAGATTAAAAAAAAAAAAAAAAAAAAAAAAAAAAAAGTTGGTAGAGCACTTGCCCGCGAAAGGCAAAGGTCCCGAGTTCGAGTCTCGGTCCGGCACACAGTTTTAATCTGCCAGGAACCGATCTAACAAATGTGCCAGACACTTTTTGTCTTACATAGGCGTGGCCGATCACAGCGCCGTATTCTGCTCTTTTACATGTCTCTGTATTTCAATATGCATGTGTTTATTACTTTCTTTGGAGCTTCAATGTATTTAAATGCGTTATGCAAAATTAGAGATGATCATAAATGTTCTTAATTTAATTTCCTTCTACATATTGGTTTGTTTTACAACAGCCATAATTTAATTTCATATTCCTTGCTATAAACATGTACCATATTTGAAGATGACCGTTTCTTTATTGTGCATTCAGAAAGGCATGTTTGTTCCGTGTCAAACTTAATACTGTTACAGCTGTCGGGACGAGTCGCACACGCCTGTAAGTTGTCAGTACTGGAAAACAGAAAAGGACACATTCTCCCCTCTCACATCCGCAAATCCCGCAATCTTCACGCTACTTATCCTTCTGCCCCTGAGGTGAGTGACTCAACTTCATACAGCTTGCGGCTGAATTCACCAAAGTCAAATTAAAATTAAGCACGTCTTAAAACTTTACGGTCTCTGTTACCGAGCGTGAGAACTACGTTCATAAGAAGCTCTGAACGTTAGTTGACGCCGCGTAGGGTAGCCACGCGGTCTCGGGCGTATTGCCACGGTTCGCACGGATGTCCGAATCGGAGGTTCGAGTCCTCCCTCGGGCGTGAGTGTTGGTGATGCCCTTAGCGTAAGTCAGTTTATGTTAGATTAGGTAGTGTGTAAGCCTTAGGACCTATGACCCAAGCAGTTTGGTCCCACAGGACCTCACCAAAAATTTCCAAAAACATTTCCGTTAGTTGACGTTTTTACATTCGCCTGTTAGTTGCTAGGCGCACATAAATACGGCTGAGAACCGGTGGCCGCAGTCTGACGTCCTCTGCTTTAAATGAAAAGACAGCTCCGACTGGTCGTGAGTGAACTATACGATATTCTCACTAGGAAGGCATTCCCTTCAAGTTACAGATAGGGGAAATGTGCTGAGTAAGCAATCTGTTTCACAGTTCAAATGGCTCTGAGCACTATGGGACTTAACTTCTGAGGTCATCAGTCCCCTAGAACTTACAACTACTTAAACCTAACTAACTTAAGGACATCTCACACATCCATACCCGAGGCAGGATTCGAACCTGCGACCGTAGTGGTCGCGCGGTTCCAGAATGTAGCTCCTAGAACCGCTCGGCCACTAAGGCCGGCGTCTCACAGTTATCAAGCTCTATAACTTGGCCTGGTCGTTGGTCTATAGCTACGAGGGCAGCTAAATACTTATGAGACCAAGGTTTCCGACTCTACTGCAGATCAAATGGAAACAGAAGCAGGCCCACGGAGCATGTGTAAATCTATTGGCTACTCCGTGATTGTGGTTTCTGGTTGGCAGAATAGCACCGACGAGCTAATGTGCCAAAACGTTATAACCATTTTCCACCACGAAAAGGAATGCCACCTGTTGGAGTTGTGGATACTTGACGGCGTAAGGAAAGTTTATACACGAAACAGAAACGAGTAGAGAATCATTCTAGCGACGGTATATGCTGCCAACTGGAATATCCAATGACATATGCGACTTTAGCAAACGATAGGATGCTCCTGTGCGTGGGAAAGAGCGAAACTGTGCTGTTCGCGTGCTACTGTCGTGAGCTTACATGGAAAACTGTTGTCGGACGGTGAAACCAATGATTAGCCGACTAGGTGTGGGTCGTCCATGCCTCATAACAGAAAGTGGAAGCCTGAGGTTTACCCACTCTGAAGAGCAACACAGGGGGCGGGCCTGACGACAGAGTACAGTGCTATTGCTGACACAAGTGTTTCGGGACACACCATTCTGCGCGCATTGTTGTACTCGTGGATACGAAGTGGACGACACGTACGTGTTCCCACGTTAACCAGTGACCATAATTACTATTGGCACGAAATCACCGCGATTTGACCGGGGATCAATGTTAACGTGTCGTCTGGACGGATGAATCACGTTTCTTTTTACAAAGGTCGGTGATGGTGTCGGGATACGTCGTCATTCAGGCGAACGGCTTTTCAAAAAACATACCGCACGAAGAACGCAGGGCGACGGCGTCAGTATTGTCCTATGATGGATAATCAGCTTGCCTTCCATGAGACTAGTGGTAGTAGCCAAAGACACCATGACAGCTGTTGGCTATGTATCGTTAGGACAGACTACCTGTATTCCTCTATGCCTGATGTCTTGCCTGACATTATTGCATCGTTACAGCAGGATAACTGTTCTTTTCCACAAGGCCAGAGTTGCTGTACAGTAGCTTACTCACTGAAATTAGCGTACAGTAAAGTCACATACAAATTAACACAGTATATTTTATAGTATCATAATGAAATATATCCCTATCTGTGTCCTTCATTTTGCGTAATTCTCCCTAGATTTCTTCGTTTATTCAATCACGATATACCCAAGTAAAAAAATGGTTCAAATGGCTCTGAGCACTATGGGACTTAACTGCTGAGGTCATTAGTCCCCGAGAACTCAGAACTAGTTAAACCTAACTAACCTAAGGACATCACAAACATCCATGCCCGAGGCAGGATTCGAACCTGCGACCGTAGCGGGCTTGCGGTTCCAGACTGCAGCGCCTTTAACCGCACGGCCACTTCGGCCGGCTATACCCAAGTAAAATGAAACCTTGTAGTAAAGGAAACTTTATCTACAACCGAAATAAGAGCAGTACACTACTGGCCATTAAAATTGCTACACCACGAAGATGACGTGCTACAGACGCAAAATTTAACAGACATCAAGAAGATTTTCAGAGCATTCACACAAGGTTGGCGCCGGTGGCAACACCTACAACGTGCTGACATGAGGAACGTTTCCAACCGATTTCTCATACGCAAATAGCAGTCGACCAGCGTCGCCTGGTGAAACGTTGTTGTGATGCCTCGTGTAAGGAGGAGAAATGCGTACCATCACGTATCCGACTTTGTTAAAGGTCGGATTGTAGCATATCGCGATTGCGGTTTATCGTATCGCGACCTTGCTGCTCGCGTTGGTCGAGATCCAACGACTGTTAGCAGAATACGGAATCGGTGGGTTCAGGATGGTAATACGGAACGCCGTGCTGGATCCCAACGGCCTAGTATTACTAACAGTTGAGATGACAGGCATCTCATCCGCATGGCTGTAACGGATCGTGCAGCCACGTCTCGATCCCTCAGTCCACAAATCGGGACGTTTGCAAGACAACAACCATCTGAACGAACAGTTCGACGACGTTTGCAGCAGCATGGACTATCAGCTTGGAGACCATGGCTGCGGTTACCCTTGACACTGCATCACAGACAGGAGCGCCTGCGATGGTGTACTCAACGACGAACCTGTGTGCACGAATGGCAAAACGTCATTTTTTCGGATGAATCCAGGTTCTGTTTACAGCATCATGATGGTCGCATCCGTGTTTGGCGACATCGCGGTGAACACACATTGGAAGCGTGTATTCGTCATCGCCATACTGGCGTATCACCCGGCGTGATGGTATAGGGTGCCATTGGTTACACGTCTCGGTCACCTCTTGTTCGCATTGACGGCACTTTGAACAGTGGACGTTACATTTCAGATGTGATACGACCCGTGGCTCTACCCTTTATTCGATCCCTGCGAAACCCTACATTTCAGCAGGATAATGCACGACCGCATGTTGCAGGTCCTGTACGGGCCTTTCTGGATACAGAAAATGTTCGACTGCTGCCCTGGGCCGCACATTCTGCAAATCTCTCACCAAATGGAAACGTCTGGTCAATGGAGGCCGAGCAACTGGCTCGTCACAATACGCCAGTCACTGCTCTTGATGAACTGTGGTATCGTGTTGAAACTGCATAGGCAGCGGTACCTGTACACGCCATTCAAGCTCTGCTTGACCCAATGCCCAGGCGTATTACGGCCAGAGGTGATTGTTCTGGGTACTGATTTCACAGGATGTATGCACCCAAATTGCGTGAAAATGTAATCAAAATGGTTCAAATGGCTCTGAGCACTATGGGACTCAACTGCTGAGGTCATTAGTCCCCTAGAACTTAGAACTAGTTAAACCTAACTAACCTAAGGACATCACAAACATCCATGCCAGAGGCAGGATTCGAACCTGCGACCGTAGCGGTCTTGCGGTTCCAGACTGCAGCGCCTTTGTCCGCACGGCCAGAAAATGTAATCACTTGTCAGTTCTAGAATAATATATTTGTCCAATGAATACCGGTTAATCATCTGCATTTCTTCTTGGTGTAACAATTTTAATGGCCAGTAGTGTAACTCTCAGGCGGTATGTTTGCAAAGACTCAGTTTACTCCCAATTATTATTTTTCAGCCTGGCAGACAGAAATAATGTAGGCGTAAGCTATGGCCAAGGTAACATCAATTTAGTTATGAACGACCAGTAGTGACAGATTTCAGAAAGTGGAAGGTGAGGCAAAAAGCACACTGCGCTGCGAATGTTGTCAATAAGCGAGATCTGTCCTTAGAGGGTAGTCCAAAGTAAGTAATAAGGAGAGCAATATGAATTGTATTTTTAGACTTCACACGGCACTAGGTAGTGTGTGCACGGTTCGTTTCATCGTTGCTTTCCCCCTACATGGATAGCGGGGATAGGGCTCGGAGCAGCCATACTACATTAAAATGCATAAGTATAATTATTTTCTAAGTGAAAAATATTTTTTAAAAATATAGTATAGCTAAAATGTAATGAAAATTACCTGTTTCATTATACAGTATAAAATACATATTGCGATGATGCGGCGTTGCTATTATAATGATGATAAAATTGATGCTTCTGACAAATCCATTGAGATCAGCCCCCAGTACATGGTGTATAGGTAGGTTGGAGCGATTAGGGGCAATAGCGCAATGCATATGGATGGGTCTGGCCGTCTGAGGAAAGTGGAGGATGATGTGTTGGGAAGCGGAATGTTGGACAAAGAATGTTGAAGGGTGGATCTGGAAGGGAGGGAACTTGATCTAGGGAAAGAATGTAGGATCTAGAGCTACCGTTCAGATCATAAAATAGTGAATTTCAGAACGCATTTCTGAATCACGAAAAAGATGGCTGTTAACGTTTCCTTGATGTAGGAGGGAGGTTGGGACGTGGTGGTCCACGCGGGGCAGCAACCCAGGATTGGAGACGATGGGGGAGACAAGGGGATTTTGATAATTTATTTAACAGTTATGAATAAAATTCACGAAAACGAATAATTTAAGGAAAGGGAGCAATTTCATCTTGTGGTAGACAGGTAGAGGATACGTGTAAGAGAGGGAAGACAGATACAGAAGACGAGGCGGACTACATGCGTTCAAGGACTTGTATATCGTAGTGAATTTCGGGGCGCAAAAATCCGGGTTATATTGTCAAAGGTGAGGTACTGACAGATAAGCTTTTTGTAAGTGCAGTGGACGGTGGAAGGATGTAATTCACACTTACAGCTATAAGAAATTATTAATCGGTTAGAATAATTTTACAGATGTTGTATATATCGATGCCATAGTATCAGAACTGTATAGCAAATATGTGTATATTTCCCTCTGAGTTCCAGCTGTCTTATAACTGGCCTACACAAAGTAATATGGGCGTATTTAAGACTAGTAAGAACTTGTCTTGTGGCGCATGCCACACCTCTGTCAGCAAATGCCTCGACCTCACCATTCTGTCTCCCCTTTTTCCACTTATCCACACTTTCCGTTGCTTTCCTCTTCCCCTTCCAGGAGGCTGCCATGAAATTGCGCTCTAGGGGCATCTGTCTTCATCCATTCTTTTGACATGCCCAGATCATCCTATCTGTTTTCTATTTCACCCGCGGTACTATAAAGAGTCTGAGTGCTTTCCCTTATTTCCTCATTTCTTACGTGGTCAAGACGAGAAATTCTACAGGCTCTTCTCAAGTGGTCTATTTCTAACGCTTTAAGTCTCTTTTTATTGCTTTCTGTGGGCTCCCAGCACTCACTTCCATAGGTTTCTGTAAATGAATTTTAACCTTTAAACTCAATTGTTTAGGACCAGAGTACAGGGTTTAATTTTTGGATAGACACCCTTCCTGCCTGATCCGCTGTTGGATATCTGTGTCACATATTCCATCAAGTGATAGGATACTACCCTGGTACTTAAAATCTTTAAGCACTTTAATAATATGTCCGTCAATGTCCAGGTTACATCCCTCTTCTCCGTAACAGAGATACTCCGTCTTCTCAAGTTTTCAAGTCCCCCTTGCATCGTTTGCTACAACGACCTGTTCATCAGGATAGAAAAGTGTGTACATACTCAGGTTCCCTACTTCAATCCTCACGCCCGTGCACTTTCTACTTCACAGACTCAGTGCCTTCGGCACATGTACACTCATTCTCAGAAATTAAGGATAATTGCAGAATGTGGTACCACACAATGTGACACTACAAAAAACTCATCATCCACACGTACACAGGCTGCACAACGGGTTGGCATACTCTGGATCAGGTGGTCGAGCAGCGGCTGGGGTGCAGCCTGTCGGGGCTCCTGAAGTGTGTTAGGGGTTTGAAGACGAGCAGCGATACGTTGACCGGGAGCATACCACGCGTGCTCGACGGGGTTTAGGTCAGGAGAACAGGCAGCCCACTCCATTCACCTGATATCTTCTGTTTCAAGGTACATTTCCACGATGGCAGTTCAGTGGGGCCGTGGGTTATCATCCATCAGGAGGAAGGTGAGACCAACTGCACCCTTGAAAAGGCGGACAGACTGGTGCAAAATGATGTTTCGATACACCTGTCCTGTTACAGTTCCTCTGTCAAAGACATGCAGGGGTGTACGTGCACCAATCATAATCCCACCCCACACCATCAAGCCACGACCTCCATGCAGGTCCCTTTCAAGGACATTGAGGTTGGTATCTGTTTCTTGGTTCACGCCAGATGAAAACCCGGAGAGAATCACTGTTCAGACTATACATGGACTCGGCCGTGAACATAACCTGGGACCACTCTTCCAATGATCATGTATTGACACCAGGCATTACGGGCTCTCCTGTGACGTCAGTGGAATGCACCTTGCAGGTCTCCGGGCGAATAAACCATGTCTGTTCAGTCGTCTGTAGACAGTGTGTTCGGAGACAACTGTTCCAGTTTCGCAGTTTTTTCTGTACCTGTTCACCTTCCTTTTTCTCCCGTATCTCCCACTTTATTTTCTTGTACCCTGTCCTTTCTTCTGACCTTTAAAACGCGTCTCCCACTCTAGCAGACTGATAATGATCAGGTTTCCTCTTTCTATTACTTCTTTCGAAGCCCTGAGATCATTTTCGATACTACGGCCATTTTTGTGCCCCCCATGCATCGATCAATTTCTTTGCGTTTTCCCCAGGTTTCATTTTTTCTTCTTCAGATGTCCTTTTTTTACATCTCTATTCATTCTAACACACAAGGCTCTATCATGTTTGTTCCGTGTTCTCAACCAGTTACCATAGAACATCTTTTTTAGGATCTCCTTTTCTTCATTTCTTTGAGTCCACCACAGTGGATGCCGATTTCTTTCTTCCTCTTGCTGCCCCAATGCTTCAAATATTGGTTCATGTAACTATTTTTTAATTCCTTCGTACACATGCTCCTCAGTTTCTTCTTCTAAGTGTCTCTGTTTGACAACCGTAATTTATAAAGAAATTGTACAGACTTTTGTTTCAAGTTACGTAGGTTGTAATAATATCTAATGTCCTCGTGCGAATATTTGCCTCTTTAATTTGAGTTTTCCCTTTGATGCTACTCTCATCTTTGCATCTAACAGGAAGTGGTCTGAGCTACATTCTGCACCCCTGTAGATTCTAACATCATTTGTTCTTATGTTAGAAATTTTAATAATATAGTCTATCATTGACCTGATATTTCTTGAAGGACTCTCCCATGTACATTTATGGGTCTGCTTCTGATGAAAGAAAATATTTAAAATAGTTAAGGACAATATGTCGCACATACCCATTAGCCTTTCTCCATTGTCATTTACTGTGTCATCTGCATATCTTCCCACTGTTCCATTATCAGCGACCACCCCTACTTCACCATTAAAATTTCCCATTAAAATTATCTCTCTGCAGGCACTTACAGTCTCTAGCGCACCTGTTAATTTCTCATAAAACGCAGCTTTGACTTCGCTGTCAGCATCGTTTGCGTAAGCCACGTCAATGATCAGTTTGTGGCCATATTTTGAGATTTCTGCAGTTATTATCCTCTCATTCATTTCCTTCCAGCATGGATGATATTTGTGCGTCTAGTAGATAGCTGTTGAAGTCAAAACTGCTAAGATACTGACCCAAGAATTAACGACAACCACCGCTACTTCTCGTACTGGCAACTATTTCTCCGTAGTTATTATATGCGCTCGGTCTAAGTTTGACATGGCTCTTCAAGGTACGTTGATAGACTGAGCAGTGTATACAAGTTGCACTGTGACGTTCATGAAGGAAACGCGGTGCCTGTATCCGACCGACAAAGGGAGGAAACGTGGTGACGTAAAGTTTTTGATCACCAGACTGTGGGCTAATGTCATGAGTTAAATTCCAAATTACTTCGTAGTTCTCATGAAGTGGGGGGCGTGTGACACTGTTGATGGTGATCCGTCGGTCGGATCTACATCTACATCTACATGATTACTCTGCAATTCACATTTAAGTGCTTGACAGAGGGTTCATCGAACCACAATCATCTCTGCCATTTCACTCCCGAACAGCGCGCGGGAAAAACGAACACCTAAACCTTTCTGTTCGAGCTCTGATTTCTCTTATTTTATTTTGATGATCATTCCTACCTATGTAGGTTGGGCTCAACAAAATATTTTCGCATTCGGAAGAGAAAGTTGGTGACTGAAATTTCGTAAATAGATCTCGCCGCGACGAAAAACGTCTTTGCTTTAATGACTTCCATCCCAACTCGCGTATCATATCTGCCATACTCTCTCCCTTATTACGTGATAATACAAAACGAGCTGCCCTTTTTTGTACCCTTTCGATGTCCTCCGTCAATCCCACCTGGTAAGGATCCCACACCGTGCAGCAATATTCTAACAGAGGACGAACGAGTGTAGTGTAAGCTGTCTCTTTAGTAGACTTGTTGCATCTTCTAAGTGTCCTGCCAATGAAACGCAACCATTGGCTCGCCTTCCCCATAATATTATTTATGTGGTCTTTCCAACTGAAGTAGTTCGTAATTTTAACACCCAGGTACTTAGTTGAATTGACAGCCTTGAGAATTGCACTAATTATCGAGTAATCGAATTCCAACGGATTTCTTTTGGAACTCATGTGGATCACCTCACACTTTTCGTTATTTAGCGTCAACTGCCACCTGTGGATGTTTAGCTCGCAGGCGTCCAAAGTTCTCTTCGAGAAGGACGGGCTGCTTGCTGGCACAGGGTTTCACCCTCTCCTTTCTCTCATCATCATCATGATCATCGTCACCATACAGTACAGACAAAGCACTACAATATACTCGCATCCATTACATCCAACAGGCCATAAATACGCATACAATACATTTCCGCCCAGAAAGGGGCTCCACGTATGTGGCGAAAGGAAACTCTTTCCACTAGGCGGGCGACATCCAATTCGTGGAATTTACCAGCTAACAGTTCCACACGACATTTACATTTTTTAGGACTAGAAATAGTAATCAGCGCCTATAAATGCGGTTATTTTGGTGATAAGGCGTCATTATATCCTCTTGTAACCAACCAATGTAAAGGTGAAAAGGGAAAACTTCTGCACAAAACAGCTGTCGATATGCTGGTAAGTATGAAACCACTACCCTCCAAGGCTCGAAACTCATCATACCCCTCGAATAAAACTATGATTTATAACTGAAAGATGATTTCATCCGTATTTGACAAAAGCTGCACCGTACGGTATCAGTAGGAAAGCAGTGCATAAGGTGGGCGTGCTAGAGCTGATACGGCGGTGGGAGAAATGAACATTGTAAGTCTGGAGCGATCTCCAGAGGAGAGCAGCATAAGTGGCGGTATCGCGGCAGGCACGCACGCACTCGCACTCCTTATGGGGAACTCGGCAGCGCTACGGGCGCACGCGTCGCTGCGCGCTCGCGTGCATTCTTGTTAGGCTGCGGAGCGGCAGGCGCGTTGAAATGAGACACACGTTTAAATAGCCGCCGCTGACATTTGCTCCCTATATGCTGCCGTCGCCTTATTTGGCGGCGCCCGTTCTGGTTTGACCATATTGCTAATTCCTGTCGGCTTATTTCGTTCGACGAGCACCGCTGCCTGCGGGCACACGCGAAAAAATTGCGGCGTGCCTTATTTCTTTTGAAAATGAGCAGACGGGCAAATGTGCGCGGCTCGGGTCGCATCGCGCCGCATCGCAGCGCGTAACCTCACGATGATGGGAGTCGACGATCGAGGGCGACAGTCTCTGGCCGCTGCGCACAGCGCCGTCTGCGCCGATCGCTAATGACGTCGCACTTTAGCAGAGCGACTTTTTCCACGCGCACACGTCTGCGCGCCGCCGTCCGCTTCTTCAGAGCTACGCCACATTCACGCAAACTAACGGTCTGATTTGGCTTCAAACACCGGAACTGCATGGTTCCCTTTGTCTCAAACCAAATAGCCTATTCGGAATTCTTTTTAGCCCAAATTCATTACTTTTTATAGTCGCGACGTACCCTTTACTGAAATGAATGTCAACAAGAGAATATAAGTGGTCAGTTTACCGTCATACAAGCCACTTACCTACCGGTTGTCGCTCAAGTACATCGGTCAGATTGCGCCCAACTCGGAGGCAGCCGCTTCGAATACTGGTAGCGGAAGACATTTTTATCGCCAGTATTTTGGCAGGCAGTTGGTGGCATAAAGGTCCTGATCACCAGACTTTGCACCAGTGTCCTGGATTAGTTAAATCTCTCCGCAGTGTCAAATTTACTTTGGGCATATGGCACTTCTGTTACCCTTGGATTATAATTACAAAGTGATCTATGCTAGTTGTTTACAAGACAGCTATCACAGCAACAATCAGAACACGTGATTGCTCACGCCTTCGGTTCTGTACCCATTTGTCATACTGCTCTGCTTTCTCAAGCTGCTAGCTACCACCCAGCCGCTGAAGTCGGTTGTGCTCTGTTACATCATTGTGAAATGTTCTTGTAAGCTTTGTTTTTCTCTATGGTGTTTTTCTTTTACGGAATGTACGAACCTAATTGCAAAATTGCTTAGGAAAGTGACAAGAAAATTATGACGCTGCAAAGCTATCTCAAACTGCACGTCTACAGGGAACGTAAAACGTACTTTATGTGGAACTGGACAGCTGCTGCTCCCGGAGAGCAATGGCGCGAAACGGCAGGCACGTCTCCCTCCGTGCTCAACTGACAAGTCACTTGTGGTCCTGATCCAGGTATAGTGATCTACGTCGTCAGCGGAAACGAACTCCACAACTTAGAAAAGATCGTGGGATGATCCACCACTGCCACTCTCCGTGTTCCGAAATTTCCACTTCAGTTAGACGAGTATGTTCATACTCTGGGGCCACGAGTCATCTGCGGTTTGGAGAACGACAAATGCATGGGAAAGTTTTCATTGTCGTTTTGTTTTCGTTGGAATCGACTCACTTCAGCATGCACATTCTTATGAGTAACTTAGTTGTCTCAGGTTCCGTAACAAGAACTGACAAGGAAACCAAATAAAGGCAAGTATTCATATAGAGCAAAATTTTGCAATGGCAGTATGGTGAAACTAACAGACTGAGCTTAGTAAAGCGTTTCCTACAAAGCTGCAATGCTGTAGTCAGCTTAAAAATATCTTCTCAGTAGAAACAGTTTCAACTGACGCACCTTATTGTATACGTTCTTTATTTTCTTAAAACACATTTTCCTCATCCTTCAGTCGGCTATGGTATTAAGACAACAACTTACTTCTTTTAAATACTTCTAATATAATGAAATAGTACTATTTAGTTTAAGATTGTTGCACTTGTACTACTGAAACGTCTTCATGTGAGCCATCCCACTGAATTTGCGAAGTAAACTTTGTTTTGAAAACACATCTTCGTACTTTCGATGTTGGGTGCTTCTGTACTTGAAACGAGACAAATATGAACGGAAGAGATGGTTCAAATGGCTCCGAGCATTATGGGACTTAACATCTGAGGTCATCAGTCCCTTAGAACTTAGAACTACTTAAACCTAACTATCCTAAGGACATCACACACATCCATGCCCGAGGCAGGATTCGAACCTCAGACCGTAGCAGTCCCGTGGTTCCGGACTGAAGCGCCTAGAACCGCGCGGCAACTGCGGCCGGCATGAACGGAAGAGAGCGTGATTTAATAGATTCAGCGCAATTTCAGCATTAAGAGAGAGTGGTTTCTCAATTTATAACTTACGTTCTAAATGTGTCCCTCCAATCTCTTTATGGTGTATCCGTGCTATACCTTTCCTAAACCAACTAATTCCATTCCAGACTTGGTCTTCCTCATCAATTTTTAACTCCCACACTTCCATTCATTAACAAATTGGAACATTCCTGGATCCATTAGGATTTATTTATTTATTTAGCTTGTGTCAAAACAAACCGAACTGCGACTAATTACGTGAACTGATAAATTTTAAAAATAAACAGAACTAAACAACTAAATCTACAAATTAAAATCTAAAGTTTCAATTCACTCAAGGGTTGCAACAAATAAATCTTCTAGATTTCTAGGATAAACTCGTCTGCTATAGCTTATTGCAATGTGTTCGATGGTTTGATGTTCGTTGCCACAGTCACATTGAGAAGATGAAGCCATTCTTTCTGCACTGATGTCATAGACTGTATGAATGCTATTAACTGTTTTCCAGGCACATTGTGGCATTCCATGCTGACTGAAATTGCTCCAGGTCTTATGAAGTCTGGTATTCCTCATGGGCAATACTGTTCCACGTTTCAGACGATTACCAGCTCAAGATGAAATCCACTGCTTGAATCGATTCTGCCAACAAGCTAGATGAGTGCCTGGATTCTAAACGTCTCATTCCAAGTCCAGGTACAGCAGAGTGTATTGGGAGCTGAGGAATGCGTCCCACCAATTGGTTTCTCCTTTTAATCGGTAGGTGCCATAAATTCTTTTCTCCCCCATTTGTTCAGTACCCTCCTTATTATTAATCAAATCCACCGATTTAATTTTCAGCATTCTTCCGTAGCACCTCACTTTTAAGATTTCTATTCTCTCACTTTGAAGCGATATTGACCATTAATCGACTGCGACTGTTTCAAAAACAGATACCCGTACCAGTTGCAAAATTTAGTTGACTAATAAATTATTTATTTAGTGACATGTTTCGAGGTGTACTCATCATCAGGCTATGTTGGCATTACAAAAACATTTAATAGAAGTGTCTATAGATATTAAAGTTTCTTTACATGATTTTTGTGATCATCCTGTGGAGACAGAATAGGATAACCTAGTATGAGGTGATGTCACTTTGTATATTGGTATGTTGTTCACATGAAAAAATATATAAAAAATCACTCGCTTTGTTCTTGTGACGTGGCATTCTTTTTGTGATGATTTGAGGCATCACTGTTTCCATGGCTCTTGGGTTTCTTCATCATTGATAACAAATTTCAGAAGTGTGGTTTATAAGATAAAAAGGCAATAGAAATTAGAAGGGCAAAAAACAAGATGTCGCTCTAAACAAGTTTTGGGGGAAGGAAATTTGAGGAGACTGCACGATCTAAGAATACGGGGAAAGGAAGATGATCTAACTGGAAAGAAGGATGTACAAGTGTAACGTCTGTGTACAGGGACAATGGTAACCCTTATTGTTGCTTTAGTAGGTAAGTCGTTAACTGTCTTCTGAAGCTGAAGGTATTATTTAGTTCTCTCATGTGATGCAGGACGTTATACGAGAGTCGTGTTCCTGCTACTGAGAAAGACTTAAAGAAGGTAGCTGAAAGATGGAGTGGAACTGAATGGATTTTTCTCTGATGGGAACGGGTGTTTCAGCCACGTTGTTCAGACAAAAGCGTTAAGGTCGAGAAGAAACAGTGTTCGTTGATAAGACTTAGAGAAGAGAGAGGGTATGGAAATCTCTGCACTTGTCTGCACACAGCCAGGATACGAGTAGCTATGCATGTGATGGTGAAATGTGACCAAAGAGTCGAATAATCTACTTATAACGAACACACGCGTTCACAACTAGTCGATATTCCGTCAGCTTTGCTGAGAAATACCTTCTAGGAGAACATCACTGTAATCAATAACTGGAACTATTAAGTGTTGTGCGAGTTCCTTTTTCAGGTCGAGAGGAATAACTTTTTTTATATTTTTGTAGAGCATAAAGAGGTGCTGATATCTTCTTACACACTGAAGTTACGTGCTCAGTCAAATTTACGTTGAACTGCCAAAGAAACTGGTACAGGCATGCGTATTCAAAATTAGAGATATGTAAATAGGCAGAACACGGCGCTGTGCTCGGCAACGCCTATATAAGATAATAAGTGTCTGACGCAGTTGTTAGATCGGTTACTTCTGCTGCATTGGAAGGCTATCAAGATTTAAGTGAGTTTGAACGTGGTGTTATAGTCGGCGCACGAGCGATGAGAGTATCTCCGACGTAACGATAAAGTAGGGATTTTCCTACCGACCATTTCACGAGTGTACTGCGAATATCAGGACTCTGGTAAAATATCACATCCCCGACATCGCTGCGGCCGGAAAAAGATCCTGCAAGAACGAGACCATTGACGACTGAAGAGAATCGTTCAACATGACAGAAGTGCAACCCTTCCGGAAATTGCCACATATTTCATTGCTGGACCATCATAAAGTGTCAGGGTGTGAACCATTCAACGAAACGTCATCGATATGGGCTTTCGGAGTCGAAGGCCCAATGGTGTACCCTTGATGACTGCACGACACAAAGCTTTATGCCTCGCCTGGGCCCGTCAATAGCGACATTGGCCTGTTGATGACTGGAAATATGTAACCTGGTCGGAAGAGTCTCGTTTCAAATTGTATCGAGCGGATGGGGTGTACGGGTATGGAGACAACCTCATGAATCCATGGATACTGAATGTCAGCAAGAGACTGTTGAAGCTGGTGGAGGCCCTGTAATGGTGTGCGGGGTTTGCAGTTTAAGTGATATGGGACCCCTGATACGTCTAGATATGACTGTGACAGATGATACGCACGTAAGCATCCTGTCTGATCAGATGCACTCAAAGATGTCGACTGTGCATTCCGTTGTACTTGTGAAAGGGTACAGTACCGCCCGTCATTGAAAATAGGTACAACATTCTTTGTTATTCTTTTTTTCTAATAATAACTCAATTTCAATTAATACAACGAAGCCGGTTACCAGTGTGGGAAAGAATGACAATTTATTTATTTAATTGATCACATGTGCACTCCCACAAAATAAATCCCTACATCCAGTTTGGTGAGATCTGTGAAATGAATGAATGTATGGTCGTCTGCTAACCGCAGATAGTGAATGTGAATATATGATCATCTTTGAGACGGTACTTGGGTCACCTTTGGTGGGACCAAAGAGATGAAATTTACCTGAGCTTTGAGCGCCTGAAATCTGGCTGACCAATACGGTAGCAAGGTGCTCCCCCACTTCGGCAGAGGTGCGAGAGGACCTGAAGAACGGCCATGTTTCAGCACTCTGCCGCTGGATCTAGTGTTGGTAAGACCTGTCTTAGGCGTGCTCCATAAAGATAAAAGAGTCGAGACATGGTATGCATGTGAAATACTTAAGAGTAGTTTAGAATAATAATTTCTCTATTTCAGGAACTTTTGTAGGGAGAATTAAATGTCAGGTAGGTAATATTAATGGGATCGTAGTAATCTTCGGAAGTGACCAACGGTCACAATGAAACCACGTGTAGCAATAAGTTGAAATACTTCCGAGTGCTTAAGTTAAGCTGAATTACTAGTGTGTGTACTATAAGTTGGAAGTATTTAAGAAATGGCGTGTGCAGGACTTGACATTATAGACGAGTACTTCCACGTGGTGAGTACTGTGTGAGTCTCAATCTGTGTATGAGACAAAGGATAAAGAGAAGTACTCGTCTGTGGTATCAGTTGAGGACTCGCGTGTGTGATGAATATGTTCTTAATATTACTTTGCGTGTTATGTTTCCGTGTGACGCTTGATTCAAACTATAATACTCTGAGAGAGAAGCAAGGTGAGTCAGCTGTCTATCCAGCAACGCCACTTGGCTTGCATTGCACAGGAAGACGTGCATATATCGTCCAGAGTTCGTAGTAGGAAAGAAAAGTTACGAAGTGGGGCAGTGTCGTGTGGAACTGGGATGAATACTAATTTAAGTGGGAAAGCTGAAAGTGATGGGATTATAATGTTGTGACTATTCCTATGTTATATTCCATGTTGCAGTGTGGTGTATGTCATGTAATTTAAGTATGTTTGGTTTGCATGGGAGAGTAGCAAGGTAGTTTCAGAGGTTATGCATTTCCTTTTGTACCGCTCGGTCTGGAGGAAAGTTTCGTGATGATGGTTGTGAGAGTCGAAGTGTGAGATATAGCAAAAGATCCACCATCCTATCCAGAAAGTGCACTGTAGCATTAAATAATTACGAGACCATAAGATAGAGAATCACCAATGTAAAGCCATGCCCACTGGGCGGAATTTCTCATGTGTTATTGTTGTAGGTTATAGAATTTGTGTGTTTTGGTAATAGAATTTATCGGAATAAATAAGATAGTGAATTAAAAAAGATTGGTGACCTTTTCCTTCGAATAGTGTGTTGCCATGATACCCAGAATTTATAATGTGTGCGCCATTCATATGCAGTGCGATGGCCACGTGTTGATCAAAGCCGTTGAATAAGAACGAAAATGTGGTATTGCCAGTGCGTAGTGAACAGTCAGAGTTGTGTAAATTACTAATAGTCAGATGTGTGTTTCCGTTGCGCAATATCCAAGCAGGAGAATAACTTTTAACATAATTGTGAGTACTAGAGTTCATGTTACTTGATAACAAAAAAAATGAATCCACTCGCTTGGCAGACCACTCATCTTGCAGGCCTGACTGCTTGATGCCACAGTATGAGCAAGGCATGCGGGTGCCTCTCACTTGGACAATTCCAGCAGGACAACGCGACACCCCACACGTCAGTAATTTCTACACTGTGGCTCCAGGAACACTCTTCTGCGTTTAAACACCTCCGCTGGCCACCAAACTCCCCAGACATGAACATTATTGAGCATATATGGGATGCCTTGCCACGTGCTGTTCAGAAGAGGTCTCCACCCCTTTCACTCTTACGGCTTTATGGACTGCCTGCAGGATTCATGGTGCCAATTCCCTCCAACACTACTTCAGACATTAGTCGAGTCCACGTCGCGTCGTGTTGCGGCACTTCTGAGTGCTCGCGAGGACCCTACAAGATATTAGGCAGGTGTAACAGTTTATTTGGCTCTTCAATGTAGATTTTCGTCTGTTATTACGCCTAAACACTTTTCTGAAGAAGAGATATTTATCCCGTTTAGGGTTAAAGATGGCGGGGATTCCCGATATTTCGAGCTAATGAGCCTACAATGACCAAAGAGTACCGCTTGGGTTTTGGATGGGTTGAGCTTCGACCCTATATCCTACGTCAATTTTGATAACTCAGACAGGTCGGTGTCGAGATTCTCGATAGCTGTCTTCGGGTTTATTGGTTTTGCGTCTAGATACAACTGGAGGTAATCAGCGTACATGTGGTATTTGCGTTAGGACATTACTGATGATAAATCGTTGACGTACAATGAAAAGAGTACAAGACCTAGCACGGAAGCCCTGAGGGCGCGTGATTGTGACTTCATGGTGTCGTACACGACGCACTTGAGTGAAATCATTGCACTACACTTGGTGAGAAATTTAGGCTGTTAAGCTTGGAAAGTAAGACGTCGAAACCGATAGCGTCAATGGCTTTGCTGAAGTCAATGAAGTACATGATAGTTGCCCCTTGTGAACCCATGCCAAGCTTCAGGTCATCTGTTACCTTTATTAAGGTAGATGTAATGCTGCGATGTTTACGGAAATCTTATTGGTATTCGTCAGGTAGGATTTTAGTTAGGTAGTTTGTTAGCTGGCCATGGACTGAATATTCTAAGCCCTTGGACAGTGCAAGAATAATGCGGATAGATCGGTAATCAGAGTGTGCTGTGACAACGTCATTTTCAGATACAGTCGTAACTATATAGTCCCCATTTCCAGGCCTCAGGGATTGGTTGAAACTATTTGTTATAAGGGGCAGTAGTAGGTCAGTAATAAGGTTCATCGTTTGGCTATGATGCCATTGTGTCCAGTAGATACCGAAATGATACGCATGAAGGTTTTTTATCAGTATTGCATGTAGCATTGTTCAGACAGAATTTTTCGTGATTACAGTCGTTTACCACCATGAAGTTATAAAAGAGTCTTTGTTTACTTTGTGGTTCAATTGTGGTTTCAGGTAATTTCAAGTACCGGTTCAGTTCCTCGTCTCGGACAATGGAATGAGCTGCAACTTTTACTTTGAGTACCAAGACCATGCAGGTTTTTCCACAGGACAGATGGTCTGTTTCTGTTGTCACTTAATGTATCGGCACAAATGACTTAAGCATTTGTCACAGCTTCATCGGCTCTTGCTCGCAATATGATTTTTAGGCGTGGGGTGCAGTTTCTGTGCCCGATGTGCGGCGTCTATGAGGCCTATGAGCTGCTTCAGTTCTTTAGTTAGTCAAGGTGCTGGTTTCCTTCTTACTTTTCCGGTCTTCATATGAATGTATTTGTCATATAGTTGAGTAAGTTAGTAAATTCATGAATTTTTTGGCTTACGTCCGAGAAAGGAACAGAAGACGTCCTCCAACCGATTTCTTGTGCCTCTGTTCCAAGTTCAGATAAATTAATATATTTGAAGACTTGGTATCTACCGAGCTGCCGTTTCTTCTCCCTATTTCAGTCAAGAAGAGTTATTTTGTTGACCAAATAGAGAAACTCACAAACGTCTTTGCGTTTCTCATTTCCCAATTCAATTCTCTTAGCAACGTTAAGAGTTATACTAACATAGTGATCTGCTTTTGTCTTCTTCTACGAGGCTGTGTCATAGAATATCCAAAAGTCGTACACATAAGTGTCTTATTTCTCGATATAAACTCACCACATGACGGAGGTTGAAGTCTCTGGAAAACAAATTGTTACCGGGTACGGTAAACTTGTATTTTTTTAAAAAAATGTTCAAATGGCTCTAAGCACTATAAGACTTAACATCTGAGGTCATCAGCCCCCTAGACTTAGAACTACTTAAACCTAAACAGCCTAAGGACATCACACACATCCATGCCCGATGCAGGATTCGAACCTGCGACCGCAGCAGCAGCGCGGTACCAGACTGAAGCGCCTAGAACCGATCGGTCACAACAGCCGAAAAACGTGTATTTCACATTGATATCATGTTATCCAAGGATTTCTACTGGGCCTCGTCTTTCTCCCTATCTGGAATTTCTTCTGACTCCACTATTTCATCTCACAAAGGTAGCCATTCGTCTTCGGTTATATTTCCTTCCTCTGTTTCTGTCAATTGTTGATTAATTCGCCAGTTGAAACTCTCAACAACATATAGTTCTTTCTGTTCCTCTAGTAGGTACCATCTCCTTAATTTCCTACTCTTATTTTTCTTTATTTTATTCAGAATCTGCAGTTCATAACCAATAAAATCGCGTCAGACCCCACATATAACCACTGAAATATTTTGCAGTGTATAATATGGTTTCGGTATCTCTCTTACCATTCTATAATGCCTGAAACATTTCAGTGACTCAGGTTTCTTTTATCTCATCACCTATTCTTTCAGTCTGCCATCTGCAGAGCTAGTATGCACATAAACAAGTGTTATTGTACTAAGGCCCGGCTTCGCGTCTTACTTGGCTACGATAACACGGTCACTTTTCTGCTCCTCAACCATATTCCTATTTTACTAGTCATTGTTATAACTACGCGACGGAAAAAATGCAACACATTCTAGGAGAAGTTCCTTTTATTGACAAATGAACTGACAGGTAGTTCATCATTGTACGAGTATATGATAACAAATTCAGACCAAATGAAACACACATGTCACAATAAAAGGTGCCCTAACAATCGCTTCAGTACTAAGTGTGCGCTCCTGTGGTGGGAACGGAAGCCTGTATTCTTGCATACAAACGATCGTGACGGTGCCAAGGACATTTTGCGGTAAACTGTCCGAAGCGTGTGCCTTTTGTTGCAGTTCGACAATGGTTCTTGTATGCCTTGGAGATCGAGTTAGTTCCCGCTTCATGACGTTCCATACGTGTTCAGTTGGAGAGAGATATGCTGATCTTACTGGAGACGTAATTGTCATACACCATGAAGAACTTGTTGCGTCGCAGTAGTCGTAAGTGGTTGTGCATTGTCTTGCTACGAAAAGGACATACCATTCCTGTCGAAGAAATGGCAGCAAAGCCAGGTAACAGCCTGTGCACGGTAGTGGACAATGGTTACTTTACCCTGCAGAAACACCAAAGTGACAGTGAGTTGGAACCAATGGCTCCCAACACCATAAAGCCTGGGCTCGTAGCTGTGTGTTGAGGGCGAATTGTGGCGTCTGCGTCTCTTAGAGTTGACACGACTCAGTGGTGATGGTTGTCTCAGGCGGTATGACGCGGAACGGCGTCCGTCGATCACGACAACGCCACCCTGTAACTAGTAGAAAAACACAAACTCCTCGCGTGGTTTGGTCATATTTCAGATACCGTCTTTCGTGATTAATGTCAATATTTCAATAGAGCAGCGCGTCAGAATGTGTAAGCCGCTCTTGCTTATTCACTGATAAACGCGGCAATTGCACCACTTGATGACGCGATGACTCTCTTGACTTGAAATGATGACCACCAGTTTTCTTTTGTTGCGAGTCCGCGACAGACTTTTCAGCTTGCGCGAACTGGCTAACTGTAGTTCTTCTTTTTATTATGCCCGGTTAAATAATGGATGTTCAATATTAATAATATGAGGTCTTGAATCTTCAATCTATCACCCAAGTCGTGGCCTCATTATGGAATTGCGAAGATGTTAAGTTGATAAATTGTTATTCCGTCGTCAAGACGTCGCTACGTCGCATGTTCAATAACTACACGACGTAATTCCAGATGATGATGATGAAGTCCCATACTCTGTGGAGCGTAGGGGGACTACACAAGAGACCCGCACCGACGTACTAGGCAAGATCCTAGTGGAGGTGGTTATGCCATTGCCTTGCTCCGACCGCAATGGGGGTGAATGATGATGATGAAGACAACACAACAACACCAAGTCATCTCGACGCAGGGTAAATCCCTCACCCCGCCGGGAATCGAACCCGGGACCCCGTGCGCGGGAAGCGAGAACCCTCCCGCAAGACCACGAAATGCGGACGTAATTCCTGAGACAACATATAATTAAGCAATGTTCAAAATGCGTCGTAATCCTGAGACAAATCGATGACTGTTCACTATTAAATAATCATGAATTCACTTTTCACTTCACGATATACTATTAGTCAAACAATTTTCACTAATGCACATGATAACGTCTATTCCATTATGTAGGTGACACGAAGAATTGAAGTGTGAATCCAATTTTAGTGTTCCTTGTAATTAATTATCCCTACGCTGAGCACGCACACCGATTTCTCACTCAAGTGATTGCTTCCGTTTGCACCAGCAATCCTGTCGTTGACAACTTCTGACATCTCGGCGCAATTGTACATTCTTCTTGTTTGCGTTTGTCTGTTACCTACTCTAGACTAATAATTATTTTTCTGTCGGCGATCTTTCTTTTTCAACATCCGTGAATGTTGGTGCTTATTCAGTATCACGAAGGCTACGTCCCATCACAAATCTCACACGATTTAATTTCGTCGCGAATCTAGTAACGCTTACATGTATGCTATTACCGCAATAGTACTAGAGAGCTACTATATAGCAACTGAAGCTAACATTTCCATTTCTGAGTTACATTGTAATCACATAGAACTTCCTTTTCGATGCGCCTACAACAATCTTCTATGGTAAATGTTATCTTTCGTCAATTTACCATCTTGGCTTCATCCTTCGTTATTAATTATTTTGCAATTCTTTCTTTGTTGTTTTTGTTGCGTATCCTATCATATTCTTTCATTCAATCTCTATTTAATGATGAATATTATTATTCACATGACATTGCTGTCGATCAAATTATCACAAGTGTAAATTTTGTCGTCAGTAGCTGCCGTCAATGTTAGGATGACTAATTTTCCTTCTTCTTTTACAACAAAGGGTTGTTTATTAGGGTTTCTGCGATTGGGGTGTTATACATGTCCCCCGGACGATGAAGTGGGTACGTGACTTCCCGCTCAAACGTCCCTAAACAAGTAAGGTCCTTGTTTTTATTGTTGGTGCACCAACATTCACACACATATACATACACAAAAAAATTTAAATCATTAAAATGGTTTTTATACGATAATATGAACTTAAGGTTCATGTCTTATGAATAATTCATTTTTCATTTTATTTTCGGCGCATCGCCACACTGACGCTGCATCTGCAAGCTGCAAACATGGCCCGGTTCTAAGCCAGTTTCTTCTCCTCCATCAACCATGGCGAAGCTGCCACAGCATCGGATCGTCTATGGCAGAGAGTACGATCCGATTACTCGTGCTCATCTGGTTACTCTCGATGTCCAGTGGCTGCTCTCCCGGCAGACTGCACTAACACGTCAGCACAATCCGCCCCAAGAATGTCCGCATTACCACTGTTGTATATGCGGCAACAATTAGATCAATTCTCTTCTCAGCACACAACATGAGATTACACTTATTAAATGGATGTTTTTATATTAATAGTATAAAGTCTTGAATCTTCAATCTATCACCCAAGTCGTGGCCACATTATGGAACTGAGAGGAAGTTAAGTTGATAAATTGTTATTCCGTTGTCAAGACGTCGCTACATCGCGTGTTCAATAACTACACGACGTAATTCCAGAGATAACATACAATTTAGCAATGTTCAAAATGCGTCGTAGTCTTGGGACAAATCGATGACTGTTCACTGTTAAATAATCATAAATTCACTTTTCACTTCATAATATTCCAGTAGTTAATTAATTTTCTCTAATTCACAAGATAATGTCTATTCCATTTTGTAGACGACACGAAGAATTAAAATTTGAATCCAGTTTTATTGTTCCTTGTAATTAATTGTCCCTATGCTCAGCACGCACACCGATTTCTCACTCAGGGAATTGCTTTCGTCTGCATCAGTAATCTTGTCGTTGACGACAACTTCTGACAACTCGGTTCAATTGTACGTTCTTCATGTTTGCGTTTGTCTGTTACCTACTCGTGACTAATAATTGTTTTTCTGTCGACGATCTTTCTTTTTCAATGTCCTTTGCTTATTCAGTATCACGAAGGCTACGTCCCATCACAAATATCACACGATTTAATTTCGTCGCGAATCTCCGTATCCCGTTATCTTGCTAACGGTAAAGATGACTTTGCGTTAATATGACTTCTGATTAATACTTCAGTCTATATCGCAAAACTTTCAAACTTCGGATTAGCTTAAAACAAACCTAGTAGCGCTTACATGCATGCTACTATCGCAATACTACTAGAGAGCGACTACATAGCAACTGAAGCTAACATTTCCATTTCCGGGTTACTCTGTAGTCACATCGAACTTCCTTTTCGATGCGCCTACAACTCTCTTCTATGGTAAATGTTATCTTGGCCAATTTACCATCTAGGCTTTAATTTTCGTTATTAATTGTTTTGCAATTCTTTCTTTGATGTTTTTTTATTTATTTTATTTATGCATTTATTTTACCTGGCAAGATTAGGGCCTTCGGGCCCTCTCTTATACCTAACCAGGCTTACTCAGATTGAACGAATTTCAGTTTGTACAGAACATTAAGGACATATAACGTGTTATACAGTATTAATGTTAGAGAAAAAATAGAGATTATAACAATAGTACAATGATAATTATAACAATCAAAAAAATATTTATAACAGTCAAGAATAATAAGAATAATAATAATAGTAATGACTATGAATATGAAAGTAAACATATTTTTCTTTTATGAATGTCAGTCCTATTGCTAGTTGGGAATTTTCTCGTTATGTTCTTGCAGCTTGTGAGTTATTCTCATCAAGCAGAGACATAAGACGATAGAACGGGGTGCAAGAGATATAGAAGAGGTAGCTAAGTTAGAAGAAGAGAAATAGTTTTTGTTGCGTATCCTACCATATTCTTTCATTCAGTCTCTGTTCCATGATAAAAATTATTATTCACACGACATTCTTGTTGGTCAAATTATCACAAGTGTAAATTTTGTCGTCAGTAGCTGCCGTCAATGTTAGGATGACTAATTTTCCTACTTCTTTTAAAACAAAGGGTTGTTTATTAGCGTTTCTGTAATTGGGATGTTACAGAATACACTCTGAAATAGGCAGTTCACTTGGTCTAAGCCATACACGTGTACTTTATCACTCATATACAGATGGAATTTAAACTGATCACTGTAGACAACAGTACGCCATTCCACTCTCCAGTAAAGCCAGTCCATTCTCCAGTAAACTCTTTCATGGGACCAGAATATAGCCATGCTTGGCAGTGTCGAGATAACCTGTCCAGAGGCACACGTGATTTTAATCCTGCTGTAAGCGAATGGTTCCCAGTGGTCGCTGATTACAAAGCAGGTCAAACATGAGTCTGGGCTTCATCCCTGGCTGACGATCGGTCGGCCACCAATGCTCGAACAATACGTCTGTCTTGATGTGTGTCTATACTACCCGCACATCCAGAACGTGGCCCAGAGGTGTCGAAATGTTCCTCATACCGCAACTGAAAGCAGCGGCACACAACCAACCCATTGTTCTCAACATGTGTAGCTATCCATCGATACGTCTGCCAGCTTCCCGAAGGCTCACAAAGCGATAATTGAAGCTGTTCAGTAGGAGTTCGTACTCGTCTATGGGGCATGGTAGTACCTTATAATGAATGTTGCAAACACTGTTCACCTCAAAATCAGCACATGGACTGCGTGCTTGCCAGGGGGTGTACAGACGGGTCTCCTGAGCGCTATCTGACCGATTTTGACAATGACAAAAAAAGCACTAACGCTGCACGTATTACACCTTGGTGCCACTGTACACAGTACGTTACGATGTTATCTTAATGTCTTAAACCTTTAACATAAGATTATATATATTAAGGGTAAGATTTACCAGAGTTTTAAACTTTTAATTTCGGTCAATAATTAAATGAAATAATGAAAATCAAAATTTTACTGCCCCTGGTAGCCGCTAAACAGGCAGTCTTCAACTGATGTTTGTGAACCATGAACCGTGTTAGCCGTTTAGTAATACTGATGGGCCTTTGGTTCTCAAAGAGAGCCTCAACCTACCATGTCACCAATGTGTGACTGACAGTGAAAATATGCCATTGCCAGATCACGGATAGAGGCGCTGCTGAATGGATAGATGGTGATGTCTTCTTGGGTAACAGATTCTCGAGCAAAAATATTCCTGAATTCTGATATCCGGACGGTAATTTATGAGGATTATGTCGTCATCGCGAAAAACAAAACTGGAGTACTAAGGGTCAGAACGTGGTAAACATGTTGTTAGGTTAAAGAATTTAAAAGGAGTACTGGATAGGTTGAAGTTGTATAGAGCTGAAATTAGTGGAGTGCGGTGGCAGTAATGACAGGCCTCTTGGCTAGATGAGTACTGACTGGGTTATGAGTACAATATCGTACAGGGATAAGGCACAAGTAGGTATGACCAGTAAGATCAGATCTTTCATCAACTGAATACGTTGATGAAGCGGGAACTTACTCATTGTCCAGGTCCTGCTGGAACCATTGCCAAATTACAACAAAAGGTACAAGACGCTTGGGACAGTCTCTCGCAGAATGCCGCTGGCGCCTTCACGTCGTTTGCATACGAAAATAAATGCCTGCGTTGCCGCCAGATGAGTTTACACTGTGTACTGATGCTACTGTGTGAGCACCTTTTACTGTGCCATGTGTGTTTCATTTGGTCTGAATCTGTTATCATATACTCCTACAATGATGAAGTCTGTCACCTCATATGTCAATAAAATGACCTTCTCCTTGAAGCTGTTGCACTATTTTTTTCGGGCGGTGTATCCTGCTAATTACATAGACTTCATGCATCGAGTATTTGAGAATGAGAGCATTCAGGAACTTCCAACAAACGTTACACACAATTTCAAAACATTAAGAAATATTTCCTCGCAGACGCCTCTTAACGGAATGATGAAACAAGAAAAGTTTATCGTTACTTCTTTTTCGCTGTTCATGCAGTCAAACTTCTGCATCTGGCATGACGTTTTATTTTATTACTTCTTCACTACTAACTCTATTCGCAACTGATTTTGCATACAGTATCCTCATGTAGCCATGGATGTAGCTGAAAATTATATCACTGTACAGTACATAGTTCAGGAGATATGACGTCGTAAATAACGATACGACTGAAAAGTTATCGTTTGCTTAAAGCTCAAACTCATATATAAGGCAACCAGAAGTGTGAAGCTGTTCCATAAATGGGAGTTCGATTATTTGAAGACTCTTTGGTTTTCTGCTGTTTCTAATCTGAAGTGATCAGTAACTAAATACAGTTCACAAACTTTATCTACTTTATTCATGTAATTAATTTTATCTCTACAAAATCTGTATACAAGATAAACTTAATATTTGAAAATACCACAAATAACGTTATTATTTAATGTCACATACTTCTGTACATTTATTTCGTCTTAGGTTTAGACCGCCATTTGCGACCTTATTATAGCACAAAAAGCCAAATCAGGATCAAGAAAAAAATACAAATTCCTGCAAAACACCAAGAACGTTTCTTTTTACGATTCTGAATATGTCGTACTAAAAATTTAATTTAGGATATGTTGCATGTTTCTGTTTACTTTTTACCACTTTCAGAATACTTTGAAAAATGTTTTTCATCACCAGAACACACGAATCAACAAATTTATCATTTAAATTCGGTGACCTTTTAAACGCATGGGCGCTGACACTTTCAGGAAACTGAGGCACGTTGTTTAGTGCTCACTATCGTACATTTCTTTCTCTTTTTTTTCAGGTCACTACTTTGAAATTTATAATACTGTTTTAGAGTATGTTGGAGAGTCGGGGAGTTGACAGATAGATACCAGACAACGTGGTGGCGCCTACCACTAGCCGCCATATTCTGTGGACAGTAACGACTCCGCAGCTATTTTGAAAAAGAGAAAGCTCGTGGTGGATTTTGTAAGTTTCACAACTGTTGAGCTCGTTTTCGAAATCGTGTCTGCCGAGTTCTCAGCGTATAAATCACTCACATGTCTGGAGAAAAGAGTGAAGAATGGTGTAACATCCACGAGATAAATTTTAGCTACAGTGCGACGAGAGGAAATTATGCCTCTAACAGTTATAAACATTATCTATTCGACATATGAAAAAACAGTAAAAACGATGATAAATATTATTATTATTCACGTTTGGGCCCTACTGGACCACGCGAAGTACAATCACGGGGCATTCAGTTATTTTCTTTTAGACTTTCTCTCTGCCCAAATTGTTTTCATTCTCTCGGAATGAGCTCTTTTCCTTTCATCAGAACATGTGGTTCCAGTTTTCTTTTGTTTTTCAGCTTGACCAACTACCCAGTCATGAATTTTTTGCCTAAATAATTTTCTGTCTTGAATTTCATCTTGTTTTATATCTGCCTCTTTCATGTCCTCTTTTATAGCAGCAATCCATTTTATTGTCTCAAATTTAGCTTTACTTCGATTTTCGTAGAATTCCACTACTTGTTTAGTTAGTCTGGTAGCATCCATTCTTTTAATATGCCCATAAAATTTTAATCTGCGTTTTTTCATATCCGAATATATGCTGGTGTATTGTTGAATTTCACTATTTGCTCTTAGCCTGTATGTTCCTTCTTCAGTATATTTTGGACCTAGAATTTTTCTGATTACTTTTCTTTCTCTTTTTTGGATTTCTTGAATGTCCTTTTTTCTGTTTAAAATTAGCGTTTCAGCCCCATAAAGGCACTCTGGTTTTATGACCGTGTTGTAATGTCTCAATTTAGAGTACCTCGAGAGACATTTTTTGTTGTAGATGTCTTTTGTAAGTCTAAAAGCTGTCTCCATCTTTTGACAACGAATTTCATTTCCAATTTTTTCTAGACCAGTCTCTGAGATTGTTTCACCTAAATATTTGAATTGCGAAACTCTTTTGATTTTTCCATACTTAGTTTCCAAAAGTTTGGGTGCCAGTTTGTTGCTAGTCATATACTGTGTTTTTTCAAATGAGATTTGGAGACCTACTCTTTCTGCTGTTTCTTTAAGAATTTCTATTTGTTTCTGAGCAATTTGGATGTCCTGCGTTAGAATAACCAAGTCGTCTGCAAAGGCCAAACAGTCTATTCGAATATTTGTTCGTCCTAATTTCACTGGTTGGTCAATTTTGAACTCCAATTTTCGTTCGCGCCACTCTTGTATTACTTTTTCTAGAACGCAGTTAAATAGCAACGGAGAGAGTCCATCACCTTGCCTCACGCCTGTTTTTATTTCAAAGGATTCTGAAATTTTTCCTCTGAACTTTACTTTTGATTTTGTACCAGTTAGCGTGTCTCTGATAATTGCCGTGGTTTTAGGATCCAGGCCTTGTTCTTTCACAATTTGGAAAAGAGATTCACGATCCACTGAGTCATAAGCCTCTCTAAAATCTACAAAGGTACAAACTAGTTTTTTATTGTAAATTTTTTGATGTCTGAGAATTAGTTTGAGGACTAAAATCTGTTCTGGCAAGATCTATTTGGCCTGAAACCTGCTTGATATTCGCCAATTTTCCATTCAAGTTGTTGTTGTGCTCGGTTCAGAAGACATTGAGAGAGGATTTTGTATGTGACTGGAAGAAGAGAAATTCCTCTGTAATTATTAACATCAGTTTTGTCTCCCTTCTTATGAAGTGGGTGAATCAAGGCGGATTTCCATTCATCAGGAATTTTTTCAGTTTGCCAAATGTTTTGCATGATTGAAGTAATTTCTTTAACGGTTTTTGGACCAGCTGCCTTTAAAAGTTCTGCAACAATTCCATCTTCACCAGATGCTTTGTTGTTTTTCAACCTATGAATTTCTTTAATGATTTCCTCTTCATTTGGTGCAAGTGAAACTGGATTGCATTGTTGGGGAATTTTTGGTGGAAATCTTTCTGTGGGCTCGGGGCAATTTAGAAGTTTCTTAAAATATTTAGAAAGTTCTTTGCAATTTTCTTGGTTGTTAAGAGCCAACTGTCCATTTTCCTTCTTGAAGCAAAGATTCTTGGGTTGGTACCCCTTTATTTTGGTTTTAAAAGTTTTATAAAAATTTCTGGTATTGTATTTCTGAAAATCTTCTTCAAATTCTAAGAGTTGACTATTCTCATATTGTCTTTTTGTTTGTCTAATTAGTTTTGAAGTGTCTTTTCTAGTTGTCAGGAATGTATCATATGTGTCTTCTGTCTTGTTGCTATTCCATGCTTTAAATGTCTCTTGTCTGGCTTTGATTGCATGATCACAGTTTTCATTCCACCAAGCATGTTTCTTGTGTTTTCGTAAAGGAATTTGATCTTGAGCTGTTTTGATAATCTTGTGTTTGAGTTGTTCCCAATTTTGTGCACTTGTTTTGTCAAATTCGTCTGCTAATAATGATGGTTGGATTTTACTGGTGTCAAATTTGGGGATTAATGGTGTCCTTTTGTTGAAATTTTTGGGTTTTAGCTTTAGTTTCACACGGGTTAAGTAATGGTCTGAGTCAATATTGGCGCCTTTACGAACTTGAACATTTAAAATTTCTTTGTGACATGGATACGATATTGCAATATGGTCAATTTGGAATTCACCTATGTCCTTGTTAGGTGATCGCCATGTCTTTTGTTTTGAAGGTTTTTTCTTAAAATGACTTGACATAATTTTGAGATTGAAATTTCTGCAAAATTCTACCAGCCTCTTTCCATTTTGATTGGTCCATTTATGTGCAGGGAATTCACCGACCGTTTTTCTAAATTTTCTCTCTTTCCCTAACTGTGCATTAAAATCACCCATTAAAATCTTTACATAATTTTGAGGAATTTTGGAGACTGTATTCTCTAACACTTCCCATGACTTATTTACTTTTTCTGGATTTGTTTTATTCTCCTGGTTGATAGGCATGTGTGCGTTAATTAAACAGTACATTTTATTTGCACATTTCAT
Source organism: Schistocerca serialis cubense (assembly GCF_023864345.2). NCBI lineage: Eukaryota > Metazoa > Arthropoda > Insecta > Orthoptera > Acrididae > Schistocerca > Schistocerca serialis. Next base: position 268,961,819 of record NC_064643.1, read on the forward strand.
GGAAATTGTCATTAGTCTGTTGTTTACTGGATTTACTTCGATTACGGAGCCAAGAATGTCTTGCGAAATTGCGAATGCAACACCCAGATGCGGAGTGTTTTTAAGAATTCTTTTGTCTGTTTTACTTTTAAACAATCGGTAGTTTCCAAAATCCATGGTATTCTCATCAGGCAACCTTGTTTCTTGCAGGGCTAAAATTTTGATATTTTGTTCTTTTAGTGTGTCTCCTAATTTATAGAGTTTTCCTGGTGTCAAGAGAGAGTTAATATTGATAGTTCCAAAAAATGTTTCGACCTTGGGCATGAGTCGGTCAAAAGACTTCGATTTCCTCTGGTTTGGGATATAGCGTTTCAGCCTAGTCTCCCCAGAATCCGATAGACTAGTTGCGCCACTGATGGCGGAGGATTTGTTACCACCTGGGGTAATTTTGTAATTACTAAAACGCTCCATAATAGTACTTAGAATCAAAGGGTTGAGCTCAGAAAAGCTCAGTGGTTAAGACTGGAGTGGTTAGTTCCAGAATTTGTATTACGGCCGCACCTCTGGTGAACAGACGCCGACCACAGTGCCGCTTGTTACAAGTCAGACGCAAGGTGGATTTATTGTATTATGTGCCTCTTCCGCTAGTTCCACCGTACCGAGATTCGTTCTCTCCGCCTTCACTACCGTTGAGGTCTTCGCTGTAACCCTAGCAAAGGGGCCCTGACAGAGTACTATCACCTGGGCCAGGTGAACTCTGGTTTTTTAAACGAGGTTGTTACTCCTCCCCCTCCTCCTTCCTCATCACTTGCATAATGAGGCCCCGGGCTTGGGACCGGTACAGCGGAGTTTGATAAATATTAATTATTTATATAATATTTTATGATGTAATTGGACATATTGATGTGTATCATACAAAAACAATGATAATTGTAAATTCATTTTATTATCTGCGTTTGTCTTCCTTTGTTTTTACCTTTTATTGGTTGGCTTTTGTAGGTTCAGGACGCAAGACGCATATCAAACTGAGGTCTGTAAGAAATTGTAATTATTTATTAACTATTACTTGAGAAGAGAGTTCATTATTATTATAAAAATGAGTGAATAATTATTTGTAACTTTACTTCCTCTCTTAGTAAGCATTATCTGTGTTAATTATTTCTTTTCGCTGCAAGGAGCGCAGCCATTGATGATAGCGATTTGCATCGCGTTTTTTGTCTGTTTTCCTTAGGAAAAAATCAAATGTTTGCTTGATGAAGTCTAAATAGTGCACAATACGAAAGTAAAGTTTAGTAAGCATTTCAAATACTTATCCCATTTGCTCTAACGATAGAAAGTCTCTATCAATTGTGTGCCGCCATCTTAACAATTATCTCAGTGGCAAATTCAAATTACGGAACTCTGCAGACATAAATGCCGAAGGTAATAAAAATGTGTAAAAATAAATGTGCACCGGTGGTCCCGAACTCATTTTAATGAAAATAATTCGAATCAGATTGGTTCTTTAAAAATAGTGCTCGCAGCACGATCCTTATCACAAACTTTTCTAGCTGATGTATGGAGCCGAAATTAATTACGCACGAGTTGCGAAGATTATTGTTTCAGGTAACATACGTCAGTGTTGTGCGCGGCTGAACTCGGTGGTTTTAATGATCATTTTGCTGAAGATAACTGTTTCCATCATAATCAATAGTTGTATAGAATCTGTTGTATGAACTGTGATTTAGTGACACTTACACAACCTATAGACAACACTTTAACACAACGTTAACTTGGAGTTCTTTAGCAACTTGACCAAATGTTTAGCCGGTAGAAAAATTATTTAGTAAATACTCACTGTAATAAAATAAAATTATCATTTTCATTTACAAATTAGTTACATACCAAACCACTGAATAACACAGGGAACGCCACAATGGTGTATATGGCGTGAATCACCTAAAGCACAAATATTGTTCAAATGGAAAGATCTATTGATGTGCGGCCTTCACATAATGGACTGGTTGTCAGGAGCCAATCAACACTTTGTAATAATACTTAGAAAGTGTATTTTTTGTGCAAAGATACCCTTTTTTTAAATGAAAGAAAGCCTATTGAGATTCACAAACTAAAATTAGGGTAATTTAGAACGTCAGTGGTATTTGTTGCAGGATTCCAGTGCAAGATATTGCATTTTGAAAAGTTCTTACACTGACACTAGCACAACATCTGTGGTAGCACGCAGTAAAGGACAACGCAAGTCCATACACTAGTTATGTGTATTCTGACCAGTAATGAGATAACGGAGCTTCAAAGGTTTCGTTCAAAATGACCACTGGCAGCGGCAATACACGCTTCAAATCTGGTATGGAATGACTGCTAAACACGTGTTTGCATTTCAGCGGAGAAGACAGAGCATGCTGCAGTAATACGTCGTTGCTTATTATCGCACGTAGTTGGTATTTCCTTGTAGGCAGCGTCTTTCGTGTTTCCCCACAAAAAATTTCTTCAGGAGTCAAATCCAGGGAATAGGCCAGCCAAGGTACAGGTTTTCTGCCACCAGTCGGACGATTTTGAAACAATACGTGAAGACATGCTATAGTATTTCGTGCACCACGGCTGGACATCCATGATGTTGGTACCAAAGACTCCTTCTAGTGTGCAGAGGAACGTCTTCTAGCGTCCGTGAAAGATGGTCTGTTACGAGGCTGCGATACTTGTGCGTGTTCAGTGTTCCATGCATGAAATACGAGCCTATGAGCTGATGGTTCACTACAGCATACCACATGTTTACGCTTCACGGACTCTGCTGTTCCACCTGACGCAGGCAACAAGATTTGTCAACAGTCCAATATTGCGTGTTTGGAAGGCTTACCTGGCCATGATTGGCCAATGTTGTTTGATCACTAAACGAGACACAGGTTACCTCTGGAGATCCTGTCTTAATGCCCATGTACAGAAGTTAACAGGCTTCTCCATAATCGTTTCCATGCAGAGAGATGTGATAGGGATGGAACCTTTGTCGATGGAGAATGTGTAAGACACTTGCCCGACTCATGCCACATCCTCGTTCGAATGTGTGAGATTTAATACAGCACGAGCGTGTTGGCTATTAATGCATTGGCAAATCACGACTTTCACTAAGGACCTAATGCTTGGACTGTAACACACTAACTGAACAGCAAGTTGCAATGCACTCAAGAAACACACATGCACACTGTAAACAAAAGTAACTACATCATATTTAGCAATTGTACAGGTTGAATGGCACAAATAAGCGTTGGTGGGGAAACTTTTCAAAATACGACATCTCGTAAACCTCTCGCTCTAACTCCTGCAACAAACAGCACTAACGTTCTAATTTAGAATACCAATCTATTCTGTGAAAACCGCCTATCAACAGCATTTTCCGTTCCCGCAATACTGCGCTGCAAGTTATAGATGAAAAAATTTGAAAATTTGTGGTAAGGTCTTATGGGACCAAACTGCTGAGGTCATCGGTCCCTAAGCTTGCGCACTACTTAATCTAACTTAAACTAACTTACGCTAAGGACAACAAATACACCCAAGCCCGAGGGAGGACTGGAACCTCCGACAGGAGGAGCCGCGTGGACCGTGCAAGACGCCTGATACCGCGCGGCTACATCGCGGGGCTGTATTAGGTGATTCACCCTGTATATTTTACTGATGTCTTATAACGGTGCTGCCTTTTGAGTACTTTTTTTTCATGTGTAATAAAGCTTGTGTCATCCAAGTTCTTTCTGTCATACACCTCGTAATGTATCGACCAGACGAGACGACCAGCCTACTGCCCAGATACAATAGCAGTCTGACGCCGTGGCCGGCAAACAACTGCGCAATTTGGAGTCGCACTACGAATAGCACCCCAGGCCGTTCAAAAATGGTTCAAATGGCTCAGAGCACTATGGGACTTAACATCGGAGGTGATCAATCCCCTAGAACTTAGAACTACTTAAACCAAACTAACCTAAGGACATCACACACATCCATTCCCGAGGCAGGATTCGAACCTGCGACCGTAGCAGTCGCGCGGTTCCGGTCTTAGGCGCCCAAGCCGTTCACTCAGCGTCTATTGCATGTCCGAGCACATGTCCGAGCAGGCTTCGTCCCGGTCGCGAACCGAAACACATTTAGTGAACCACAATTTTGTTGCACTTGGGAGCGAGGACGTTTCGGTAGGCTTACCGTGAGTCAGCACGTAAGCAGCGTTGCGGAAGGAAGGAAGGACGGTACAACTATAGCTGTGCAATGAAAACTACACAAACCTTGGTGATCAGGGTTACGAAGTGGGTCGTCCATTACAGAACGGACCGAAGCCAAGTTTTTCATCTCCTGTATCTGTTCAACTGAAATGCGTTTCATTATCATCCCTCGTGTCAGTTTCCATATCATCGTAGTCGTCACGCGCTACGTATTCATCTTGACTCTCCAGACCAATATTGATTATTATATTTCTATTGATTTTTGTATTTAGACGTCTCTCCGGCAATATTCATTTTCAATTAAATAATGTTGGGAAATCTTGGATTAAAAGCCTTTGCTTATTTGTTTTAGGGCAGTTAATTTAATGGAAGAGACCTTTTTTACTCCGTAATTTTTTGGTTCTTTGTATTCCAGATTTACACTATACGATTCTAATGACAGGGGTATGGCAAAAGGCAGAGATCAGTATATCTCTTAACCTTTAAAATTGCAACTGCTTTAACAGGTTTTGGCTTATTATAACACACTATCTGTAAGAGCTCATTTGTTATTAAGCTCATTTCGAAACAGATTTTGATCTGTTGCAGTAGTGGGAGCTTTATTTGTGTGAACAGTGTGATACGGTGCATTATCAAGAGCATCAGTACTACCAGCTAGAATGTTAGGAACCAGATTCTCTTCTAACCATTTGCGATAATTACCCATATTCATATCACTATGAAAATCCTGGAATTTAGATTTCGAATCATAAATTAACTCTTCTCCCTGGCGTTGAAAACAGTAGACCTTTAGCCTGCAATGCTATTCGCCACTACACCAGGAACATCTTCATAATGTCAGCACTTGTTCACAGTATAATGCGTATGTACCCACGAATACCATTCGTCTATTTGGGTCCTTTACACAATTTATGATTGCTCTCCAGTATTCTGCATGCTTTACAACGATGTCGGAAAGTTCTGTTAGGATGATCTTATTTTAATGTTTTTTGAAACGAAATTCCGTCTCTTCCAAAACTTCCGAAATGTTTCCCTTCCCCCCTGAAAATTAACTTCAGTTTTTGAATATATAAACAGCTTTCTCAGCAATGGGATTTTATTCTTCTGCTAATAACTCTCCAAAACCTTTATTCGAATACGTGTTTTACAGAGTCTTCTAGAGGAATTACTTTTTTACAACCTTTTTCTTCCTAGGAGCTATAACTATTCTCCCGATTTCTTCCGCTTTCCAGAAGTATATCAGAATCTATTTTACTGTTCTTTCTGACTTTCCTATCATTTTTCCACCCGGAAGACTGCTTTCTCTACAGGTATTTACCAGTGTCTCTTCTCTTTCTTCTGGCAAAATTGTGCAAATTAAATATGAGATCTTTTTCACCTGCATGCGTCCCCTTTCGCGACATTTTCCTCTGTGTCCATTCTCAGCGGTGTTCATGACTATGGATAACACAGCGGTTCAGTGCTTATGATATTTCACGAGGACGTGCTCAACCGCTTGATAGTATATGCACAACTGACCTTAAGGCTTTAATAGTGCAGTGCGTTTTCCCAAATCACCACAGTACACGACTCACCAGCGGCATTCTCGGATATGTTTTCGACTATACTAAGAAAACTTTGACCTGTATGTAGCTTTGTCTCAAAAACAAAATACTTCACTGTCATGGACGATGTGGTCTACTTCTAAGGACAAAATAGCCAAGACCACTTAGTAGAAGCCGACAGGTGTTTGTGGGAACTTGTAGCTTTGTCTGTAACTCTGTAATTTATCTAGTTTCCAGAGGTGATAGTGATCAACCACCACCTTCTAAGAAAGAGACCACCCAGCGGAAGTCACAGGTCTGTGCCTGTCGCAGACAATGATACAATGGTAACACCTGCACACTGGCAGCACAAATACTCTCGGCCTAACATGCTGAGACAGGTAGACTAGTAGACTTGCTACATTTTGCTGCAATCCTACTGCTGCCACCAAAATAGGGGGAGAAGCTTGAGGTTCTATAAAACCTACCCCATTCACAGTCCTCTACAATTGGTCTTAGTGTACAGAACAGAATGTTTGCCTCTCTGTGTTCACCATGAAATATTCCCCATCCACCGTCAGTGCCAGTAGCAAACGCCTGAGATTGTATGAAGAAGAACTGCCATCTGAGTACATATTTTCGTCTACAACAATTCCGATTTCGTCAAACCCATGTATCTGTGTGTCTGTATACAAGTTACTAAGCAGCTGTACTGTTGTAGATCGGTAGGAGGCAACTCTTCCTATATTTCAGTGATAGTGTGTGATCAGATTCTGTACAGTATTTCTGTAGTTTATGGTCAGATTTTGCTGTTTATTTTCGTAGTTTGCATTCAGATTTTGTAGGATACTTTTGCTACAAAAAGTTGCTTTGCTGTTATTACACCATTCATTCATCAATTTCTGGTGGAATTAATTTTAGAGCTGGAGCCAGAAAGAGTGTCGGCTGATGGGGGAATGCAGCCCTGAGATCGTGGAGCAGCCTCCAGCTGCGATTCCACCAGTACATGAGTCGTGTAAGTACATAATTTAGTGTTCATATTTCGTAGTATAATTTCATGTTAGAAAAAGTTTATAATTTTTTTTTCTTGTTACAGTACACACTGAAGCCCCAAAGAAACTGGTAGAGGCACGCGTATTCAAATACAGAGATACGTAAACAGGCAGAATACCGTCCTGCAGTCGGCAACACCTACATAAGACAACAAGTATCTGGCACAGTTGTTAGATCAGTTACTGCTGGTTCAATGGCAGGTTATCAAGGTTTAAGTGAGCTTGAACGTGGTGTTATAGTCGGCGCACGCGTGGTGTGGCACAGCATCTCCGAGATAGCGATGAAGTGTGGATTTTCCCGTACGATCATTTCACGAGTGTACCGTTAATATCAGGAATCTGGTAAAACACCAAATGTCCGAAATTGCTGCGGCCGGAAAAAAATCCTGCAAGAACGGGACCAACGACGACTGAAGATAATCAGTCGTTCAGCGTGACGCAAGTGCAACCCTTCCTCAAATTGCTGCAGATTTCAATGCTGGCCATCAATAAATGTCAGCGTGCGAACCATTCAAAGAAACATCATCGATATGGTCTTTCGGAGCGGAAGACCCACACGTGTACCCTTGATGATTGCCACAACACAAAGCTTTACGCCTCGCCTGGGCCTGTCAACAGCGACATTGGGCTGTTGATGACTGTAAACATGTTGCCTGGTCCCACGAGTACCGTTTCAAATTGTATCAAGCAGATGGAAGTGTACTGCTATGGAGGCAACCTCGTGAATCCATGTACCCTGTATGTCAGCTGGTGAAGGCTCTGTAATGTTGTGGATCGTGTGCAGTTGGTATGATATGGGTTCCCTGATTGCTTCAGGAACACTCTTCTGAGTTTAAACACTTATACTCCCCAGACAAGAAGATTATTGAGCGTATCTATAATGCCTTGCAACGTGCTGTTCAGAAGACACCTCCACCTCCTCGTACTCATGGATTTATGGATAGTCTTGTAGGCTTCACGCAAGGAGGGGAAGTCATTCCGGATGTGCAAAGGGTACCTCCGTGTGCCATGAAGAGTACAGGGTGCAGCTATCTGCAGGTGGTGGCTCACGTCGGTACCAGTGACGTCTGTCGCTTTGGATCGGAAGAGATTCTCTCTGGTATCGGGCGGCTAGCGGAAATGGTAAAGACTGCCCATCTTGCTTGCGAGATTAGGGCGGAGCGAGATTTGGGCGGCGCTCACCATCTGCTGCACCGTCGATAGAACCGACTGTGGTTCTTTGGTGCAGAGCCGAGTGGAGGGTCTGCATCATAGGCTCAGAGGTTCTGTGACCGTGAGGCGGCAGATTCCTTGACTTGCGCCTTAGCGAGGTGGGTTTCCCGGTTCCGCTTAATAGGTCGGGAGTCCACTACACACAGGAAGCGGCTACATGGATAGCGGGGGGCGTGTGGAAGACGGGCGGCATTTTCAGTGAGAGGGTCTAAAAGGGGGCAGGTACCACACAGTAAGATAGTTGTAGCAAAAATCTGTATTGTAGTTGTAAATTATAGTAGCCTTGTTGGAAAAGAACCAGAGCTCCGTGCCCTAATGGAAAGCACTCAAGATCAAATAGTTATACGTACTGAAAGCTGGCTAAAGCCAGAAATAAGTTCAGCCGAAATTTTTTCAACTGACCTAACAGAGTTCAGGAGGTATACAGGGTGTTACAAAAAGGTACGGCCAAACTTTCAGGAAACATTCCTCACACACAAAGAAAGAAAATATGTTATGTGGACATTTGTCCGGAAACGCTTACTTTCCATGTTAGAGCTCATTTTATTACTTCTCTTCAAATCACATTAATCATGGAATGGAAACACACAGCAACAGAACGTATCAGCGTGACTTCAAACACTTTGTTACAGGAAATGTTCAAAATGTCCTCCGTTAGCGTGGATACATGCATCCACCCTCCGTCGCATGGAATCCCTGATGCGCGGATGCAGCCCTGGAGAATGGCGTATTCTATCACAGCCGTCCACAATACGAGCACGAAGAGCCTCTACATTTGGTACCGGGGTTGCGTAGACATGATCTTTCAAATGCCCCATAAATGAAAGTCAAGAGGGTTGAAGTCAGGAGGGCGTGGAGGCCATAGAATTGGTCCGCCTCTACCAATCCATCTGTCACCGAATCTGTTGTTGGGAAGCGTACGAACACTTCGACTGAAATGTGCAGGAGCTCCATCGTGCATGAACCACATGTTGTGTCGTACTTGTAAAGGCACATGTTCTATCAGCACAGGTAGAGTATCCCGTATGAAATCATGATAACGTACTCCATTGAGCGTAGGTGGAAGAGCATGGGGCCCAACCAAGACATCACCAACAATGCCTGTCCAAACGTTCACAGAAAATCTGTGTTGATGACGTGATTGCACAATTGCGTGCAGATTCTCGTCAGCCCACACATGTTGATTGTGAAAATTTACTATTTGTCATCCGTAAAGAGAACATTTGCACTAAAATGAGGATTGACACATTGTTGGATAAACCATTCGCAGAAGTGTACCCGTGGAGGCCAATCAGCTGCTGATAGTGCCTGCACACGCTGTACATGGTACGGAAACAACTGGTTCTCCCGTAGCACTCTCCATACAGTGACTTGGTCAACGTTACCTTGTGCAGCAGCAACGTCTCTGACACTGACATTAGGGTTATCGTCAACTGCACGAAGAATTGCCTCCTCCATTGCAGGTGTCCTCGTCGTTCTAGGTCTTCCCCAGTCGCGAGTCATAGGCTGGAATGTTCCGTGCTCCCTAAGACGCCGATCAATTGCTTCGATCGTCTTCCTGTCGGGACACCTTCGTTCTGGAAATCTGTCTTGATACAAACGTACCGCGCCACGGCTATTGCCCCGTGCTAATCCATACATCAAATGGGCATCTGCCAACTCCGCATTTGTAAACATTGCACTGACTGCAAAACCACGTTCGTGGTGAACACTAACCTGTTGATGCTACGTACTGATGTGCTTGATGCTAGTACTGTAGAGCAATGAGTCGCATGTCAACACAAGCACCGAAGTCAACATTACCTTCCTTCAATTGGGCCCACTGGCGGTGAATCGAGGAAGTACAGTACATACTGACGAAACTAAAATGAGCTCTAACATGGAAATGAAGCGTTTCGGGACACATTTCCACATAACAACTTTTCTTTATTTGTGTGTGATGAATGTTTCCTGAAAGTTTGGCCGTACCTTTTTGTAAGACCCTGTAGATTAAATACAGTTGGTGGTGGAGTTCAAAAATGGTTCAAATGGCTCTGAGCACTATGGGACTTAACATTTGTGGTCATCAGTCCCCTAGAACTTGGAACTACTTAAACCTAACTAACCTAAGGACATCACACATATCCATGCCCGGGGCAGGATTCGAACCTGCGACCGTATCAGTCATGCGGTTCCGGACTGAGCGCCTAGAACCACTAGACCAACGCGGCCGGCAGTGGTGGAGTATTTATTGCTATCAGAAGTAGTTCACCTTGTAGTGAAATTGAAGTACATACTTTTGCGAAATAGTATGAGTAGAGGTTATACTTGACAATCCGTCTAACTATTAATTACCAAAAACCCAACTCAGAAGACATAGTTGCTGAACAGTTCAAAGAAAACTTGACTCTCATTTCAAATAGGTACCCCACTCATACAACTATAGTCGGTGGTGACTTCAATCTGCCCTCGATATGATGGAAAAGTTATACGCTTAAAGCCGGCGGAAGACATAAAACGTCATCCGAAATTGTACTGAATGCTTTCTCAGAAAATTATTTTGTACAATTAGTTCATGAGCCCACTCGAAGCGTAAATGGTTGCGAAAGCACACTTAACCTCTTAGCAACAAATAATCCTGGACAAATAGGGAGTATAATGACGGATACAGGAAGTAGTGACCACAAGGCAGTTGCTGCTAGACTGAATACCATAGCCAGCCGCTGTGGCCGAGCGGTTCTAGGCTCTTCAGTCCGGAACCGCGCTGCTGCTAGAGTCGCAGGTTCGAATCCTGCCTCGGGCATGGATGTGTGCGATGTTCTTAGGTTAGTTAGGTTTAAGTAGTTCTAAGGCTAGGGGACTGATGACCTCAGATGTTAGGTCTCATAGTGCTCAGAGCCATTTGAACCATTTTTGAATACCATAACACCTACAACCGTCAAAAAGAAAGTACATCTATTTTAAAAAAAAGCTGATAAAAGCGCTCTTAACGCCTTTTTAAGAGACAGTCTCCATTCCATCCGATCTGATCATGTAAGCGTAGAAAAGATGTGGAATGATTTCAAAGACATAGTATCGACGACAGTTGTGAGATATATAACACATAAATTAATAGGTGATGGTACTGATCTCCCATGGTACACAAAACGAGTCAGATCGCTGTTGCAGAAGTAACGAAAAAAGCACGCCCAATTTGGAAGAACGCAAAATCCTCAAGATTGGCAAAGTTCTGCTGAAGTTCGAAATAAAGCGCGTACTTCAATACGAGATACTTTTAATTATTTACACAAAAAAACTCTGTCTCGGAAGCTGGCAGAAAACCCAAAGAGATCATGCTCACACATAAAGCACACCAGTGGCAAGTCGCAACCAGTACCTTCACTGTGCGATAACAACGGTGAAGTCACTGATGACAGTGTCACTAAAGCAGAGTTATTAAACACGGTTTTCCGAAACTGCTTCATCAAAGAAGACGAATGAAATATTCCTGAATTCCAATCAAGAACAGTTGCGAAGATGAGAAATATAGAAAGCGATATCCTCGGAGTCGCAAAGCAGCTTAAATTACTTAATAAAGGCAAGGCCTCCGGTCCAGACAGTATACTAGTCAGATTCGTTTCAGAGTATGCTGATATAATAGCTCCATATTTAGCAATTACATACACTGTTCGCTCATAGAAAGATCCGTACCTAAAGACTGGAAAATTGCTCAGGTCACGCCAATAACCAAAAAGGGAAATAGGAGTGATCCGCTGAATTACAGGCCCATATCACCAAAGTCGATTATCAGTAGGGTTTTGGTACATATACTGTGGCCGAACATTATGAATTACCTCGAAGAAAACGATTTATTGACACATAGTCATCACGGATTCAGAAAATATCGTTCTTGCGAAACACAACTAGCTCTTTCTACTCATGTAGTAACGAGTGCTATCAACAGGGGATGTCAGATTGATTCCATATTTTTAGATTTCCAGAAGGCTTTCGACACCGTTTCTCACAAGCGTCTACTAACAAACTGCGTGCCTATGGAATGTCACCTCAGTTGTGCGACTGGATTCGTGATTTCCTGTCAGAAAGATCACAGTCATCGATTACAACAGAAGTAATATCTGGCATTCCCCAAGGAAGTGTTATAGGCCCTCTATTGGTCCTGATCGATATTAACGACATAGGACACAATCTAAGTAGCCCTGTTAGATTGTTTGCAGATGAAGCCGTCATTTACCACCTAGTAAAGTTATCAGATGACCAAAGGAATTACAAAATGATTTAGATAAGATATCTGCATGGTGCGAAAAGTGGTAATCGAGCCTGAATAAAGAAAAGTCTGAAGTTTTTCACAGTTCGATAAATTATTTCGTAATTCGATAAATTTCGATTACGCGATAAGTCACACATATCTGAAGCCTGTAAATTCTGCTAAATAGGGATTACGAATAACCTTGTAATGACACATTCCGACGCAGAGACATACAATACCTTAAAGGCTGCGCCAAAGATTAAATTGAGAGGCATTTAGATTATAATCTTTCTAATGTTCACATTGGATTCTCTTTTGTTTCATACTCCAAGAAGGAGCTAAGAGACACTTTCGATTGTTGCCTTGTGGAGGATGGACGTGATATTTTGGACTGTGCGGAAAGGCAGCCATATAGTTAGTAATTATGGTTTGTGCGACGTGCACAGCAAGTCTTATTGTGGTGTGAATAAAAAATAGTGAAAAGTATCGAAGTGTTACGAAAATTATTTAAAGTGACGTAGCATTGTATTCCTTGGTTTCCACCGTCTTCGTGAAGTGAACCGATGCCGACTCATGATGGTACACACGGTCAACAAAGAGAAGAACATCGATGGCTACTGATGAATTAATATTGTGGCAGAAGGACTAATTCTACGTCTAAGGTGAGAACTCTGATTAAATCAACAATGACGCAGAATTCAAATGAATGGCTCTGAGCACTATAGGACTCAACTGCTGAGGTCATTAGTCCCCTAGAACTTAGAACTAGTTAAACCTAACTAACCTAAGGACATCACAAACATCCATGCCCTAGGCAGGATTCGAACCTGCGACCGTAGCGGTCTTGCGGTTCCAGAATGCAGTTCCTTTAACCGCACGGCCACTTCGGCCGGCGTCGTAGAATTCAAAATGTAATTAATCGGAATGGTAAATTATATTACAGGCATATTTCACGCAGCACTGTATTTGTCCGCATTCAAGCCGGTCAATACAATCCGTAACAAAGCTTTTCAAAAATTCTAAAGTTACAGTTCCATATCCATAATTTTTCCTCTTTTCAAAAAACCAATAAATTCAAATGTTTTTTTTATTTATTTCGCCACACTGGCGACCGCTGACAGGGACAGTGCTGGTGGAACAAAGAGTAAGTACTTGATTGTTGTGCTACAAACGTACTTGTACTAATTACCCGTTTCTCTGTTACATGACGCACATGGAAAATGACGAATAAGGTGAAACAATGTTAACTGTATAAACGGATGGCACAATAACCAGAAGGAACAAGGACAAAGATTTACAAAACTAACGTAATCGTGAGTGACGCAGCTCAGCCGGAATTAAGGTAGGAAAGCGCAAACGCATGCAGCGGCTGCACCTTGGCTTAGCTCCACTTAAAGCAGAATCTTTTCCTTTCCATATTAAAATCCTGGTAGTGTTTGTGGCAACACACAATTACACTTTGATAAATACTTTTTTATGTTAAACAATCGCAGAATTAGAAGACGTAGTGCGCCATCTTGTAAATTTCCGAAGCACAACAAATAACAATCGCGAGGTATTTTTATTAATTCAACCGAACAGTAAAGTACAGATAAAAATAATATCTCCACAATGGAATCGGAGAACTTTAATTTGACAAATGTTCATGGACACGTCACCGATTCTGACAATAGTGACGTAAATGATGACGCAATTAGTTTTTCAGCACAACATAATGTAGAAGTAAATACAATTCAATTGCACTCGACAGGGATTAACAATAACGAACCACTTGCAAATGAAACCTTGTACACAGTCGATGAAGCATCGATTACCAGATCATATGAAAATATTTCGCGTGAAATCAGTGAACCTAGCCCAGTTTCGATTCAATCAGATCGTGGTAGAGAAACAATGGTTACAAATAATGGCATAAATACAAACACACAAGCTCCGTCAGTTACGCTTGAGGCATTATAATTATAGTCTGATGTCAAACGTGAGCGAGCAATTATCTGATTTAAAGATCAGTCACAACACAACAAACACAAACATGGAAATTGGGTTCCAACAGCAGTTTTCAAGTGTAAACACGCAATTTGAAAATATGCACAAACATTTTGATCAACGCTTAAATAAACTCACAAATGAAATCGATCAAAAGATCGAAGACAAAGTCATCAAAACAGTCAATAGTGTATACAATGTATTGGCAAATGATTTAGAAAAGACATTGTCAGATCTTACAAACAAACAGGAACAGGAACTGTCAGAAATCGTAGAAACACACAATCAAACACAAACGGTACAAAAAGAAATACATGAAAACGTACAGGCTATTCAATTAAATTTAACTAGGGTACAGTCCGCAAGTGAAGAAATACCTGACCAAGTTAATAAAGTTAACGAAGAAGTCGGTCTTCTGAAACAGGAGACTGGTCGTATCAAGGCGGACATTATCAAAATAAATGAAACTTTAGAAACCGTTAATGTAAATGAATCAATAACTGACCGAGAAACAAAAATTGTTGAAAAATTAGGTAATGAAATCAAAGTAGCCGAGGACAGAATACGTAAGGAAATTGCGGGTAGACTAAATGGCTCTGAGCACTATGGGACTCAACTGCTGAGGTCATTAGTCCCCTAGAACTTAGAACTAGTTAAACCTAACTAACCTAAGGACATCACAAACATCCATGCCCGAGGCAGGATTCGAACCTGCGACCGTAGCGGTCTTGCGGTTCCAGACTGCAGCGCCTTTAACCGCACGGCCACTTCGGCCGGCGGGTAGACTAAATGTTTCAAATGATTTGCCTACGTCAAGCAACAGGCAGCCTGACACTTATTCACCCGTGCCAGATTACGATGTGAATAACGCAGAACATCACGCGCCCATTCCGGCGTATGTGCACGCGCCGGCGCAGGCAAACAATGGATATTCGCCAAACGCGGTGCTGCAACAGGCAGTAGGCGTGTCGCCTTGCATCTCTACGATTCTAGTCGATGAGAGCCTTTTGAAACATAGTTTCCAGTTTTCTCCACAGAATCCAGAAAAACTCATCCAGTCGTATTCGTAAGAGCATTTAAAAATGTCTTACCAAGGAACTGGACTGAGGCACAGAAGATTAGATATGTAGTAGGCTTCACACAAGGCGACGCACTTTTGTGGGCCACAGACATGGCTGAACAGTGCGTCACCTACGAACAATTTGAACGAGCTTTCTTGGAGAAATATTGGTCTGCTGGGGTCCAAGAAAGACTGCGACGTGAGGTATTCAACCCACAACCGTTCAACCTCAAAAACGGCGGGTTGAGAAAGTATTTCGAAAAGTATTTGAATAAGACGCGCTATTGAAACAATCCAATACCGCACGTAGATGTTCTCAAAATTCTAAAAAACAGACTAACCGCGAACTTACGCGAGAAATTGGTAACCATACCGGAGAATGACCGTGAATACTTTCTTTCCGTGCTTGAATTAATTGATCTAATATACGAAGAAGAGCCGAGCACAAGTAAACGGAATGAACATTCCGGAACCAATCCAAACAACGTAAACGGATATCATTTTAATGGCAGTGGACAAAACCCACACAGTTGGCATCATTATGCGATAAGGCCAAATAATGGAAACCGGAATTACGGAAATCGGAGGAATTCGGCACCAGAGAGACGTGAAGACCGAATGTATGATACAGATTACGGTCCACGCCGGTATGGAAATGACAGAAATCACGTGAACGATTGGTCAGGTCCGCGTGATGAAAGGCGGCACACCAATGAAAATTACAGTAGTTACAGTAATAGAAATGACAGACCAAGGAGGAATAGCGACGGCCGGTCGCAAGAAAATGTTGCACGCAGCGGTCCGGAAACTAATTGGCGACAGATTAACCATTCGGTACACTTCGTAGAGGAAACGGACAGTAATGAAGCAACGCCGTTGTCTCCCCCGGTAAACAACAATCGGTCGCAATGAGCCCCCACCGGCCGACCGATTTGACAACAGGGGGCACAAACAAGCACACATTACATCTTAAACAATTATTTTTAAGATATGATCAGGATGCTGCCGTAGAAGATGATCTATGTGAAGAAGAGAGGAAAGCACCGGAAAAGGTAAGTGACCTCGTGCAGGCTGTAATAACAGCAAAGATAGGAACTATAATTACCAACGTAATTTTAGATACAGGCGTATCTACGAATATTATTTCTAACAGTTTATTTAAAGAAGTTTCGAAAGCATTAAAAGTACCAGTGTTGCCAATGGAAAATTGTAAAATCTTGACACCTGTAGGTAACAAGTCAAAAAGTATTAAGTGGCAGACGCAAATACCTGTTACCATTAGCGATGTCACGATAAACTGTACATTCTTAATCGTTGAGAAATTAATCGTCAACTGTATTTTAGGTTTGGAAGTTTTCCGGCAGCATAAAGTAAACATCGACAAAGGCAGTGGAGTTTGCTATTTCCGAGTGGGCAGTCGTAGTGTGAAGGTCAATCTTGTAAAGTCAACAATAGAGCGTAATGGCCAATTACAGAAACAAGCTGAAGTAAAATTAGTTTACCCAGAAGTGTTATTGATAGATATTCCTTACCCCGAACTATTAGACATGGAAATAATTAACGAACAGGCCGCCCACGAGAAGGTAGGAAAATCCACTTGTCTTTAAAAAACTCAACAAAATGAACTAGCAGATCTTATTTATGAATACCGAGACATTTTTAGAAAACAGCCGACAGTAATCAAAAATTATGAATACAAAATGGAAGTCTACCCACATAAAACGTACTGCCATAAATCATATGCGATACCATGGGCAAAGAAGGAAGCGGTTCGCAATGAAATAGATAGAATGGTTCTGTGGAAGGTGATAGAACCTTCGCATTCACCGTACTGCAGTCCCATCCTAGCTGTTAGCAAACCTGACGGATCAGTCAGATTAGTACTTGATGCGCGGGAAATTAATAAGATCATCGTACCAATACGCACTAGGCCGGAGAACTTAGATGAGCAATTGCTTAAATTTCATGGAGTGAAGTATTTAACATCCGTTGACATGAAGGCTTCGTATTGGCAAATAGCCCTACATAGTGATAGCAGAAAATATACTGCGTTCATTCATGCTGACAGAAGCTATCAATTCCAAGTACTGCCATTTGGACTCAACGTGAGTGCTGGGGTGTTTATAGAGGCTTTAGACAGAGTATTGGGTCCAGAACTGATTAGCAAAGTGACGTTGTATGTAGACGATCTCTTGATAGCCACAGAGACCTGGCAAGAGCATGTAGAATTGGTACACAAAGTGTTCCAAAGGTTCCGAGAATATGACGTCACAGCAAATTTTAAGAAGTCCGAATTCGGAAGGGATCGAATAACATTTTTAGGCCACATTATTTCACCAAGCGGAATGTTACCGGATCCAAAAAAGCTTGATGCCATAAAATATTTCCCCTCACCACAAACACGTAAACAATTGAAAGCTTTTCTGGGGGTCACGTCATTTTTTCGAAAATTCGTGCCCAAACAGTTACTGAATAGTGATTCCCTACTCAACCTTTTAAGGAAAAACCACACATGGTTGTGGACAGAAAAATGTGAGGAAGATTTCGTAAAAATCAAACAGGCACTCTTAAACGCACCCATTTTGAAGCATCCTAACATGAACTACAACTTTTGTTTGAGCACGGACGCATCATGTCAGGGATTAGGCTCTTGTCTGTTCCAATTAGTAATTGATAATGGAGAATAGAAAGTAAACATAATTAGTTTTGCCAGTAGAACGTTAACGGAATGTGAAAGAGCCTATTCGACAACTGAACTTGAAGCGTTAGCTGTAGTGTGGGCTTTCCGCAAATTCCAATACTATCTCTGGGGAAGGCATACACGAGTGTTTTGTGACCATCAAGCATTATCGTTTTTACTCACATGTAAATTGTTGCACAAACGGATTGCACGTTGGTGTTTATTCCTCCAGGAATTTGATTTCGAGATAGTTTATATCAAGGGTGAACAGAATGTAATTGCCGACGCATTATCGCGTTTGCCACAAGGCTTGAGCGAGTTCAATGAATTGATCGAACAGACTTCCGATTTTAGAGTTTTTCTGATGCATGATGGCACATTTCAACCATATTACAGAAAGATGTGTAAAGACATGAGCAAACTACAAAAGGAAGACAATAGATGGAGACAAGTTATGCAAAAACTGCAGGCAGATGACAATAGTACACTGAAACAATATTACACACTGTCAAACGATGTCCTTTTCTACAGGCGCAATCCACAATCCAACACCTGGTGTGTATGCATCCCGGAAGAATACATAGACAATATGATAAGACACACACATAGAGTATGGGGACACTATGGGGTATCAAAATGTACAGCGAAAAAATCAACGTATTGTTACTTCCCGAATCTCAGACGCAGGATTGAACAAATAATAAAGAAGTGTACAATATGTTAGAAGGTTAAACATCTTAATAGATCTTGTTTGGACGTATTACACCCTATCATTCCAACTAGACCAAGAGAACTAGTTTCCGTGGACGCAGCAGGACCATATCCACGAGCTAGGGGAGAGTTAGATATGTGATCGCATTTTATGATGTCTTCACAAAGTACTTAAAAATGTACGGTATAAAAGCAGTACTGTCGGGAGCAATAATCAAACGCATGATAGAAGACTACATACCACTAGTGGGAAAACCGAAAATTATATTAACTGATAATGCAACAAACTTCACTAGTAATAAATGGAAAACATTTCTCGAATCACAAAACATAAAACATATATTGGTATCCAAATTTCACCCAGAATCGAGCCCGATTGAGAGAAATTTTAAAGAATTTAATCGCTTTATAAGAACTTATGTACCAAATAAACAGACAAAATGGGTAGAATACATAGCTCCATTTCAGCATATTGTAAATAATTTAATTCATACTTCAACAGGCTTTACACCTACAGAGTTAATATTTCAAGGCACAGAACTTGACGAATGGGCTAAACCTTTACCTAAATTAGCCACAAAGGAAATAACACTAGACGAAAAGGCACGTCAAGCTTTACTACAGATGGGAGAACAAGCAGAAATAAGGAGAAAACAGTTCAACAAAAAGATAAGAAAGGTTACAGAATTTAACATTGGGCAGGAAGTACTATTACGTACCCACCCAAAATCTTCTAAAATTAAGGCATTAAACAAAAAGTGGCAGTTGTTGTATGATGGCCCTTGCATTATAATAGAACACCTCACCCAGGATGTTATCTGTTAGAACACTATAAAATAAACCACATGGTACTTTTGTAGTCCAACTCAGTTATTTAAGAGAGAGGAACAATGCCAAATTAACGCGAAGGCCAGAGTTTGTTCGCTTGAGACGAGCAACAAGCCACGCGTCGAATTTGGAATCCAACGCTCAGCTGATGAGCACGCGATAGCTGCATGGCAAGACGAGGTCATTGGCCGAGCTGTAGGCAGCAAGCCGGGGAGAAATCTTCCCCCTGCCCTGTCCGATCAGCTGAGTGTACACAAAGCGCGAAGGCGCATGCGCGGTAGAGTCCAGGCGACACGTGACTCGTATTACATGATGGCGGCTATCACGAATAATGTTCACCAACAATGCAGAGTTTTCCCCGCGCCTACAGTCCAGTCATGGTACATAAGCGCGCATGCGTGGAACGTTTAAAAGTTTTGAGACCACTCTTATTATGAGACACAGTGACGAAAGTCATTCAAAAGCAAGAAGGAAAGGGGTACACAAGTCTTGTAAATAGTAGCTTAGAAAATTTATTTATAAGCTGGTATTACACAATAAAAGTGAACATACAAGTACATACTGGTCATGGACGGTATTGTAATATTATATTATATTGAGTAAAATCTTAGCTTGTACGGAAGGACAAAGAAAATAGCTCAATAAAAAAAAAATAATGCAGATATATAACCGGAAGAAGGCTATGTACACGCGAGAACAACACACAATTATATATAGGGAAAAAGCAGCAAAGAGGAAAGAAAAGAGATAACGCATGCATTTACATTACACAGTAGCGAGCGATTTTCAGAATGAACAACAAGGCAAACGCGTTAATTTTTGTGACTAAGGAAAAGAATGACACAAGCTATAAAATAGGAAAATAATAAACAGATCTATGCAACGTGAGTAACGAACTGAATCGCCTTCAAAACAAATACCTAGGCTTTTTAGAGGAAGAAACACATTAACGTTAGGAAACACCTAAAGCACTCAGCAAACAACTTTGTAGAATATATCAGCTATACACGAGGGTACATGTACGAAAGCTGAAGTGTAAAGGAGGAAAATAGGGAATGTTGCGCATTAATGGACTGTAAGGCAGTTATGTATGTAAGAAGAAATATTTAGTTGTAAGTATTATTAGTATAAGGGACGATGCTCAGCACATCCTGAATTATTTTGGAATATTGAAGGAATGGTGCAGGGTACCGAAAAAAGGGCCCCACCAGCAATGTGTATATTATAGTGGTAGATATTTTTTTGTGTATAAACGTATGTATGAATGTGTGAAAGGCGAAAGAAGCTCTGTACGTGTACGGAACTTAAACAACGTAGAAGTGTATAAGGAAAATTAAACTGTAAGACAACATCATATAAACAGGTATACCTAACGTCAAGAAACAACTTAATTAAAACCGTAAGACTCTACGAGTTTACGAGAAAATGCGAAAAACCGGATACAAAGTGCAACATTAGCGATACTTCACTCATGTATGCAGAAGGAAGGTATGAATTACTTTACCCACTTGAAACATGAAAGGATAAATCATGTTAAAATTATATCTTTCATGCATATGACAATTCAGTCACAAAGAATGAAAATGATATCGCTGCTATACGAGAAACAAGTAAGTAGTGTGATCGACGACCTGTAAGCAAAGGAATCGTCTATAAAATGAATTATGAACAAAAACGTCATACAGAATTTCATGCTGCACTGAAGCTATGAAAGTCTGATTATTCGTGTACATAGATTTTCATGACAACCGATGCATTAAAATGTCTGTATTTTTTCTCCCATGATAACACAAGACGCCTGTAAGCGCACTTTAATTGAAGATGATACACGCACACAAGGGCGTGCAGCTATTATTAAACATTGTACATAGTAATAGTAGCTACACCCTGAACTTCTAGATTTTATGTTTATATGTCTATGTTAATGTAGGAAATTTTATTAGAGGTAATGATTTACAAGCACACCAGAACGTGCTTAAGCACAAAACACTGTACATATTAGGTTTATGCTACATGTAAATCATTATTTCGTGCAATTTCAGATTTTATACGTAAAAACCGTAGCATACACGTAGTCGTTGCCACTACCCTAAGTAGATGGTAGAAAATTCCCTTCCCAATCTTCAGTGGAGCGGCTACAGGTGTATTCTCTGCATGCTGTGCATGTCGTTGCGTATGAAGAATACGTAACGGAGGTAAACCTTAACATATACTAGAGTTCAAGAAGGAAAACAAAGGACTTGTTCCTTCTAACTGATTAATGGAAAAATGTGTGTGTGTGTCAGTGAAATCCAGTTTTTCAATTTTCGTCGATAGTTTTTTCCTGTAATTAATGTAACCAATGTATTGTATGTGTTATATGTTATTCAGTTGTATGTGATGTATTTTGCATTTCATGCCAAGTCCCGTGACTTACAATTTTGTGAATACTTACGTACATTGACCAGAAGTATTGAGGGAAATGAATCTAAGTACAATAGGTAAAAGGGGTTAATGCGAAGAAAAAAATGTAGTGAAAAAGAAAGTTTCGATCGCAACTCTCGCGGTTAAAGTGGTGTGTGTAGAAATTAAAATTGTGCAAAGTAGTGCTACGTTGCAAGTGTCAGCGAGCCTAAACAAGTGACATCGAAAATTGAAGCTTGTATCGTCAAACTACCCATGGCGTCACAATATGAAAGGACAATGCCAAACAAGTTTGACATGGTACGCTTCTTACCAGGAGCTGCATCGACGGGATCGTCCTCCGCCTCGCACATAGTATGGTGTGTTCTTCGGGACACATATTCCAATGTACCTCGTCGTATCCATCTACAGGAAGGAACTACAAAAAGCACACGCATACTGAGGTTCGGAAGTCTCGACGGTACCCGCACGTCGGTGTATATTCAGTGCACTAGCACGCATTCAACCAACGTCGCCCTAACGGACGACCAAACAATCTGGTGCGCGTATCACCCGTCCATATTCAACACTGGGACTAGCGAACAAAGCTCGTCGCCCCAGAATAAATACAGAAAGCAATACAAGGACTTAATTTTCACCTCTGATGAGGAAGGAACATTTGTAAATAACGTTGTATTCATTGTATATTTTATTGTACAAACTTTACCACATGATGTTGTTTTCTCAGTATTAACCAAAACTTTGTATATTAGGATTAAGGTTTGTAAATATTGGCATAAGTATACCAAAACACTGACACACACTCAGTAATACCAAAGAATTCACAGTGCCATGATAATGAAACAGTAAAAATGAAGTTTGTAAATAAAAGACCCCCAAACCTATCAATTGCAAGGTCGACTACTGTATCCTGTCAACCAAATAAAATTTTCTAGTGACAGTATACAGTAGGGGGGGCAGTAGTAATGATACATTCCGACGCAGAGACATACAATACGTTAAAGGCTGCGCCAAAGATTAAATTGAGAGGCATTTAGATTATAATCTTTCTAATGTTCACATTGGATTCTCTTTTGTTTCATACTCCAAGAAGGAGCTAAGAGACACTTTCGATTGTTGCCTTGTGGAGGATGGACATGATTTTTTGGACTGTGCGAAAAGGCAGCCATATAGTTAGTAATTATGGTTTGTGCGACGAGCACAGCAAGTCTTCTTGTGTTGTGAATAAAAAATAGTGAAAAGCATCGAAGTGTTACGAAAATTATTTAAAGTGACGTAGCATTGTATTCCTTGGTTTCCACCGTCTTCGTGAAGTGAACCGATGCCGACTCATGATGGTACACACGGTCAACAAAGAGAAGAACATCGATGGCGACTGATGAATTAATATTGTGGCAGAAGGACTAATTCTACGTCTAAGGTGAGAACTCTGATTAATTCAACAATGACGTAGAATTCAAAATGCAATTAATCGGAATGGTAAATTATATTACAGGCATATTTCACGCAGCACTGTATTTGTCTGCACTCAAGCCGGTCAATACAATCCGTAAAAAAGCCTTTCAAAAATTCTGAAGTTACAATTCCATATCCATAATTTTTCCTCTTTTCAAAAAACCAATAAATTCAAATGTTTTTTATTTATTTCGCCACAACCAACATTGGACATTGGAACGATCACATAGATAATGTTGTTGGTAGAGCAAACCAGAGACTGCGATTTATTGGCAGAACACTTCGAAGGTGCAACAAGCCTACTAAAGAGACTACCTACACCACGTTTATCCGCCCTATCTTGGAGCATTGCTGTGTGGTGTGGGATCCGCATCAGGTGGGGCTGACGGATGACATCGAAAAAGTACAAAGAAGGGCAGCTTGTTTTGTATTATCAAGAAATAGCGGACATCGTGCCATCGACATGACACGTGAATTGGCGAGGCAATCATTAAAACAAATGCGTTTTTCGTTGCGATAGGATCTTTTCATGAAATTTCTCCCAACTGCGAAAACATTCTGTTGGCACACACCTACATACGGAGAAATGATCATCACGATAAAATAAGAGAAATCAGGGCTGGCACAGAAAAATTTAAGTGCTCGTTTTTCCCGCGCGGCGATCGAGAGTGGAACGGTGGGGAAACAACTTGAAGGTGGTTCATTGGACCCTCTGCCATGCACTTTATTGTGAATAGCAGAGTAATCATGTAGATGTAGATGTGTCAGTCCCCTCAAGCACTACTTCTGACATGAATCGAGTCCACGCCACACCGCGCTGAGGCACTTCGCGTGCTCGCGGGGGCCGTGCACGATATTAGGTAGGTGTACCAGTTTCTTTGGCTCTTCTGTATATGACCTCGATGAGACTGACCAGTTGCTGGAGCTTGCGGGTAAGCAGGTCAAAGAGTCTGAGCACTCTCCACGGGAAATTCCACCAAGTACATACACATTCTCGTTAAAAAAAAAAAAAAAACAAAAAAAAAACAAAAAGACTTTGCAGCGTTTTATCCAATGTGTTTGCAATCCAGCTGTATCCTTATTATAATTGATACTTTCTTGCTATTGTAAGTGATTTCGAGGAGGTTGAGGTGTGTGCTGTATTACCCCTGATAAACGTATCATAACAGTCACGTAAGTGCTTGTATGTTTATCAGATAATACTTCAGTATATTTTCGTTTATAAAAAACGTTTCCAATTCGTACTCATGTAGTTGTTATTATTATTGTTGCAGCTTCCATAGGGGAGCTAGACTGGTCGGTGCATGAGAGTGAAATACCAGAGTGGGTGGAGGAAATGGAGTGAGAGCTGAAATTATGTGAAACCCAATCACCAATGCCAGACTCGGTGGAGGCGGTCCCCAATGACCTTGGGATATCGTTTCCATGTGGAAGCAGGGAGATTTCGGTAATTATCTTTATTTTCTACTCTTTTATATGTTACTGTTCCTTCTTGCAGCATGCGAGTATAATTACTCTCTCTCCCTCCCGCGCTCTCTCTCTCTCTCTCTCTCTCTCTCTCTCTCTCTCTCTCTCTCTCTTCACAGCTACAACATCACAGCAGGCTTTGGTGCCTGTACAAAGCCGGGTCCCGTCTGGCATGTCCTGCCCTGCAGGATGAGGTTTGCAGCTGGACGTTGTGGCCGAGCGGTTCTAGGCGCTTCAGTCTGGAATCGCGCGACCGCTAAAGTCGCAGGTTCGAATCCTGCCTCGGACATGGATGTGTGTGATGTCCTTAGGTTAGTTAGGTTTAAGCAGTTCTAAGTTCTAGGGGACCGATGACCTCAGATGTTAAGTCCCATAGTGCTCAGAGCCATTTGAACCATTTTGAGGTTTGCAGCTACACAGGGAGCTGCCATCACCAATCACCTCCGCTGCCACAACCCCTGCCGCCGCAGCCCCCGCCATCACCGCTGCCACATGCAACCCCACTCTGGAAGTGAAACGTGGACGATAAACAGTTTAGACCAGGAAAGAATATAAGTTTTTGAAATGTGGTGCTGCAGAAGAATGCTGTAGGCTGAATAACGGCAATGCACCGCTGTCAGTCCCATTAGATGGATAGATCACGTAACTTATGAGGAGGTGCTGACCGGCGCCTTCTCCCAGTACATGAAGAACGTTAAGCTTAACACAGGCAATAGCGTAATCTGTCTTCTAAGCAATTCATATTTAACTCATTTGGTTGTATATCGTGTGATGCTCAAACACATTAAATATCTGTTTCATTTGTTTTGCTTTTGCCAGATGCCGAGATGTGGAGGTCTTACTCATTTTACTTCCTGCAGTCTTCCAACTAAGCACGAGTCCTACAGAGTTTAGAGTCACTTTATATTAGTCTACTATAATTTTCAGAGCATTGCTGCGTATCATTCACTATCAACTGTTCACTTGATTAGATTAAATAACAGTTTTTGAATTCTCCATCTGACGAACATATGAAGATCCCTAAAGTCCTACAGCTTTCTGTGGTTAACTGAATCCTAATTAATAAATGGAACCAGATGCAAATCTAGGACGTTTGCTTCATAGTGACGAGTGTCTTCTGCGTGCAGTAACTAAGCTCTATTTAAAAAAATATGTAAGAGATGCAGAGATGGTAATGGATGTGAACCACTCACAGCTTTTTTATCGCAGGGGTAGTTGCTGCACGAGCTATGGAGCCTTATTTAGACGTCTTCCAAATGTGTTAATTGTGTCACTATTCGTTTCAATCGAGCCATGCGTTCAGTGTTATGCATACGTTGCATTTAATTTCTATAGCCACTTATTCTGCTGTAACACGACTATTTCTTTGCGATGGGAAATTAATTTTCAATCATTTCAATATTTAAAATCTGTTCTCTGATATTTTTACAAATGCTTTCGGCTGAATAGCGGTAATGTACCGCTGTCAGTTATGAGAACTAGAATTGTTGGCCCTTGCAACATGTGTGGACAGAGTCTCTCTTTTCACCACTCTCTTAAAAATGGATTAAATACAGTTGAGAATTACGGCATCTCGTGTTTTCTTCCAGTCATCCACAGCGAACACTGGTGGGAAGAAAGCCTGTCACTAAATAATCATTAGCATCAAAATTGTCGATAAATGTTCAACACACATTCCGAAAGGGAAATGAGCCGAATGGGCACAATATCACAATTCGCTATTGCGTTAGGTAGTGTATATCTGTTTGTTTCCTTCATAAACGTACAGTAACCTTGTTAGCTATACAAAAATATAGAATTTTTGAAGAGAAATCAATGTACCGGGTGATCAAAAAGTCAGTATAAATTTGAAAACTTAATAAACCACGGAATAATGTAGATAGAGAGGTAAAAATTGACACACATGCTTGGAATGACATGGGGTTTTATTAGAACAAAAAAAAAAACACTCCATATTGATAGACGCGTGAAAGATCTCTTGTGCTCGTCGTTTGGTGATGATCGTGTGCTCAGCCACCACTTCCGTCATGCTTGGCCTCCCAGGTCCCCAGACCCCAGTCCGTGCGGTGTCCGCCCCCGGTAGCTGAGTGGTCAGCGTGACAGACTGTCAATCCTAAGGTCCCGGGTTCGATTCCCGGCTGGGTCGGAGATTTTCTCCGCTCAGGGACTGGGTGTTGTGTTGTCCTAATCATCATCATTTTATCCCTATCGACGCGCAGGTCGCCGAAGTGGCGTCACCTCGAAAGACCTACACCAGGCGAACGGTCTATCCGACGGGAGGCCCTAGCCACACGACATTTCATTTCAGTCCGTGCGGTTATTGGCCTTGGGGTTACCTGAAATCGCAAGTGTATCGTGATCGACCAACATCTCTAGGGATGCTGAAAGACAACATCCGCCGCCAATGCCTCACCATAACTCCGGACATGCTTTACAGTGCTGTTCACAACATTATTCCTCGACTACAGCTATTGTTGGGGAATGATGGTGGACATATTGAGCATTTCCTGTAAAGAACATCATCTTTGCTTTTCTTACTTTGTTATGCTAATTATTGCTATTCTGATCAGATGAAGCGCCATCTAATAAAACCCCATGTCATTCCAAGCATGTGTGTCAATTTGTACCTCTCTATCTACATTATTCCGTGATTTATTCAGTTTTCAAATTTAAACTGACTATTTGATCACCCGGTATATCAGAGCAGTTAAAGGTATTGTCATTCTTCGTAATGTTAAGTAAAAAAATGGAGATTAAGATTTAACTTATCGTCGAGGTAGAGGCAATTAAAGATCGAAACCAGTACAGCTGGTATTGGATGGGAGAATAAAACGCTCGTTGCATGTTGAAATCACCACCCCGCTGACCGTTAAGTGATTTGGCATCAAGACGGGACACACAGCTCTAGATAATCGTAACCGAACGCAAGATTTAATCCTATTCCTCACGTTCGCGTAGCTCGGTTTACTCGCTGTCATGATTGTTATTTTCTTACGGCCGCGGAGTAGAAATTGCACAAGACATATACGAATCACACCACTGTAATAGATCATCGTGTTCTCAAAACTTTTCCTGTCCAAGAAGTTTGTCATTGCCAGTTTCTCTCCTGTAGCAAGAACTGCAAATGTTTGAGGTTCCTATTACCTTTTGCCAGCAACTATGACGATTTATTAAACATTGTTCAACGCAGGACTAGCCGAACTGACCAGAGATATGTGTTTGACAATGAGTGAGACAGGTTTCTTTCGGAATTAATAGCCTTCCTTTTTTTGTAAACGCTGGCGATCGGAAGAGGAGACATAGAGCCACAAAGACGGCTTAAAATCCTTCTGCCTCAGCAGGGAAAAAAGGAATCTGTCATATGATAGACTGTTCCTGACAGGCTCATTTGCTATAAATCAGTTGTGGAACGCATAAATCTGCGGTTCTTTGTCGCCGCTGCGTGTAGTTATTGTGCAGATTTATGTAGCGCGCCAGCGCAGGGCCGCGGGAAGCGGGCGGAACGTTTGGCCTGCGAGTGTAAATGGGACATCCATCAGAGCAGCGGCCAGAGACCTCCCGCGGAGGAGAGCAACGGGCCTTTCCCCTAGGCCAGCGCCGCTGGCGGCTTCACGGCCTCCAGATCCCACTTGGCGGTCAGGCTCGCCAAAGGACCTTGAACAATCGCCGAGTACTTAACGCAAATACCACACTACTTCCGGTGTCCATGGGACGAAGAGCAGCCAGTCTCCTTTGTCTGCGATACCTGCCCCGTACAAAGGAGGTAATGGGTTCGAGTACCACGTCGCACACGTGCGGGAGCTGCGTATACTCAGGACGATGCTGACTGCCTTGGAGAACTGTTATTTTCGGATGAAACCTCCTTCATGGCTCCGGTGTAGCACAACATATAAAATTCGGCGGTTGTATTAAAAAAAAAATGGCTCTGAACACTATGGGACTTAACTTCTGAGGCCATCAGTCCCCTAGAACTTAGAACTACTTAAACCTAACTAACCTAAGGACATCACACACATCCATGCCCAAGGCAGGATTCGAACCTGCGGCCGTAGCGGTCGCGGGGTTCCAGACTATAGCGCCTAGAACCGCTTGGACACTCCGGCCGGCGGTATTCAAAAGACCAATGTGTGTTAACATACAATATTTTCAGTGAACAATTTTTATTTAATTGTCTTGATTTTACAAAAAAAAAAAAAAATGGTTCAAATGGCTCTGAGCACTATGCGACTTAACTGCTGAGGTCATCAGTCGCCTAGAACTTGGAACTAATTAAACCTAACTAACCTAAGGACATCACACACTTCCATGCCCGAGGCAGGATTCGAACCTGTGACCGTAGCGGTCACTCGCTTCCAGACTGTAGCGCCTAGAACCGCACGGCCACACCGGCCGGCTTGATTTTAGATCTTTTTGAATAGAAGCTATAAGGTAAGCAATAGCCATCCTCAGATTCTATAACAGAAGTAAAAAAAAGTATGTTACTAGCTAATACATTCAGATAGTAAAAACAAATGACAAAAATTATAATAAGAACAATAGACCGCTCTTTATGCTACAATGCAACGTCATAACTTATAAAAATAACATGAGTCAGAACTGCCATGCATGTATGAACTAGTTATATTCCGACGGAAAAAAATCGCGACACCAAGAACGTTGTTGTTGTTGTTGTGGTCTTCAGTCCTGAGACTGGTTTGATGCAGCTCTCCATGCTACTCTATCCTGTGCAAGCTTCTTCATCTCCCAGTACCTACTGCAACCTACATCCTTCTGAATCTGTTTAGTGTATTCATCTCTTGGTCTCCCTCTACGATTTTTACCCTCCACGGTGCCCTCCAATGCTAAATTAGTGATCCCTTGATGCCTCAAAACATGTCCTACCAACCGATCCCTTCTTCTAGTCAAGTTGTGCCACAAACTTCTCTTCTCCCCAATCCTATTCAATACCTCCTCATTAGTTACGTGATCTACCCACCTTATCTTCAGCATTCTTCTGTAGCACCACATTTCGAAAGCTTCTATTCTCTTCTTGTCCAAACTGGTTATCGTCCATGTTTCACTTGCATACATTGCTACACTCCATACAAATACTTTCAGAAACGACTTCCTGACACTTATATCTAAACTCGATGTTAACAAATTTCTCTTCTTCAGAAACGATTTCCTTGCCATTCCCAGTCTACATTTTATATCCTCTCTACTTCGACAATCATCAGTTATTTTACTCCCTAAATAGCAAAACTCCTTTACTACTTTAAGTGTCTCATTTCCTAATCTAATCCCCTCAGCATCACCCGACTTAATTTGATTACATTCCATTATCCTTGTTTTGCTTTTGTTGATGTTCATCTTATATGCTCCTTTCAAGACACTGTCCATTCCGTTCAACTGCTCTTCCAAGTCCTTTGCTGTCTCTGACAGAATTACAATGTCATCGGCGAACCTCAAAGTTTTTACTTCTTCTCCATGAATTTTAATACCTACTCCGAATTTTTCTTTTGTTTCCTTTACTGCTTGCTCAATATACAGATTGAATAACATCGGGGAGAGGCTACAACCCTGTCTCACTCCTTTCCCAACCACTGCTTCCCTTTCATGCCTCTCGACTCTTATAACTGCCATCTGGTTTCTCTGCAAATTGTAAATAGCCTTTCGCTCCTTGTATTT
The DNA here is from genome assembly GCF_023864345.2 of Schistocerca serialis cubense. NCBI lineage: Eukaryota > Metazoa > Arthropoda > Insecta > Orthoptera > Acrididae > Schistocerca > Schistocerca serialis. The sequence continues at coordinate 268,992,269 of NC_064643.1, forward strand.
TACCCCTGCCACCTTCAGAATTTGAAAGAGAGTATTCCAGTTAACGTTGTCAAAAGTTTTCTCTAAGTCTACAAATGCTAGAAACGTAGGTTTGCCTTTTCTTAATCTTTCTTCTAAGATAAGTCGTAAGGTTAGTATTGCCTCACGTGTTCCAACATTTCTACGGAATCCAAACTGACCTTCCCCGAGGTCCGCTTCTACCAGTTTTTCCATTCGTCTGTAAAGAATTCGCGTTAGTATTTTGCAGCTGTGACTTATTAAACTGATAGTTCGGTAATTTTCACATCTGTCAACACCTGCTTTCTTTGGGATTGGAATTATTATATTCTTCTTGAAGTCTGTGGGTACTTCGCCTGTCTCACACATCTTGCTCACCAGATGGTAGAGTTTTGTCAGGACTGGCTCTCCCAAGGCCATCAGTAGTTCTAATGGAATGTTGTCTACTCCCGGGGCCTTGTTTCGATTCAGGTCTTTCAGTGCTCTGTCAAACTCTTCACGCAGTATCTTATCTCCCATTTCATCTTCATCTACATCCTCTTCCATTTCCATAATATTGTCCTCAAGTACATCGCCCTTGTATAAACCCTCTATATACTCCTTCCACCTTTCTGCCTTCCCTTCTTTGCTTAGAACTGGGTTGCCATCTGAGCTCTTGATATTCATACAAGTGGTTCTCTTCTCTCCAAAGGTCTCTTTAATTTTCCTGTAGGCAGTATCTATCTTACCCCTAGTGAGACAAGCCTCTACATCCTTACATTTGTCCTCTAGCCATCCCTGCTTAGCCATTTTGCACTTCCTGTCGATCTCGTTTTTGAGACGTTTGTATTCCTTGTTGCCTGCTTCATTTACTGCATTTTTATATTTTCTCCTTTCATCAATTAAATTCAATATTTCTTCTGTTACCCAAGGATTTCTATTAGCCCTCGTCTTTTTACCTACTTGATCCTCTGCTGCCTTCACTACTTCATCCCTCAGAGCTACCCATTCTTCTTCTACTGTATTTCTTTCCCCCATTCCTGTCAATTGTTCCCTTATGCTCTCCCTGAAACTCTCTACAACCTCTGGTTCTTTCAGTTTATCCAGGTCCCATCTCCTTCCCACCTTTTTGCAGTTTCTTTAGTTTCAATCTGCAGTTCATAACTAATAGATTGTGGTCAGAATCCACATCAGCCCCTGGAAATATCTCACAATTTAAAACCTGGTTCCTAAATCTCTGTCTTACCATTATATAACCTATCTGATACCTTTTAGTATCTCCAGGATTTTTCCAGGTATACAACCTTCTTTTATGATTCTTGAACCAAGTGTTAGGTATGATTAAGTTATGCTCTGTGCAAAATTCTACAAGGCGGCTTCCTCTTTCATTTTTTCCCCCCAATCCATATTCACCTACTATGTTTCCTTCTCTCCTTTTTCCTACTGACGAATTCCAGTCACCCATGACTATTAAATTTTCGTCTCCCTTCACTACCTGAATAATTTCTTTTATCTCGTCATACATTTCATCAATTTCTTCATCATCTGCAGAGCTAGTTGGCATATAAACTTGTACTACTGTAGTAGGCATGGGATTGTCTATCTTGGCCACAATAATGCGTTGACTATGCTGTTTGTAGTAGCTAACCCACACTCCTATTTTTTTATTCATTATTAAACCTACTCCTGCATTACCCCTATTTGATTTTGTATTTATAACCCTGTAATCAGCTGACCAAAAGTCTTGTTCCTCCTGCCACCGAACTTCACTAATTCCCACTATATCTAACTTTAACCTATCCATTTCCCCTTTTAAATTTTCTAACCTACCTGCCAGATTAAGGGATCTGACATTCCACGCTCCGATCCGTAGAATGCCAGTTTTCTTTCTCCTAAGAACGAGCTGTGTGATAAAAATGAAAGTTGGTACATGGGCATGTATCTGTGTGAAAGATGATGTCTATTCAAACTTCAGCCAGTCGCGTAATAGTGGCGCTAGAACATACAAGTCAGGTTCGCTATATATACGGGCTGTACCGGTTGTGGGCGTTAGTTACCTTTGAGACTGGAATGATGAGTCGACGATAGAGAAGAATGCCTTTGAGACGACAAAGACGTCACTATCAACATCTTACTGAGTATGAATGAGGTAGTGTAGTAGGGCTACAAGAAGCTAGATATTCTTTCTGCGATACTGCAGAAAAACTTGAAATGAATGTAGCCAGGCAGAGAGGCGGGGAGGAATTGGGGTGGGGGGGGAGGTAACAGCTGTAAGAGATAACGAAGGGATGAATACAATAAGCAGATTCAAATGGATATAAGTTTCAGTAGTTTTGAAAAAAATGAAGTTGCTTTTGCAGAATACGGCAGCGTGGACAGCTGTATCAAATAATACTTTCGACTGAAGATCACAATAACAATATGCAACTTTTTGTTTCAGTTCATGATTTCACTTCCATTACTGCCAATTTTTCCACCATATGGGGTAACTCCCTAATGCACTGATACATGGCATGACAGGTACAATAAATCAGAAAGATTTATGTTGTATTGAGCATTTGTAACTTGAACACTAAATAAATAATAGATGAGTTTACGCAACATAAAAAATTTCTCAGTTACGCAAGTAAATAGGTACTACTTTTATACAAAATTTGCTATGAATTTCTGTACGATGCTCCTCGTAGGGAATAGCAGGAGTTGCCTAGAATGGCCTTTACTTCATTACTTTCAGATTTAGTTATGCTGCCTAACAGACTGTCGATAGTTTTGCGTAAATTACATAGATTTTGGTAAAAGTAACTAGTTCTTGAGAAAGCGAATTTTAATGAAGTTAGTTTTTATTCCAATACCGGTGTTGTAATTATGGGCATCATTATTCTCTATGGCGTCTAAGGAAATATTTAGAAGCATTAATAATTAATTAATATTAATTAATATTTAGAAGCATTAAATTTACAGTGTGATTTAGAATGGTTGTCTGCAAGACAAGGGTGGATGAAAACTACATATTATTCTTATAGCATGCTTTTGTCAATGAAACATGTTTTTCCTGAAAATAAGTTACCCCATAATGCAACTCCATATTGTATTACTGACTCAAAATGTTCAGAGTATTCTAATGCATTGATTAGTTCCTTTCCAAGATGAGTAGTGACCCAAAATGTTAAGTGGCTGAACTGAGTGGTTCAAGAAGCCCTAAAAAGTGTTTTTCCTTTTTTTTCATTTTAAATTATTATCAGCATGTACAGGTTCCACCTTACTCGCAAACTCATCCCCATGATTTATATTCCCGTTTCTCAGTTTACTCTTTTATGGGGAAAAATCAATATACTGCATTATAAAAATAAATAACTGAGTTTAATATGTATTAAATGGAAAATCATTTACAAATTACGTAACACCGTGTTCATTAAACATACATTGCTGAAATATCATGTATCATATTATATCTGTTATAATAATAATAATAATAATAATAATAATAATAATAATAATATGTCCAAATTGGATTGAAACCAACTGTTTTGCCTTCGCTGACGATCTCGCCTGTTTAGCTTACACACAAAAAGACACAATAAAACAAATAAAATTACTTAAAGAAACTGCTGAAAAAGCAGGCTTGCAAATTTCATTTGAAAAGACAGAAATCATTACAAATATCAAAAATCCACCAAGGAAAATAACTACGAAATACGGGAAAATACAGGTATCTAAACATTTTAAATATCTTGGTGAACTAATTCAGTCTGTGGCAAAAGGTCATCCAGCCTGCAGGGCTAGAATATAAAAACTAGAGACAGCAACTCACTACTGCAGACAAATGTATTCAAAAAAATGTATATCCAAAAACATTAAACTCAGACACTACCAGACTGTCATTAGACCGCAGATACTGTATGCATCAGAAACACTGGCAAATTTTACATACGCAGAACAGATAGAAAATTGTGAAAGAAGAATTGTGAGGACAATTCTTGGACACAGGAAAATAACAGATGATCAAGGCAAGCCTGTATACAGACTAAAAAGCAACAAAGAAGTGTATACGAAGTGCAGCAAAATTACAGACGAAATTAGAAAAAGAAGATGCTCCTTTTATGCTCACATCATGAGGATGAACCCGAATAGGCTTACAAAACAAATATTTTCGTACATCGCAAATCTAAAAAATATAAATTTATGGTTTATCAACACAGAAAGAGATCTAAAAGAAATGGACATAGATCAGGAAACAATATTTAACAGAAACCTTTTTAGAAAAAAACTGAATTCATTCACGGGTTTCGGTGTGATAAAATTAAGAAGACTTGTGGAACTAAATGGTCTGAAGAGAGAAAAGCCGCCTTCAGCGCAAGAATGAAAGAAGTGTGGACTGAGAGAAAGAAGACTTCCCAGAAGCGCAAGAAATAACTGTTTTCACGGTCTTTAACGGCCAAATTTGTATAATAATAATAATAATAATATGTACTGCTAATATATATACATTTTCTAAGGCTAACATATGAAGGATGTATGGTTAGATGTAAGAGGGGGCCTGAAGGTCCAAGTGTAATAACTATAAATAAATACACTGCCTGGCAACAAAAGTAAAGGATCCAGAAGGGGAGGAGGAAACTAAATAAAACTTCATGAGCTGAGGCGTAATGTGTCGTTATTCCAGTGATTACAAAACAGCGTCTCATTTACAAAGAACTTGGCAGTATGAGGCCACTTATCAGTAAGACGGTGCAGCCCGTCTGTCCAGGATGCAAGCGGTTGGGAAGGGTGTCATGGAGTCGTTACATCTGTCCGAAGCCAATTTGGTCCACAACTGTTGGAAATGGTTCTTGAGATTGAGAATACTGGTACGGGATGGAACTGACGTCTGAGCTGGTCCCACACGTTGTACGGGGGACAGATGTGGAGATCTCACTGCCCAAGGCAGTACCTCAACACCAAGCATTGAGATACGTGCCATGTGTGGACGAGCACTGTCCAGTTGACAAACACTACCACGATATTATTGCAATGGAGGTAACACTTGTGGGACGCAAGGTGACATACGGCTAGTAGTGACGTGCCTCTCCAAAACATTGGAAGAATTGGAACTTTCCTCAGGCCGCCGCCATACTCACCGACAATTACCATGCGTGACTGTAGTACAGAACCATGATTCATCGCTGAATACATTGCTATAGCACTCACGAGCAACCACGCTTTCTAGTCAAGGATCCAACCCAAACGCAGCATTGTTGTGGTGTTAACGCCTGTCCACGTATGGTACAATAGGTCCCTTGTCTGGCTGCAGACAGTCTCCAACCGATGGTGCGGGATGGCACAGAACATTGCAGGAGATACATTACTCGCTCTCGGATGCCAGGTGTAGATGTGATGGGGTTGCCATGTGATTGGTGCACAATACCTGATTTCCCTTTTGTTGGTTAGACATAGTCGATCGAACATTGGCCTACCTTCGCGTTTCCTGGAAGTCCAAACTAGGTTCACTCACACAACTGACTGCCCCATAAATCTGGATATTGCACGATTCGACCAGATCGCTGCATGAAGACCCACAATGACGCACCTTTCCTACTCTGTCAAATGCTGTTAACGCTACCTCATACTACTAGTACGTAACATCTGTGTCCCTCGCAATGATCTCTAAACATGTGGCGCTATTCACGTTTCTTATATACACCCACACTAAAAACGATCAACACTATGCAGTCTTGTGATAGTTGTACTGTGAAAGAGAATTTTAACTTTTACCATTTACATACTCTCCAATGGTGTGATATTTGTAGGAATTAAACTGACATCAGACCATGTCTTCTTGGTACTTCCCACTTTTAGTCAGGCAGTATACATGAGAAGCCCTGCATGTAAGCGAAACTCTCACACTTTGCATAAAAGATGTCATGAAGAACACTCTGAAACAGAAACTCAGTATTATGAGAAAGTTTCTCGGGCACATCTACAGACTTCCAGCAGTAAGACAGCGTCACAAAATTTTAGTATGCAAAGAATAACTTATAACTAAAACCTGGATAAAACAAATGAAAGAAGATCAGTAAAAAGTCCAGGTAAGTGCCTCTGAAATTTTATAAGGTAACGTGTACATATAAACTAGTGACACATACGAAGTGCAGTAGGAGGTCGAAACTGCGAAGAACACAGAAATGAAATGGACTGAAGAAACAAAGAAAATTCACGAGAGGGAAAAAGAGAGCTGCTTTGAAACTTAGAAAATTCAATCACGTAGTTAGGTTGATCCAGTAGGATCCAGTCGCTTATAACAACAACAATAATATGACAAATGAGAGAAGGCCTAATGCAGAACGTTGAGGAATTCCATTAATAACACCCCTACACCCCCCAATCCCCCTCCCTCTCCCGCCAAAACAAAACATAAAGTTGTAGAATTATGAAGCAGATACACTGACGGAAAAAAAAAGTCAGCACCAAGAAGGAGCTGTACGAGATAAAGGAAAGTCGGTAGGCCTGTTTCTACATTTGAAGGATGACGATTATACTAATTTCGTCCATAAGAAAGGCGCTTGTGGCATTAATCTGCCAGCATTCACAATAGCAGTGGCTTTTCTCGCGCTTACATTAACCTGTGAACCAACAACGTTAATCACTTAAATATGTTACCTAGACAAATGTATTACCGAAATTTCATTACTGAGCATTAATTATATCTTGGTGTTCGAATTTTCTCTCAGTGTTGTGTTAGCTATACTGTTAATTCCAATTCAGCAGCCCTGCAGACATAGTGATTGCATAAAGAGAAAATACCTATATCTAACTGGAAGGTAATCCTGTATGCGTCAGCCGCAGCAGAATTACCACATCCGCCGATGAACCTGTCAGGGTGCAGGTCTTCGCACAGGCTGTGCTCCGCTCCTGCCTCCGCTGGTTAGCCGGCCAGCACTATTTATAAAAGCGGTCGCGACGCCTGCACCCGGCTCTAATGGGAATTCGCGGAGCTCGGGGTGCCCCGCCGCTGCCGTTGATGTTTCATTAGTCAACCGGCTCCTAATTGATTTGGCTGCTAATGACGGCCACCCTCTTCCCCCCGTGGATGCCGCCTACGGGGTCGCCGAGGTTTTATTAGCGCACCCCATCCCCTAACGTGGCCATGACACGACCGCTTCGCCAGGGTGCGAAATGTTCCACTGTTGTTAGCCCGCTACCCCTTCCTATGGGGCCAAACTACGTGGTAGAATGCTTACGAACTCTACAATGAACAGATTCTATGTCTTATCAGATTATCAGCCCGAATGCAGACGCGAAGTCCCCATCAACGAAAAGGTCGAGAAAGGGCCCGGCTATACGTTCCCGCCTCCACAAATCCCTCAACCTACACTTTCGCCGAACAGATGCGGCCGCGACAACGCCAACTTGAGCATAGCACTACCAACGCATTTTCCACAACGTGTAATAAAGAAGGTGAGGGTGCGGTACTTCATGCCGACCATCAAAAAATTAAAAGGAAACCAAATTTGGTTAGTTGTTGGTAATTTGTATTAACAACATACTTTTTGAATAGATGCTGATGTATAAGTAGGGTCCATATCTTTTAGCAGAATCTTAGCAATACCAACGCATATTTCGTAGTGATTACACCGAGGGCTGGAGGAGCACTTTATGACCACTGCCAAAAAGCACAACTTTTGTTGACTGTCGTTGACTTTTACTCAAAACATACTTTTTAAAGATACATAGATGTGTAAGAAGAGTGCTGAACCTCAAGAGGTGAATAATGTCATTTGCTGCAGAAAGTAAGACTTGAATTTTTTGGCTTAATTTTACAGAAAAATTTAAATCATGGATTCTGGTATAACAGATCATTAAAAACAGTAATTTTTTTGGAATTTAAAAATTTAAAGCCTAAGACTAAATTAAATTACTTTACAAAGGTGGGCATAAAGTACCTTCTCTTTTCCCCTCCCCTACAATACTGCAAGCGTTAAACAACTGATGATGGTCGAAGTAGAGAGGATATAAAATGTAGACTGGCAATGGCAAGGAAAGCTTTTCTGAAGAAGAGAAATTTGTTAACATCGAGAATTGATTTAAGTGTTAGGAAGTCGTTTCTGAAAGTATTTGTATGGTGTGTACCCATGTATGGAAGTGAAACGTGGACGATAAATAGATTAAACAAGAAGAGAATAGAAGCTTTCGAAATGGGGTGCTACAGAAGAATGCTTAAGATTAGATGGGTAGATCACATAACTAATGAGGAGGTATTGAGGGTAAAAATCGTAGAGGGAGACCAAGAGATGAGTACACTAAGCAGATTCAGAAGGATGTAGGCTGCAGTAGGTACTGGGAGATGAAGAAGCTTGCACAGGATAGAGTAGCATGGAGAGCTGCATCAAACCAGTCTCAGGACTGAAGACCAAAACAACAACAACAACAACAACCAGGCCGGGTAGCTTGTAGCAGACGCCAGAGGCGAGAATTATAGCGCTGAATCTAGTACCGAGGAAGTAAGTTACAGAAAAGTGTTTTTAGACATGTTGGATAGCACTGCTACTATATAAAAATTTTACATTCATGTATTATAGGAAATAGACATCTGCTGATGGATCAAATAGGGGAAGCTCGCATAAGGACTGTAAGTGATGATGGTGTGTTCAGGCGCACGAGAAATCACACTCATGATCTATTTTTAGTACATGATCTAACAAAAAAATTGGTAACAAACGCAATACAAAATGAAACCGAACATGAAAAAGCGAAGTGATTCCATTGTTGTCTCTTACTCTCGCACTCTCTAACTCACTTGATACACGAAAAAATGTAAGATGCGTTTTGTAATCTAAAATGAGAATAATGCAACTTCTTCAAACTTTATTTGAGCATACGCCCCTCTGCACTTTGGAGAGAGGGAGTTTTCATTCTCGTTTTAACTGATCGTCTGAAATGGCTCACCCTAACATTTGCATTTCTATGAGTGACTTCAGAAGAGCATAGAAGGATTCTTCACTCTACTAGTAGCTATGCTTGCGTAACGGAAACACAGAAGAAAACCAAAAGAAGACAAATATTCATCCAATACAAAACTGCGAATTTCAAAATAGAGCTTCTTTGTAACTGCTCAGATATAAGAGTGGCACAAAACAATTCTATGTTACATAATCAAACGTAGATAACGGACGCTCGCAGACGTAGGATGAAAACTTCAAAATAATAATATTTATTATCACAAATATGTGTACTTCCACGGAGAATATGGAGCGCGGGTTGCGCAAGTCGACAGCATGAGATGTTTGTCAACGACTGCGTGTAAGAGAAGCCTCACAATTTTCTGTTGCAACAAATCGGTTTGGATTTTGTGTTCTTGTTAGGTTAAAGGAAGAATTACAAGTATTTTAGAAATTGACAGCTCAGTCACTGTACACGAAACAGGCTCTTTGAAGCAAATTGTGTTTGATTTAAGTACTGTCTACCAAGTTTACAGCTGTTTAACGTGATATATGCATTTGCGTAAACACAAATCCTACACGGTTGCACTCGTTATTTATCTTTAAAGAGAACGCCATAAACTAAGATTCTTGTGACAATGATGACTTCTGAAAGTGCCCTCGTTCTACTCTCTTTGAAAAATGCTGCTATTAATGAAGAGTTCTGTGTGTTATTTTTATAAGTTCTTATGTATACCGATCGATGCAAGGGAATGCTGACAACTAAAAAATGTTTCAAATTGCTCTGAGCATTATGGGACTTAACATCGGAGGTCAGCCTGAAGCGCCTAGAACCGCTCGGCCACAGATGCCTGCGCTGACAGCTACATCAGCACTCTTTTCACATGCGTAAGTACTTAGATTGTAAAGTTAACCTGAGTATTTATATTAAATTATTGCCAATAATTCACACATACAATCAAACAACTTGCGTTTCCCGATTATATCCATCTGCTTGCCTTCCTTTAATAGTGCTAGAACGTTCTTCCCTTTGTTCAAGATCTATTTCTATATTTATTATTAGTTTTTGTTTTTCACAGTATTTGATTTGATTATCTATGTATTAAGGTAAAAATGCCTTTTATGAAACTTGATCACATCATCCAAATTATGTCAACCAGTATATATGCCGCTTACCTGAATTAATGGAAAATATCTGCCAGAGACGAAATTATCTTTGTTATGTCGTCTGTTACAACTAGAATAAGTCTGCATAATTGTTTCTCACTTGACTTTTATTACAGTTAGGATAAATGAGTCTCAAAACAGCTCTTACGCTTAATTTTGGCTATGTCAAAACAGTCACCTTCATGATAGCGCCTACTTAAAGATTAATACCGATTCTAAACACACACACACACACACACACACACACACACACACACACACACACACACACACTCGAGAGCACGCACTCACGGTCGAACTCACACTCATACATGCACACCAAAAGGCCACGGGCCACGACAGCATTCTCAACACTGCAACAGAACTGTCAATCGCACATAGTTGTACCATTATTAAACAGACTGGTTAGTAGAAGATAATATTAGTGACTTCGTTTTCTTGTTTCTATATAACCACAATTAATTACAGACGCCCACTCGTTCGGCTTTTTAGCTTTGCGCATAACGGAGTTGCGGATGCGGATCTCCTTTTCCTTATCCACGAAGACCCTGAGTGATCACGTTTGCTGGTGATCCGTTTCTAATAACAAATATCAAATCCACTGCAGACTTGAAAATGAATGCATCTGAAGTCAGAAAAGCATTTCAGTGAAGGAAAAGAGGTAAATAAAATTCCTGACAAACAGAATTAATACAGAAGATTTTACTTTGGAAAGACACATCTAAAATAACTCGAACATAACAAGTTCTGGGGACTAGAGATGGGTAAATTTAGGATATGTACTATAACAGAAGAACACTTTCAAAAAAGGGTATAGACTTACGCTTAATGAAGAAAGTTACCTATACAATCAACGGAAAAACGTTACTCAAAATGCTCCGTGGAATTATTTTCGCACATGTAGGCCCTGCTGCACTGCTTGACAGCATAGGGTTGTTCAGCAGCAGCTGATTGATATTCAGAGAAGGCTTCTAAAACAAGCACGGCCATTTGATACAAAGGAAAACTTTCACTAGAAGAAGAAACCCAAAGTAATAAAAATACTGACTTCTCGTCCGCGGTAGGTGTGTACGTGATGAAATTATTTTTCTTATTGTAAAGCGCACTTCTCTGTTCAACAGATACTTTCATTAATATAACACCAAATACAGAGATAATTATTACAGTACCACCAAAAGATTAAAAATAGCTGACAGGGACCCAGTAACTGCCGGGAGCATGTTCCAGAACAGACTCGCATCCAGCATAATGTGTATAAAAAACTGATTGTTTTTAAAAGTATATCATGTCTGGCTGCTGGTATGACTTGAATGATTACTTACAGACATATTGACAAAGTAAACTAAACCTAAGAAGATAGATTTTGTACAATGAACAAATATAATTTGTATATATCCTACTTGAGCTTAAAATTACGTTGGTAAATTTCAAATTTAAGTTGGCTGTCAAATAAAATTGAGTATCGCGTAAGTATTTTTAACATAAAATGCCCAAATTTCTCCATTATCAATGCAGAATGCATAATCTCTTCGATTTCTGATGCTTCTGACGCACTGTAAACATTTTATTGGCTGCTTGATGTATCTAAAGTTTCTGTTGTTATTGACTGTCATCACATGGATGGAAAACAGCCAAAGAAATTCACAGTTGATTTACTCCCTATCCTCGCTACATCCGAGCTTGGGTTCCCATTCTAATGGCCTCATTTTATTTCTTATTTTTCTAATCGCCCTGTCTCTACGACTGTTATTAAATTTTCGGTGTCAGGAGAGACACCTCTGACACAGGGAATGAAATTACGTTTACCTCATTTGGGTAATACCTATCCTATGACGAAATATTCAGTGATGTCAAATCACACTGAGTCTGCAACGTTTCGGTAGCTTTCCTTATTCTGGCGAAACTTTGATCTCTGGCAGTCCGGACAGCGAGACTCTAGCACTTTGGATGATGAGAGGAGGACATTTTATGCCTTCCGAAGCTTCGTTCACGCACTGAGAATTAACACACCATTACATACATGAAGGTTTTATCGTAGAGGCACGAGGTGAAAATCTTTATTAGCAAATCTAGTTTGTGGCTTCCTCTTCCTTGCCATTAAATATTGAGAAAGGCTTATTCTGTTTCAATATACCACGATTCTTAATTACACATTTACGGAAATGGGTTACAGTCATCACTGAACGACCATTTATTTTTCTGAAGTGACTGCAATGCACTCGAAAGCATGTATGTTGGCAACGTTGGTGTTAGAAAAATTGTCTTTCATAATCTCAGCTTTTTCTGGAAGACTAAAGCACAGACACATAATATTCTTGCACACTTTCGCACTTAAAGGTGCTACATAAATTTTCCCGCTAGATGTTTTATGGGATGAAGTTATATTTTCCATAATAGGAGGCGAAACTAGCACAGGTGAACTGACTAAGGAAAAATGTGAACACTATAATCAGTGTGTGACTTTTGGTAATGTATTACTTAATAACAATAACGTTAGAATTACACAATACAGCATAAAAAATACCAAATATGACCAACAAAATGTTGATAAATTTACTAATAATCCAATACTAATTAAATAAGGATGAAGAAAATTAGTATACCGCTTACTGTGTGACAGCATGTTTATTCCAAATGAAAGAGGTACGTTAACCATCAGATGATTACAATCACCTTCAAACATTCAGAAATTATGTGTTGCTACAAAGTGGTGTAATAACGATGAACATACTACACTGTAGAATTATTTATATTTATTCACCCCAGACAAACGTTGTCACTTCCAAAACCCATTCGAAGTCCAAGCGACATATAGTTTCATCCTCTTTTTTTGGTTTATTATGTGTTATTGAAATTTTTATCGCATCTAGGAATTAGTCCTCTTCATTTCAATGCAATAGACGAAGCGACAACAGCAATAAGTTAAATGCATGTTGTTAATGGATCAAGAAAACTACATATTACAACGATTCTGCAGCGAAAACACGATATTTACGTCTTGGACGCAGAGAGCAGGAATATCCACGGAATGAGCATTCAAATGTGCAGACCAGAATTTTATCAACAACATACAATACCCCACAGGTCACATGACTGGCACAGTATGAGATTCGTCCAAAACTGCACTACAGATTTTAAATATCATTACATCGCTAGTACTGACAGATCCCCTTCAAAAGTATCGTGGATTTTGTACATGCGATTCAAATTCACCTTATGTTACAAATTCCATGTCAAGAATGAATCTGGATGAAAGAGATAAACGCAAAAGCATTTCTCTTGTTTACAATGTCACAGTTAATATGTCAAAAATGTTCAAATATGTGTGAAATCTTATGGGATTTAACTGCTAAGATCATCAGTCCCTAAGCTTACACACTACTTAACCTAAATTATACTAAGGACAAACACATACACCCATGCCCGAGGGAGGACTCGAACCTCCGCCGGCACCAGCCGCACAGTCCATGAGCTAATATGTCGTGTTTCTTCTGTGACTACGGGCAAAGGAGGGACAGTCGACGCTACTTTTTAGGTTTCATATTATATTTGATCGTATTGCCGCGTCTCTGTTATAGTAAATGACGCTAAGGGGTAGCATCATCATGAAAGGGCTTCCTAGAACGTTAAAGTGTCCGAAAAATATAGAATCTTGGGCGACGATGTACTCGTACAATAGATTAGCTATTTATAATTGTTAGTTTAATTGATTTTCCTTCGCTCATTTTTCTTCTTATAACAGGCAAATCGATAGTTCACAGTTTTCCTTATTTATTTCTTGTGGTTAATGTAAAGTGTCCACTATATTTCAGAATAAATATTACGTGATAAAACTCAAATAACTGAATAAATGTACAGCAAAACAACGCACACATACTCTTCATATAAGATCATCCTCCTGTAAAACGTTTTGAGCACAGTATGACGTATTTTAAAGAAGAAATTCTTCAATTTTTGTTTTCTGACACCTCATTAGACCTAATAGCCTTCGTTCATTTTTATGGAAACTAAAATATTAATCGCATATAATCATTCCCCGTGTCATAGGTAACTGCTAGTAGTACTGCTTTCTAATTTTGACTACTTTCAAGTAAGCACAGTAATTTGGAAATCTCTCCCACACGACAGAAATGTTACAACCGTCAAGTATAAAACAAACCGCTAGGTGAAGAATGCTCGTGAAACAACACTGGCGGCAGACTCCTAGATTACCGAATTTATCCAGCACTTGCGTCGTTTAAATGAATGCTACAATATTAACTCTTTCTTACATTGGTTATCGAAATTAATTAACACAAAAAGCACCTATTACTAATACGATAACTGCATTTAGAGCTTTATGGTTCTTATCTATGATACGGACTTTATCCTCCAAGTTATCTATATTCCGATTTGCATCGCTTGCAGGAATACTTATTCACAGTTACTCTTACTAATAAGTAAAAGAAAAAAAACAGCGCAAATACATGAGATATTAATATTTCGTTATTTGTGCTCGATGTAAAGAAACACTGTAATACGAAACTCATGTAACAGTCATCGTTTGATGTTGGTGACATGCGCAGTTCGCTAAACTTACTCCAGAGATATTATAGCAGTGCTCGGCGTGGACTTACATTTATCCATGGCTTTGTGATATTGCTACGCAACTAAAAATCGCGGAAGTATCTATGACGAAAGAGTTGCTGATGTATATCCAACGTTCTTGATTTAACTATCTGGGGAATGTCTGCAACTTAGGTAGGATCATTATCACAGAAAAGCTGAACTACTCATTAAGTTAACTTAGGTTTCCATAAGTATATAATGTGTATAATGGTATACAAAGTATATAATGGTCTTTAAAGAGACATAACCTTTTTTCGTCGGTTCGTCACCGTTCATTCGGTCATTACTTTCTGTCGTTGCATTTTTCTATGATCTGCGAAACGGGCAATGCAGCAAACGTCGTTGTCGTTAAAAGGATTTCTTTCTGCTAATATTCCCAGTATTTTCATGGTAATGGAAAAAGACAACAAATCTTTAAGAAATTCCATTTGCGCAGTTTAATTGTCAATACTTATACAATATTGGCTGGTAGCAACACCGCGTCGAAACATTTCTTCCGTTTTACTTTTGCTGAGACCTAAGGATTGTGAGGTACAGTTTGAAAAGTACTAAAACGACGAGAGCCTTCAAGAGATTAACATGCCCAACTAAAATGACCTTACTGAACGAATCAATGTGGCACGTACAGCACAAGAAGTAATTTATGGAAACCGTACAACCCAAACCACAGTCACGTGACGGTTACTGAAACTTCGTCTCACTTGCATATGTGTTCAGTGCACAGGCATCCGCAAGGGAGGGAAGAGGGGACACTACCCCCTCCTGGAATCTGGGTACAGTATGATCATTCATTACAGAATTGTCGTTCATATCCAACAAAGATTGTCTACGACTCTACTGGACTGCAAACTGAATACAGCCGAACGCGGCGTAAAATACTGTAACTTTAGCAGTCACTATATACATATTGGACTTTTTATTGTTAACCGTTTACAGGAAATTATACTAATTCATTCGCTTGGCGATCAAGGTGGATGCGAACGTTACAGAATAATACCGAAATAGCGCCCTCAACATTTTCTCTAGAACTTCCCTGTAGCGACCTTTTTGAGCTGCAAAAAGAGACCGATCCAACTCCCTGGTGTGTGGATTCCTACATTCCCGGCACCACTTAGACATTCAGCCGTATTCATGTCCGTCATTCGTCCCCAACATTCTACACCAGAAAAATAGCTTGAAAATAATGCAATAAATCCTGTAATTCATCGTATGTGAAGGTCTATAAACAAACGAAGTGTTGTAGATGGCATTAAAATTGTAGTAGTCTATTTCTTCACTTCGAGGAGTACCTACTGTTGCTTATTTTTATTGGTATCCAAAAGTACTTTCTCAGTTGCTCTGGGTTGTTTTTCCGTCTCATATTTTTAATGTTCTGTTTCAACTTAAATTTACGGGAAACGAATAATTTTGTAATTATTTTATAACTTCATTTAGTATTTGGCTGAATCCGGTGGTTTCAATCATATGAGGTGACATCCATGTTCATATTAATAACATAAAAAGTTGTACTTTGTACTTTTGAGCTGTTATTGTTTATGTATCAAAATACTTTGCGTTAAAAATATTAAATGAGTATAACTCGTCTGGGATAGGATTAATTCTGTGAACTTCTTATGATATTTTGTTCTTGGGGCACTAGGCACCTGCAGACTTACCGAGTAAGTTACGTGAAAACCAGTAGTTTTAGGATCTTGCTCCCTCTTCTCAGCGGACGCCCAACGTTTGTTAACAATTAAGAGCACCGAGTGAGGTGGCGCAGTGGCTAGCACACTGGACTCGCATTCGGGAGGACAACGGTTCAATCCCTCGTCCGGCCATCCTGATTTATTTCCCTAAATCGCTCGAGGCAAATGCCTGGATGGTTTCTTTGAAAGGGCATGGCCGACTTCCTTCCCTAATCCGATGAGAGCGATGACCTCGTTGTCTGGTCTCCTTCCCCAAACAACCCAACCCAACTATTGCGAGCCTTTCTTAATACTCCAGTAAAGGCTTTTTTATAATAACAGCATATCAATGGCAAGTAGGCATGAAACTCTGCGTCGGACAGAATTTCTTCTTCTCGCACCGAGACCATCAAGTGTAATTTACCTGGTTGGTCTTTCCAAATTCTGCGCTGAAAATAGGATACTGGAAATTTCGAGGCACATTTTTCTTAACTATTAGACAACCTTTTTTTTTTTTTTTTCAAGTGCCTCTTTCCTGTAACGTTACGGCAGTTCTGTAGACTCGCGCATGCTAAATAACCGCGTGACGATTCGCGCCAGTTTGTTCGGTACTAGAGAATTCACCCGTTCATTCCATTTCACATGGCTTCCTCGAGTTATCGTTATTTATTTTAAAATATTGTTGCTTATAGAGACCAGTTTGTCAGATATCCTGAAATCTGACACTGTCATATATATGACGGCTATATGGTATTTTATTTGGATTTAAGGTCTGGTATTTTATTTGGATTTAAGGTGCTATTACAGTCACCACACCAAGTGAAAATACATTCTAAATTCCGTTATTTCAACAAATCTATCCAGCCCCTACATTTTCTTGTAGACAAGGTACCGAGACTGATGCTAATGCCATTTTGTAAGCCGTATGTGTGTTCTGAAAGCATTGGTGGTCTTCCAATGTTTTCCTGATGCAATATCTCTTTGTATTCTACTAATTATCCCTGCACAATTCTATGAGCGAATTACGTTTCCTACTTGACCATCTATATACTCGCAGAATCGATGCGAAAAGTAGTGCAGTATTATTACTATTCCATGAGCGCATAATTACTCTTTGTAATATTCTCTCTTGTGTTGAAAGGACTTCTAGGATCATCTCCGTGCCGAATAGCCGCATTGAATAATTGTAATTTTGCTATCGAGATTACTGGAAGAAAGAGATTGAAAATATATTGTATGCTACTCAGTAAATATATACTGAGCATTTACATCAAAGGTGTGTAAGGAATTTCATTATATATGTATTCTCTAATTGGAAATTTTGCACGGAGGTGTCGGCTCGATGGTAATCAGAAGAGAACTTCCGATGAATTGGAAACGAACCTGCAATTATTATATCCAAGAGCTCCGTTATTACATCGGATGATTAAACTCTACCAAAGCAAACTTTCCACTTGATCTGTGGTTTAGCGACTGACTACGCAACGCAAGAAAACCAAGACATTTTATTTACACAGGATTGCAGATCGCTTCGAATCATCGAGACTGCGGACAAGGAGAGTCGTCGTCCGATCCTGATTAAACAAGTAAAGCTTAATTATAACATTCTTGAGCCACTGCGATGACTGTGATATGGCTGCTTATGAATGAGATCAGTAATAAAATACTAATAACTAACTTTCCTCCTCACCAGCAACCAATATAAACACAATATTAATTAAAGTTATACTGACATCAATTCAGTGTTCTTCTTCTAATGAGCATCTTAGTCTATTATAGCACATAGCATTCAGGCAGTCAACATTTTTTCGAGTCAGCTAGTTAGGTGCATGTGAAGATACACCATTTGAGCGTATACTTTTCAACCAGAGATTCAGGATAAGGGAATATTCTTGTTCGTCTGCGTCTATTGTTTGCTAGCTATCCTGTGTGGAAAAAGTAACGTGTCGCTCACCCTGATATTGATTCATTGGGAGAAGCAACATTTCCACGAGAAACGTCATGACGACTGAGCAGTGAATGCGACCTAGAATTCTCTTAGGAACATGTCTTAGTGTTAATGGCCAAAAACAGGGCTGAATATATGAAATGCCACTGTTACTTTGTACCACGAATTCAAAAGGCGCATCTCCACGTGTAGATAACTTCCTACAAGATAAGTCGACAAGGGAACATCTATAGAGAATATTTATTCATTTAGAAACAAGCTTCAGCGCATGAGAGTCCTGAGATTGCGTCAGATTTCACAACGTGGAGCAACATTGGCTGTTCCGTCGCATTGTGAAACAAGAGAAGCGTAAGACGAACACATTGTTACCTCGCGCTCGAAAGTGAGCGTGCTCAGCATTCTAATTAATGGCGCATAATCGCGGGGATGCATCTCGGCGCGAAAGCCGTAATGAGCAGGTTTGTTCCGCAAACTCCCAGCATCCGGCAGATCGTCTCGTACCTCGACAGCGTGGAACAGCCACAGATACCGAGGGAGAGAAACGTACCATTAAGTGGGGAGCAGTGTCAAGTCTTCCGGCCATGAAATTCTTAATACGCTCCAAGGCGTGGAGAGGTCTGACTTCGGAAGGCGAGGGGGAGCTAGAACAGAAGAGGAAGTGCCGAGAAAGACAAAAAAAAAGAGGAAATCATTAAAATTGAGTCTGCGGCAAAACAGTTTAACGGAACAAGATAACAGACGCAGCGAGATCCTCGACCTGCTAACAACAGCTGCGTCGTGCGAAATGAAAAGTGTTTTAGGAGAGGGGGGCAGAGGGCAGAAGCTTCTGCGGGGACGAGTCCTACCACACCGAATTGGTTTCTCTACACCCCTCCCCCCCCCCCCCCCCCCACAGTCCCTCTCCCTCTCCACAGCAACCTCTCTCCAGAGGACGAACGGAGCAGCAGCTTCCATTAGCCAGCCATCGTGCGCTTTTTTAACGCTTCATTTGTCAGATTAGCCACGAAATGCCGCGTTATGGTCTGTTAGAAAACAGAAACGCTGGGAAGCTACCTAATTCAGAGAAATACCTAAATATTTTTCTACCTACCTGCTGGAATGGCCGCATTGTCGGCGGGACAGAAGTAGGTCCCCCGGCGGTAATCCTGCGTGTCCTGGTGGTGACTGGAGCTTTTTTTTTCGCTCGCCTCTTGTGTCCTACCGCCCGCCCCCTTTCCAGAGCCCGAGCCGAACACACAATATTCGCCGCCTTGCTCCACCTCACCGATATTCCGAACAGCAGGGGACAGCATTGTTGTTGCGATACGCAGCTGTATTATTGCTTTTAGGCTTCCGAGAACCTCACAACGCTCGGTTCACTCCAGAAGAACATTTCTGTTCCTTCGTCTCGCTCCGTAGAAAGCAACAGCCATTTCCAGATTCAATTAAAAAACGCAGAATGACATACCTCAAGCGTCGGACAGTCCATTAATTACGGAATTGTTGTCTTCGTCATGTGGAAGACTCGATTTGTAGAAGTTTCGGGATAATGTTACTGCGTGGCTCAACATTTCATAGAAGAGAAAAGAGACGTGTTGACACAGCGGAATAAGGTCTCCTGTTGCTGACGAGGAAATTACAGCGACAATGCTTTCACGAGCTGCGGTCTCACAGACGGCGCGACAGTTATCGAACTCGGTCTCCAAGGTCATTTCATACGAAATGCATCTGTACCCCCACCTCCCCTCGTGTCCTATTTGAATCACCAAACCTGCAACGTTTATTTGTCGGTTGCATTATCTCCTTCTTTTTGTATTATTGACACGGGTGGTTGACACCTTTTGGTGTTTCCAAGCCCGCGTTTTGTCAACAGCGTCAGTGATCTAGCTCAAAAAAAGGTGACATTTCGCAGTAGCCAGCGATCACAATTTTGCTAGCGAATGAAAGGATCGTTCAGAGGAAGAACTTCAGGATCATGCTGATAGGGACCTTTCAGTTTCTCTAATAAAATATTTAAAGTGTTGGTTAAAATCATACGTGTTCCGGTTGGTGGTAAAGAAAAAAGTGTGGATCCCGACAATGAATGTCAATTTTGCAGACCTTCTTTTTGTATCTGTCGATTCAATTTTTACGTGCAAGTTTAAACCCTGGAATTTAGTTTCGTGCGAAAATTTACTTGCTGCAAAAATACTACAACTTTTCGGAATGTAAGGTTCAGCTCTCTGACAATTCATTTACGTGTACCATTTAAAAAACCGCACAAAAATGTTAGTTTGTGTAATAAAAAGTAAACTACAGCACGTTTTATATAATGTGATAAAATCAACAAGGAATATTTAAATAAGATCTAAAATTAGTAAAAATAAATGTTGTATAACTGAAATTAAATTTTCATATGATTTACTCCTTAAATCTCAGGGATCCCAGAGACTGTACCTCGCACTTTTTTTTTTTTTGGTCATCAGTCTACTGACTGGTTTGATGCGGCCCGCCACGAATTCCTTTCCTGTGCTAACCTCTTCATGTTACTTCATGTTACTGAAAAGTCATCTCGTGTGTTAAGGGTTAAATTGGCTAGCTTCTGAAATATTCTTGTCATAGAAGGAAAAATGTATTTTGTTGCTAACTTCCAGCTCACTTATTTGTGAGTACCCATAGAGACATTTCATTATTCACAGCGGCTTTTACTTTTCTATTGTTTATTTTCAACAAAATGTTTAGTTTCACCTGACCTAACTTTCGGCTAACTAATCATTGTTCTAATACAGTACAGTAAAATTTAAACAAAATATGTCGAAGCCATACTCAATTTCTGACGAGAACTGACTTCGATGTAATGAAAGAGTCATGGGTGAAGTTTTTTGTCACGGTGTACATTCGATAATAAAAAATCACTCTGATTGCTGAAATATTATGTTAGTATTCTAAGATAAAACAATTCGTCTGAAATACATGGAGACACACACAGAAAATTAACCTATAAATAAATTTCGCGTAAATCATTGTCTTTTTCACCTTTCTTAGGAGAGAGACAGTAACAGCATGGGAGAGCAACTGGAAAGTTTGCAACATAGAACTAGCTCTTCACAGTATGTTATTCACTGCAGGATTAATTAATACTGACCGACTTCGTCCTTTTTTGTACTGAGGTAGGTTTCGCAGCGAACAACTTAACAATTACATGCTCATCCACTACCATTCTACATACGCGTGTTTTATGTTACGAGGGATTCATACGGCTAAGCCAGTTCCACACTCAAAGTCGGGCAGCAACATGAACGATACTGCACTCTGTGCGGATATCGGCCAATGGGACTTGGGGAGGGGGATACTTTATAACCACCGCAAAAAACTTAATAAAGTAAAAAATTTCGTTAATAATTGTTAATTTCCATTCACAGCATACAAAAAAGTGTCACTGATTTGAAAGATGGGTCCTAAGCCGGAGAATATTGAATATGACAATCGAAGTGAAAAGGCACATCAATTACTAAGACTTAAGTTTTCGGTTAAGGTTTTCACTATTAAATTTAAAACAATTACAATATTCGGTAGAAGAAACCAGAAAAAATACGAATACTTTTTCAGAATTTGAAGGTGGGAAAAGTACCTTCACTCTCTCTGTTGTTATTGCTGAGGTGAATCAAAATAATGCAATTAGGAGACATGAAATTGTCAGACACCTTATTGACCTTAGGTGCTCCACTTGAATTATTTATAGAATTTTTAAGGAAGTTAAACAACATCATGTATGAGAGAAGACTGTGCCCATTACTACATTAAACTATTAAAACGACGAACATTTTCCTTAAGCAGCCACTGATATTTACAATAATTAGTTACAACGTGTTTCGGAGACTTAGATCCAGCTTCATGCGACAATGTTGAATGTTCGTCAGAATAGCTCCCATCAACACGAGGCCATTAGAGAATCTATAGATTTTTTTCCTCACTACCAATTTATTGTCTAGTTGGGAAAATTCTTTAGAACATCAAATGAGATTGTGTTGCTTGGAGATACATAGAAAAACTAATTTCTGTCTTGACCTGATGTTGGAGTTGAATTTACAAAACCTGTAGCGATTGAAAAATGTTAATTGTAATGGTGTGTTTTTGTCAATTTGGCTGTTACAGAATCAGCAAACGCAGACATCGCCTGCAGGGAATACTGCAAACGTTAGGAATTAATGTATAGATAAACGACCACAGCACGCGTGCTGCTTGATTTATCACTGACTTCGCTCATCAGAAGTGAGAATCTTCACATATTCATTGCCTGTTGGCGACACGTTAATAGTTTAAAGCGCCGCTTGGCGCAGTCGTCAACACACAGTGGTGTTACTTCGCTGTACTAGAAACCCGAATACGCATCTCACTTGCACCACTTTATGTTGACGACGGGGCTAAGCGGAGCTTAACACCATGAACGCTCGTTATCAGCAATGATCAGGTGAAGATTTCGCTTCTGATGAACGAAGCCTGTAATAAATCAAAATAATAGACGACCTGTTTCTGTTTTACTATACAAGAATAAAACAATTACTCTCAACAATTTAACTCGACAACTGTTGAGGAGCGCTTGTGGTGAATTATTAAAAAATGTTTGACATTATGTTGGTGTTGTCAGATAATATACTATTAATTACAGAAAACTGAATTAATACGGGTTGGATCTAGAACTGCCATATCGAAAACTAGAAAATCCTGACGCGGCCATATACCGTATTTAGTCAGGCACTTTGTCTTAAAAACAGGATTACCCATTTTCAATGGAAATAGTCAGTCGTTTATTAATAATTAATTACAGTCAGGTTTTTGCGAGATCGATGTTAAACACACTTAAACTATTTTAAAAATACAGTAAACAGCCTTATCATTTCGAAGTTATGTTAACAACTAAGTGTTCAGTCTTCTTCCTAAGATAAATTTAAGTCAGAATCAGTTAAAAGTTTTTCATGAAGCAAAACACAATAAGGCCTACCACTCACTGATTAAGCAAAAGCGGTCGACTACGAAAGCTTTCGCGACACACTTTGTGTTCTGGTGGAAAAGGTACGAATACTATAATCAGCCTAGATCTGAAACAGACCATTCTGCCCGTTTCAGCAAAGAACTAAATGTTTGTAATGAAATGTACCTTCATTACGTTTCGCTTGTCAATTCCTCATGACTCTTGTGTGCGGACGTATACTGGTTACGCACGTGAGCCTGACAAACCTAACCGTCATCGCTCATACTGTGTCATTCACATGTTATAAAAAATATTATAATTTTACATAAGCATTTCCATTTCACAGTTTAAAACAATTAATGTTACAGGAAACTGTCATCAAATGTAGTTTACGTTAGTTCTAAAATCAGTAATTACGCATCCTTTTGTTTTCGGCTTCTCAGCAGGTGCAGCGCCAGTTACTACATCGTTTGCCACCCGGTTTTAAAAACTATTTTTTAGTGTTGTTTTGAAATGTTTCATACCGCAATATGCTCAAACAAAAAAAATTTCTGTAATGTTTCATATTTTTGCAATGTAACACGCCCGTAAGCACAACAAGGACATGCCAGCCAGCTGCAGAGCATTGCCCACAAAAATGATTGTTAGGTCTGCAAAGCTTTTATCACTCTTGGTTAGTCATTATTGCCGAACATCCGTTGTTGCGTGCAATTTCAATCCATGGCCTTGTACGTCTCATGCCACCACTTTCCAGCTGTTGTCGGCTGTGAGCATCGTAGATTGTGGGATTGGTGAGTACATACGTACTTATGGTTGTCATCCATCTGACTGACGGAGTATGTCTCACCTTTTATCCGTGGTTTGGCAGTGCCCCTGAGCCCTTTTTAAATTTGGCAAAATTTCCAACATTTTACTGCATAATACAGACTTCAAAAAGAATATAATAATTCCAATCCCAAAGAAAGCAGGTGTTGACAGATGTGAAAATTACCGAACTATCAGTTTAATAAGTCACAGCTGCAAAATACTAACGCGAATTCTTTACAGACGAATGGAAGAACTGATAGAAGCCGACCTGGGGGAAGATCAGTTTGGATTCCGTAGAAATGTTGGAACACGTGAGGCAATACTGACACTAAGACTTATCTTAGAAGAAAGATTAAGGAAAGGCAAACCTACGTTTCTAGCATTTGTAGACTTAGAGAAAGCTTTTGACAATGTTGATTGGAATACTCTCTTTCAAATTCTGAAGGTGGCAGGGGTAAAATACAGAGATCGAAAGGCTATTCTTCACTTATTTGTGTGGGAAGCACAGTACTGAAGGTTTTCAACTACTTTACTATCTACGTGTTATAACAGAGAAACTTAAGAAGTTCTGGGAATTTGTTGAAATTACTTACTACCAAAATAAATCTCGGGTGAACAGCCGGGCATCAGTGTGTATGAGTGTCCTATGCACACTCATACCAGGCTGTTCACCCGAGATTTATTCGTCATAAAATGCGCCTGGAGAAATTGAAGATTCTCATTACTTACTAATAGCTCTTGATATCTTGCGAAACCAGATTGCTGAGCGTACGTTTTTGCTCTAGAGAGGATTATTAAAAGCATTCCCTGCTGTAAAGTTGTATTTTCTCTCCCGAACATATACATCTGTACCATTACTGATAAGGTCAGTTCACTCGAACGATGGTTTTATTTCATTCCAATACATCAGCAACTAGAAGAGAAAGTAATTCTATTGTGGAAACACATGTGACTGTTTGCCAGTTCTTGTTTCTCTAAATTCTAATCTGAAAACCACGTTCTTACTACTAAAAGTAAATCAGTCATCAAAAATTCTTATAGAACCCGGGTTGAAAAGGATTTTTTTTTTTTTTTGTGAAAATGTGCACAATTTCAGTGTATATGCATTGCTTCTCTAAGCAAGATGGCCGAAGTCAATGGAAGAATTTTAGTGTTTCCAGTGGATGAATTTGGAAACATAATGGGCATTAAACTTACCTACGTCGTGGTGTGCATAGACCACCTGCGACCCAACATTATTACCACCGTCTAACACATTCAGTAGTGAGACTCTGTGGTGCGAGAGTTGTTACCTGATGTATCTGGAGCATCATAGTTACTGACCTTGTCCCGACATACAGACAAGACCCAATTTGGTCCCGATTTTGCAAAATACTGTTACGAGCTTGGCTCAAGTACTTAAGTAACGCCAACTGTTAGCGCAATATGTAAATGCAGCCTCGGTTTTATTCATGTCATTCAGTTTATGTTGACAAGGTCGGCTCACAGATGGCGGTGCATGTTGCGTGACCTGTATCGACGATGCAAATATCTTATAGATCTAGTGTCATCATTCGAGAAAATGCCAGCCTTTCCAGTAGTAAGGGGCTGGAATTATTTCCACGCGGAAGAATCCGGCAGTTCCTGTCCGAACAGCAATCTGTTAAAGACGATTATTCTAAACATAATATGAACAACGAATGCAAGTTAGTAATGTTTGATGTGTTTACTAAGAGTATATAAGACGTGAAGTGTATAGTGACTTGTTCTTCGATGACTAGTTATTGTCGACTGTTTAGCGCCTAAGAAACTTATCGTAGCTTCGAAAAAGCCTAAGGATGGAAAGAGAAAGTGGCACATCTCGGATGGTTCAACAAAACAGTGTTCTTTTGTCAAGATAGGACGTATAGTTCGGGAAGAGTGGTCTGAGATTTTTTGCTGTTTCATTTCGGCAACTCAAGTGATAAGAATGTGAGGCATCACATTTCTGCGAAGAATCAAAATAGCGGTAGCATCGACATAAAAGCCTACGTCTACATTCAAGATTTAAAGAAGATGACCAGCAAAAATTGCTCTTTCTACTGCATAACTAATAAACAGCCTATAAAGTTGTCAAACATCATCAGTCCTTCAGTTCTCTTGACTATACCCTAAAACTGAATGCCGCAATGTGTCTTCCCTCAAAAAGCCACCGCAAAGCTGTTTACAGCCAGGGCCAAAGCTACAGCGATTGTTAAAAACATTTTCCACCACACTCCTACATCTACGTACATCAATACTCTTCAAACCACTGTGAGGTGCATGACAAAGGGAACGTCCCATTGTACCAGTTATAAGAGTTTCTTCCTGTTCCATTCACGTATGGAACGCGGTTAGAATGATTGAATGCCTCTGTGCATGCAATAATTATTCTAATATTATCCTCACAATCCCTATTTGAGTGAATCGTAGGGGCTTGTAGTATATTCCTAGAATAAGCTGTCAAGCACCATCAGTACTTCAGTTCTGTGACTCTCCCACGGATCAAACAAATCTGCGACTCTTCGTAACACCCTTCAATGTAGGCGTTCAATATCCCCTGTTAGTCCTATCTGGTACGGGTCCTATACACTTGAGCAACTTTCTAGAACCGGTCGAGTGCATAAAAGAATCGCGAGAAGTTTATTTTACGGCATAGGCACCGGCTCCTCGAACCACAAGGCTGAAAAGACGTTTTCCGTTAGTTGTTCAGAACTTTACTGAAACTGACGGAATCCAACACAAGCTGCTGAAGTTTGATTCTTGAATAACGAAATACCGGAGAGAATTGCAAAGTTTGGTCTGGACACTGTAAGATAACTAAAAATTTCATTAGATAAGCCAAACGCTTTTTGAGGAGACAATGTCAATATTAACTTCGGGAGGCTTCATCGACGCTGCCAACGGAATGTTTTTCATCATATTAAAGAAGACCTAGGAAAAAATGTACAAGGATTTGTATGTCCTGCCCATATTCTCCACAATACTAAATCAAGCGCTGCTGGAACCTTACCAATCGACATTGAAATAATCGTCATGAAAACATTTAATTGTTTTTCAATATACACGGTAAGGACAAAGAAGCCAAAAGAGTTCTGCTTATGCATTAATGTTAATCATCAGATTCTTCTGTCTCACTCAAAAACAAGATGACACAATTAATCCCACAGTTGAGACAATTCTTGTACTTTGGATCTATTGAAACAAGTTTTTGATGCCAAAGACAGGTCACCTAAAATAATTGCAGATATTTTCAGCAGTCCGATCAATGAAATTTACTTCACGTCTGTGCAGTCAAACTTGGCTCTGTTCTAAAAATATATAAAAAGCTTGGAAAAGAATAAAGTGTCGATAACTGAAATAAGAAATATGTTAACTGACACTCACAGACGTCTGAATGAAAGGAAGACTGCCAGTTCTATTGACATGTAAACTGAGACGAATTTGAACAAATTAAAGGATGATAAACCCAACCATGCAATAATTAATTTGAGGAAGTCGGTTGATTTCTATACTATAGCATTTCATTACTTAGAGGAATGAGCTATTTCTTTTAATAAAGATCAAGTATTTGATTGGATGACACTATCTAAATCCCAAGACTGGTTGATGACTGAAAACACTTTTAGATACCTGACAAAAAATGATGTGAAGATTTCAGAATTATAAGCATCTGAAGTGTTTTTCAGAAACTAAGCGTGACTCGGGAGAATGGAAGTCTATAAACGCTCCGCGGAAGAAAACTGGATTTACTCTCTTAAGGAAACCGAAAATTCTGAACTCAAATACCAACAGCTAAAATTTTGCGAGTATTTGTGTTGTGTTCCCGCACACACCGCTCTGTTGGAAAGAGTGTTCACGCTGATGTCTGCTCAGTGGGCTGATGAAAGAGTGACTATGGAATCAATCTTACAGTGCCAGTTTAACTACAAGCTGACATGCGTGAAGTTTTTTAATTACGTCAAAGGGAAAAAAAGACTTGCTGAAAAAGATGAGATTTTCCGGAAAAGATTTTTTACCAACAACGTCTGTCGCTGCAAGTTCCATGTGATTGTGTTCTAAATAAAAAGTAATTAAATAAATTTTAACTTAATTTCTATACCTCCATTTAAGGTGCCGACGAGGTCCCAACTCGATATGGCAACCCTATGATTGATAGTTGGAGCGACACCAGTGCTCCAAGCGGTGGAACAGGAAACAGCCGCATGTGGCATATCGATAATGGCTATTTTTAATTATCTTTTGCTGAACTGACGAACCAGTTATTATATTTTCGCGCTCCATGAATTATTAAATTACCAAGAGACATGAATATCGCGAAATTAATGTGAAAACAGACGAATCAGACTGATTCATTGACATAAGCTACAGATTATTCATGAAGAAACACTTCCGAATATGTGAATAATTACACCTTTCTCTTCTGAAAGCAAGCATGCAAGCATGCACAGACACAATGAAGGCTCTTAGCGGTGAGAATGTTTACCATTTCTGAGATGTATGTTGAAAACAGGACATTACTATTTCTGGGAAGAGTAACATATGAAGGATAGGATGCTTCATTAGGACCATCAGGAAAAATGCATTTGGTGTTATTCTGGGCTATTATCGTAAACAGGTCCTGTTAGGACAAGAATTTCATGCAGACTGGCTGAGATATGATGAAAGTTCCAACAACAGCAAAAGCTTTACAATTTCCGGGAAGGGACTGATATGTAATCAACGGGCTGTCCCATTAGGATCGCTAGGGAGAATACATCCTGTGTTATTCTGGGATATTTCTGTTAACAGTTTCTGAAAACATTGCAAAAGATCTCTATAGCTTGTCCAGAGGGAGACTTGGCTGTTATTTACATAGAAATGAGATGTCAGTATAACACTGACAACCTTTTAGCTGCACTTGTGGGGTGAATCGGTAGGCAGAGATCTCTCACCCGGCAGTTAGGCCTGGTACTGGACCCGCAGGTACAAAGACTGTGCATCAGACATGGTGGCTAAGTAATACATGTTTCGACAGGAATTTCACAGGAGTCAAGTATGAAAAGGATGCAGCTCCCTCATGCATGTAGGACCTGAACAGACACCTGCACATGGCTCAGCAGATGACAGCCGTATTCTCGCCTTGGGGGGGGGGGGGGGGGCTGCCAGTGCACCCCGACTATTGGCAGAGTGTGCGGTGGCATTCTCTGCGGTCCAGTGGATGGTGTATTCTTCGTGATCAAAAGATTTTTACTAGTGTAATTACATGTGATAGGTGTTTCATGACAGAATGCCTGTGCAATCGGTATGAAAAAAAAAGCAATCAATTAAATTACTTCCTACAAGACCTGCATCTTTCCATGCTCCAGAGAATGATGAACAAAAGAAATCCAACCCTGCAACCTGGTTTCTTTTATGTTGTTGTTGTTGTCGTCTTCAGTCCTGAGACTGGTTTGATGCAGCTCTCCATGCTACTCTATCCTGTGCAAGCTTTACATCTCCCAGTACTTACTGCAACCTACATCCTTCTGAATCTGCTTAGTGTATTCACCTCTTGGCCTCCCTCTACGATTTTTACCCTCCACGCTGCCCTCGAATGCTAAATTTGTGATCCCTTGATGCCTCAGAACATGTCCTACCAACCGGTCCCTTCTTCTTGTCAAGTTGTGCCACAAACTCCTCTTCTCCCCAATTCTATTCAATACCTCCTCATTAGTTATGTGGTCTACACATCTAATCTTCAGCATTCTTCTGTAGCACCACATTTCAAAAGCTTCTATTCTCTTCTTGTCCAAACTATTTATCGTCCATGTTTCACTTCCATACATGGCTACACTCCATACAAATATTTCCAGAAAATACTTCCTGACACTTAAATCTATACTCGATGTTAACAAATTTCTCTTCTTCAGAAACGCTTTCCTTGCCATTGCCAGTCTACATTTTATATCGTCTCTACTTCTACCATCATCAGTTATGTTGCTCTCCAAATAGCAAAACTCCTTTACAAATAAACAAAATACCCTTGAATTTCCCTCCATGAGATCCTTCCTCTCCACCTCAGAGCTACCAGTTTCCAGCTAGTGGAGGGATGGGTAAAGGGGGCATGGGGGTTCACCACAGGGGGAGGGGTTAATTAATTAATTTATATAATTAAGTAGTCAATCAAATTGATAACAGTGAGAGGGGGCTATTTGAATAACTCAGACCTGCAGGTGTACGTGTATCAGCGAGGGGGAGGGTCTTGGTAGCAGGTTTGCTGGGGGCTTGGGGGGTAGGGGGAGCAGGGGGGGGGGGTGGAACAATAGGTTGAGGAGATCTCAATCAAAAGGAAGGTTCTTAGCAGAACAATAGGTTAATGATCTTTAAATCAAATGAGAACAAAAGCTTTACCACTGATGTAGGCAGTCCTCACTAACAAAATGGACTGATGCCCCATTGCCATACTAACTGTAGCAATATTGTGTACAATTCAGGATAAACGATTGTAGATAATCAGACATGCACAACTTACAATATTTACATTTTTGCTCGTGGACAATAAATGAAACAAAACAGAGGGAGGTATATGGGCAACCTGACTACGAAACATTCATGCCTGAATGAAGACTACGCTTGTGAAATCATCTGGTGCCAATTGAAAAATGATTAAAATGCCAAGTTTAGCGTAGTTTGTGTTTTCTGTGTCATTTACCTTATTCAGGCCTTCTTTCAAACATTTCTACTATATGCAGATAAAAGTAGAGTCCTTGGAGAAATACGAAAAAAAGATCCTAGCGAGCAATTGAAGTGATGTTAGAAAGAAATTACAAACAGAATTTAACATAAAAGAGGTGCACTGATAAACATTTTTGCAACATTCTGAATAACTAGGTTCAATAGCTTGTTTCTTATATTCTGCACCAGTTAAACTATGTGATCAAAAGAATCTGGACACCTGGTTGAAAATGACTTACCAGTTCGTGGCGCCCTCCATCGGTAATGCTGGAATTCAGTATGGTGTTGGCCCAGCCTTAGCCTTGATGACAGCTTCCACTCTCGCAGGTATACGTTCAATTAGGTGCTGGAAGGTTCCTAGGGGAATGGCAGCCTATTATTCACGGAGTACTGCACTGAGGAGAGGTGTCGATGTCAGTCTGTGAGGCCTGGAACGAAGTCGGCGTTCCTAAACATCCTGAAGGTGTTCTATAGGATTTAGGGCAAGACTCTGTGCAGACCACCCCATTGCAGGGATATTATTGTCGTGCAACCACTCCACCACTGGTTGTGCATTATGAACAGGTGCTCGATCGTGTTGAGAGATGCAATTGCCATCCCCGAATTGCTCTTCAACGGTGGGAAGCAAGAAGGGGCTTAAAACATCAATCTAGGCCTTTGAGGTGATAGTGCCACGCCTCCATGAAAAACACGAGCACATCATAACACCGCAGCCTCCGAGTTTTACTGTTGGCACTACATACGATGGCTGATGACGATCAACGGGCATTCCCCATACCCCTACCCCTGTCATCGGATCTCCATATTGTGTACCGTTATCCGTCACTCCACACAACGTTTTTCCACTGTTCAACTGTCCAATGTTTACACTCCTTCCACCAAGCGAGGCATCGTTTTCATTTACGGGCGTGATGTGTGGCTTATGAGCACCCCTCGACCATGAAATCCAAGTTTCTCCATCTCCCACCTACCTGTCATAGTACTTGCAGTGGATCCTGATGCAGTCTGGAATTCCTGTGTGACGGTCTGGATAGATGTCTGTGTATTACACATTATGGCCCTCTTCACCTGTTGGCAGTCTCTGTCAGTCAACAGACGAGGTCGGCCTATACGTTTTCGTGTTGTACGTTCCTCTTCATTTTTACACTTCACTGTCACATCGGAAACAGTGGACCAAGGGATGTTTAGGCGTGTGTAAATCTCGCATACAGACGTATCACACAAGTGACACGCAATCACCAGACCATGGTGGAAGTCTGTGAATTCCGTGGAGCACTCCATTCTGTTCTCTCACGATGTTTAATGACTACTAATGTCGCTGGTATGAAGTACCTGCCAGTGGTTGGCAGGACAATGCACTTAACATGAAAAACATACGTTTTTGGGGGTGTCTAGATACTATTCATCACATAGTGTAGTTTTCTAATACCAGGCATCATGTTCAGTTAGGGTTACCGTCTGTTGTTGAGCAAGAAATGTATATTGGTTGTGAAAGGTAGGAAAAAAGTATATTGTATCAAAATAAAGTATTATTTATATTGCTTAATTATTTTGTTTAAAAATATATTTTTATTGTTTTAGCAATGTTTACGAAATAACTAAATAGCTTTGAAGGTTCTTTGAGACTATGTTTAAGTTAAGATGAATAAATAATTAGTTTTTCATCGAAACTATCCACATGAATGCCGAAGAGTTGTGAAACGACAGTAGACATGAAATTAATTTGCGCCTTTTTTTAAATCATCGTTACTTTGTCTTATTAAATATGAATGGCAATTTATAAGTGGATAATTCTGCAAAACCTTCAGAAGCATATATCTGAGCATATAGTCAGTTTGATAATGCAGTTTGCGTATAAAGATCTTCCATATTTAAAAAGAGTTTTTGCAGTTTTAAATATCAAATTATATTTCAAAAATCTTCAAATTCAAATTTCTTTTTAAATTTATATTTCTTAGTGTAAGTAACCTCTTTGTGTCACTAAAATCAAACCATTTATTAAGTTACTCTAAAGCTTTGTCAATAAATACTTTAAAAATTGGATGATTTTACTAGTCAGTCCTAGCAAAGACAACAGTTTATTTTCCCTGTTTCACGTTCAAAGAAGAGATATTGCTTTTGTATGTATCCACGATTTTATATGCATCCAAAACGGTTACTCAGTTGGCACCTGGGCATTCTGCACTTTTATTATACAAATTTAAAACATTTTCAAAAATTAAAATAAATTTCGATTTTCTTCTAAACTTCTGAAGGCTTCTCAATGTAATAATAATGTATCTAAGGAGAGTAAAAGACAGAGCCCCCTTGTTCCCACATAGTGTTCCACTTCATGAAAGTCTCCAACTACTTATTCTTAATTAAAAAAAAAAACATTTCTTCTGTTTTTACAGCCAGGTGGAAAAAGTGAGTATAAATTTTCAACATTACAGGCTGTATGTCCTGTGATAAAAAACCTTATAGTCTGGCTTATGCATTTGTGCACTAGTGTCCATGACAATTTCCATTAAGCAAATCTAGTTCCAAATCCTTCATCTTTGTAAATAAAAAATGGTTAACTGCAAAATCAGCATACATGTTGTCAGCAGTTAGCCCAGACATATTAGGAAGAGGTAATTTGTATTTTTCCATTGACTTTTGAATTGCTACATGCTGTAAGCAGACCCATTACTATTTTCACAAAACTCTGTTAACTTACACAATGAATTTTTCAGTCTGCAGAGGCGTGTGCACTGAAATTAAACTTCATGGAAAATTAAAAATATTTTCTGGACCAACACTCGAATCCATGACCTTTGTCTTTTTCGAGTTTAGCTTCCCAAGCACGACTCACAACTCACCAGATCACAACTGTACATTGACCAGTACCTCATCTCCTGCCTGCAAAATGTAATAAAATTTCTCCTGTGGAACTTACAGGACTAGCAGTCCTGGAAGGAAGGGTATTGTGGAGACTTGGCTTACCAGCAGCTTAGGGATATTTTTCAGAATGAATTTTTCACTCTTCAGTGGAGAGTGCTTTGGTAGAGCATTTGCCCATGAATGGCAAAGGTCCCGATTTCTAATCTCAGTCTGGCACACAGTCTTAATAAATGTAATAAGTTAATTTTAATTCCTTTTTTGGCTGCAAAATATTGTACCACTAATGGAAAGAGTTTTAGGTTACCCATTAGAAGCATCAGTCTGTAATCAGTAAAATAAACTGCCTGTCTTTAGATCATCTATTACATTTTGAATAGCATGCACTCCCAATACCTCTGCAACTAGATGAATACTTGAAGCTCTATATGAATTAACACAACTAACTGAATTCAGTTTCACAATACTGACCTTACTGTTGCAGGACAGATTGTGTTTTACAGTGTGATATGTTAAGAAACTGCAGTAATATGAACATTTTTCTCGATCACTGCGGGATTAACTTATATATGAGAAGTAGAAGCAGAGTCAGGAAATTTCTCAAGGAGTCTGAATGTTTCTTTTCATTTCTGATTTCGATTTATGATTTTTGTTTCGAAGTATTTCTTTACATGTAAAGAACAAGAATAAACCTTTCACCTTACTCACCACCAACCACAATGGCAACCAACCATCATAACCATAACAAGACATACAAATGTCTACACTCACTTGTCCTATTCCAGCTGAAGCTATTGTAAATGTAACTCCACGTAATTCGCATTTGCCATCACACACGTTTTGTGGGTCATTAGTTAATGAAACACCATGTTCGATTTCCCATTGACTTTCACAGTTCGGCAGTCGTTTAGCCTTCTGTACTGTCGATCAATATTTTTGATGTATTTTTTGGTGCAGTTCAAAATCGTGTACCTCTGAAACCTCTTGTCCAATAGATTTCAAATTATGACACAATGTTGAATTATAAAATGGGCTTGTTTTTTGGCACCTAATTCTTTAATATATGATGTATAATACAGGGTGTATCATAGTTAATGGCGAAAGCGCATACAGTTGAAAGTAGGGTGACACTAGAAGCAAAAAGTCTCAGTAAACATAGGGTCGAAAATGCATACCTTAAGAGCTAAGAGCAATTTTTCTTCTTCGATACTGTGAAACAAATCTCTTCTGCAAGTTCTTAGCTTTCCATATTTTGGGAAGTGGTAGTATGGACCAAAATAAAAAAAGAAGTCCAGTAAACACGTGCTCTAAAATGCATACCTTGAAAGCTACGGGCACCTGATCATTAGAAGAATTTTGTTTCAAAATAGCAAAGATGAACAAGTGCTCATAGCTCTGAAGGAATGCATTATAGAGCACATGCTTACTAGACTTTTTTCCTTGTTTTTGTCCATACTACCAGTTCCCAGAATATGGAAAGCAAAGAACTTGCAGTAGAAGAAATTTTTTACAGTATCGAAGATGAAAAATTGCTCATAGCTCTTGGAGTATGCATTTACGACCCAATGTTTACTGATACTTTTTTTGCTTCTAGTATCGTGTACTTTCAACTGTATGTGTTTACGCCATTAATTATGATTACCCTGTATATCTACATGTAGCTTTGAGGTTCTTTGTAAGAGTGTTTTCCTATTATTAAATTATTATACATCTACATATTACATATATTTAAAACAGCTAAATAAAAACATGCACTTATACCAATGGAACCCTCTGTCAAAAATTTCAAAGCAATTGGTCAGAAAATTCCAGAGATTTGTGGTTGGGAACATCTATACGTTCTACACAAGTACAAACATAGAGGTTTGTTTCTCTCAAAGCTTTTCATAAGGGAAAACGTTGTTACCATAATCTCAAAATTTCCTTTGTTATTTTCTTCTAATTTTTACACATTACCATCATAAACATTTAGACTATATACTGTTCAATATATTAATATATATGTAAAATATACAATAGTGGAATGTTGGTAGCAAAAAGGAAAGTTGTATTTGTGGCTTATTCATGTTTTATTAAAATACCACTACAGAATCTGAATTTGCAATAATATTAAACAGGGTATAAGGTGAGAGAGAGGAAGGAAGAGGAGCTGGGATGAAATGGACATAGAAAATGAGGAGGAGAAGATGGCCAGAAAAAGGGTAAGCAGGTGATAAATTAAGAGAGAGGAACAGAGAGGAGAGGAGGGAGTGAGAGAGAGGGAGAGGGGGAGGGAGAGGGAGAGGGGAGAGAGAGAGAGAGAGAGAGAGAGAGAGAGAGAGGAAGGAGGAGGAGAAGATGGACAGAGAAAGAGGGAGGAGATGATGGACAATGAGAGGGGAGAAGAAGATGGACAAAGAACGGAGGAGGAATTCATGGAGAGAGGGGGGAAGGAGGAGGAGATCGGCAAAGAAAGGGGGATGGGGAGAGAAGGAGATTAGGTTGTATGCCATGTTCCCTCACATATTAGAAATGTGTGCTTTCTCTTTTCTTTCTTTTCGGTTTAAGCCGTCTGTGACACAGCAAAGCCTGGCCAGTTACAACTAGTTCCTGGGGCCTCCCGGCCAACAATGCCATACAATCATCTCTCTCTCATTAACACATTCATTAAATTTCATTCGCTTCAAAATTTGAATTACGTTTTCCATGTGTACAGAGAGTTGGCTACTGAGTTTAGTGAAGCTTCCTTTATCTGTGATTCGCCATTACCTAAAGCTATAAAATCGAATGTTATTGTGCTGAATTGGTCTCACATAAAACAGATTGAAACATGTAACACAAGAATTAGTCACACTTTTTTTTTTATTTTAATCGTATGGCTAGGGCCCCCCATCGGGCAGACCGTTCGCCGAGTGCCGGTCTTTCATTCGACGCCACTTCGGCCATCTGCAGTCTATGAGGATGATAGGATGATGAAGAGGACAGCGCAATACCCAGTCCCTAGGCGGAGAAAATTCCCCGACCCAGCAGGGAATCGAACCCGGGCCCAGAGGATTGACAATCCGTCACGCTGACCATTCAGCTACCGGGGGCGGATTAGTCACATACAATAGCGCCACAGATTGTAAGTTGGTGTGGCTGGCAGCATTCGTCTCGTAACGACACGAAATTTTGCGACTAGCGCCGACATGTAACGAGTGGTAGTATGGAGGCTGTCGGATAACTTTTCGTGAAACAAATAATCCACAGAGAGATGTTTACTGACTTCACACATTCTAGCAGACTCACCTGTGAATCTTACTAGTTCGAAAGAATATTAAAGTAACGTGTTCTCAATTGAAAATTCATCAAGAAATTTCAGTACTGACACTACTGACATTAAACTATGTGAAATAAAGTATTTTGACACACTGTATTGTTCCAATAAAGTGTAGAGGACAACTGCCCAAACTAACGTCCAGTATTTTATTATTTGTGTTGGATAGGCTACTTCCTTAAAAACAGAATAACAGTAAATTCCTGCAATGAAAATAACTGACGACAAAAACAGTGTCAGCTTGTACATTAATCGGTGTGAATCAAACTGTACAGCAGTTGCAAATAGCGACATTAACAGTCACCCACCAACTGAACTCAACAATGAAGGAAACGCTACGCTAGCGACAGTCATGCCGGCTGTTGGCTATAGTCTGATTCACCAACGATGGTGGTTCACACAGGTCAGGGCAAGGATGGTGACTGGAGTGTTGCCGGTTCCAAGCGAAAACTGACGTACATGCATACAAGTGGTTTGCGCTTGAAGGAAGCATGTATTCTGCAAATTAAATCTCTTCCTTGCCTATGTAGAATTTTTTGCTTACCACTACCATTTGCAATAACAGCTTGCACCAAATGGAATAAAAATTTTCTAAACAACTTGCTACGATCACGATTAATGCTCTCGTGGGCTCCGAATTTCAGAGCAGAGTGGTCAGAAAACTGCTGAATGCCCATTGGCTGTCGAAGACTGCCTTAACTCGACCACTTTCTGAGAAGTCTACCGAAAATAAAAGTGCGATTTTATAACACCCCCTTACCTCTCGGCTCCCTTTCTCAGGTTTCCTTATCGTTTGCGTAAATCTGACCCTGGTGCTGTGGAATTAATTTCCTTCCATTCAAACTGATATGCCTGTCAGGTTTTCAATTTCCGAGCGATTGAAGTAAGTGAATGAAATAGTTTTGGTTCTTTTTCTCGGATGTTTTATGCATTATTGTCTGTCAGCTACACGAAGTAAAGGTTACTTGTGCCGTTATTATTTTTTAAAATCGGAAAACGACATACTGTTAGTTCAGCTACTACACTCCTGGAAATTGAAATAAGAACACTGTGAATTCATTGTCCCAGGAAGGGGAAACTTTATTGACACATTCCTGGGGTCAGATACATCACATGATCACACTGACAGAACCACAGGCACATAGACACAGGCAACAGAGCATGCACAATGTCGGCACTAGTACAGTGTATATCCACCTTTCGCAGCAATGCAGGCTGCTATTCTCCCATGGAGACGATCGTAGAGATGCTGGATGTAGTCCTGTGGAACGGCTTGCCATGCCATTTCCACCTGGCGCCTCAGTTGGACCAGCGTTCGTGCTGGACGTGCAGACCGCGTGAGACGACGCTTCATCCAGTCCCAAACATGCTCAATGGGGGACAGATCCGGAGTTCTTGCTGGCCAGGGTAGTTGACTTACACCTTCTAGAGCACGTTGGGTGGCACGGGATACATGCGGACGTGCATTGTCCTGTTGGAACAGCAAGTTCCCTTGCCGGTCTAGGAATGGTAGAACGATGGGTTCGATGACGGTTTGGATGTACCGTGCACTATTCAGTGTCCCCTCGACGATCACCAATGGTGTACGGCCAGTGTAGGAGATCGCTCCCCACACCATGATGCCGGGTGTTGGCCCTGTGTGCCTCGGTCGTATGCAGTCCTGATTGTGGCGCTCACCTGCACGGCGCCAAACACGCATACGACCATCATTGGCACCAAGGCAGAAGCGTCTCTCATCGCTGAAGACGACACGTCTCCATTCGTCCCTCCATTCACGCCTGTCGCGACACCACTGGAGGCGGGCTGCACGATGTTGGGGCGTGAGCAGAAGACGGCCTAACGGTGTGCGGGACCGTAGCCCAGCTTCATGGAGACGGTTGTGAATGGTCCTCGCCGATACCCCAGGAGCAACAGTGTCCCTAATTTGCTGGGAAGTGGCGGTGCGGTCCCCTACGGCACTGCGTAGGATCCTACGGTATTGGCGTGCATCCGTGCGTCGCTGCGGTCCGGTCCCAGGTCGACGGGCACATGCACCTTCCGCCGACCACTGGCGACAACATCGATGTACTGTGGAGACCTCACGCCCCACGTGTTGAGCAATTCGGCGGTACGTCCACCCGGATTCCCACATGCCCACTATACGCCCTCGCTCAAAGTCCGTCAACTGCACATACGGTTCACGTCCACGCTGTCGCGGCATGCTACCAGTGTTAAAGACTGCGATGGAGCTCGGTATGCCACGGCAAACTGGCTGACACTGACGGCGGCGGTGCACAAATGCTGCGCAGCTAGCGCCATTCGACGGCCAACACCGCGGTTCCTGGTGTGTCCGCTGTGCCGTGCGTGTGATCATTGCTTGTACAGCCCTCTCGCAGTGTCAGGAGCAAGTATGGTGGGTCTGACACACCGGTGTCAATGTGTTCTTTTTTCCATTTCCAGGAGTGTATCATACACCGTGTCTGTATGCGGAAATAGGTGTGTTTCTAGTTTCAATTGCTTGCAGAACAAATGAAGCTTGTGTGGCATGTACACAACTTTGAAATTCCCTCATCCTAATTATTTCCGAGATAACGACCGTGCCGCAATGGTAAAACCAGTTCCTGTCAGATCACTGAAGTTAATAGCTGTCGGGTTTACTAGCACTTGGATTGCTGACCGTCCGGGTCGAGCGCTGTTGGCAAGCGGGGCGCACTCAGCCCTTGTGAGGCCAATTGAGAAACTATTTGATCGAAAAGTAGCAGCTTTGGTCACGAAAGCCGACAACTGCCGGGAGAGCGATGTGATAACCATGTGCCACTCCATTCCCAGATTCAGTGACGTCTATCTCAGCTGATACGGCGATCGATCAGCACATTCCGGCCTTCCGAGGCTTCTTTGGACAGAGTTTAGTTTTAGATTTAATTATTTACGATACAGTTTTGTCTTCTACAGCTTTTTGTAATTATTTGGTTTGATGTGTTTCACCTGGGAAACAGTAACAGAAAACAAGTTCCGTATCTTAAAATTTGATGAAGTTGTCCGTACCTCGTTGGTAGCTCTGTGTAAGCAGTGTTTGAAATGGTCCAAGGACTACGTAGGATAACATTTTTGGATACTCGGTTTGGTCCAGTGCTCTCACGGTGCAGTGTCTGATAGAGGAATAGTATGTAAACACCATGCAACTACTTTCAAGGACATCAAGTACAAGATCAAATGGTTCAAATGACTCTGAGCACTATGGGACTTAACTTCTGAGGTCATCAGTCCCCTAGAACATAGAACTACTTAAACCTAACTAACATAAGGACATCACACACATCCATGCCCGAGGCAGGATTCGAACCTGCGACGGTAGCGGTCGCGCAGTTCCAGACTGAAGCCCCTAGAACCGCTCGGCCACTCCGTCCGGCAAGTGCAAGATCCTCTGTTGGTCTAGGCAACGCTTATTTACACACTGAACTGCGCAAGTGATTGCTTGTCTTTGCTGCTGATGTGGGGCCACTTCTATCTTGGTAGTCTGGTAATAGTTGTCGTACTTAAAAAATTTAATCGGGAGAAAATTTCTGTTCTGGGATTTAGTTGAAGAAAGAACGTTCATATATTCATTTCTTGATCCGACATTACTGTGAAACAGCGAACTGTCCACTGAACTCACAGTGTATCAAAGCTAGTATTGGTACTGACACATAATATTTCTTCATGGCTGGAATCAGCAAATATCTTTTACATGCGTTTAATTTCTGCAAGTGATAATAAAATTTTTTTCGTCAATGCAGGAAAATAATGGGCAGTTCCTCAAATGTATTAAATCAGTCCAAATTCCTGTAATTTTTCGTCCTATCTATGTAATTATGTAGTTATGTAGTTCTCAATTCGTTCCAGCAATCAATCATTCATAATAGGAAACACAGTCATAGCTCAGTCACTCAAAATGATTCAGAAATTTTACTTGTTAGAACGAAATCAGGCGATGATTCTTCTTCTCTGCAGCCTCGTGCTTTGCGGCAGTCTGCTAATCTGTACAAATAAAATGCCTCGTATTTTTGGGAGCGTTGTATAGTCAGTCGGGAAACCTCAGATCAAGCGGATATTTGGCTTTGATGAAGTTTAACCTTCCGGAGTAGTAATGGAGCTCTTGGATTATTAAATGCCGGTTCGTATCCAGTCTTTCGGAAGTTCCCTTCTGATTAACAACTACGCAATATATCGATGAATATCATTAATTCTCAAATGTCAAATAATGTAAATCGTTACACACCTTTTGCATGAAGGAGCAATATATATATATATATATATATATATATATATATATATATATATATCCCTTTTAATCGTACAATTACGTATCAGTTATCTTTTGTCATAAATCTCAATATTCAGATTACAATTCTTCAAACAATGCTCAGGCTAATCGGCACGAAGACAACCTCGGAAGCTTTTTTCTAACAACCACCAGAGAGAGTACTACAAAGAATAATTACGCGCTCATGGCATAGCTATTGTATGATACTATTTTGCGCATGGATTCTGCGAGTATGAAGATAGAAAATTAGTAAACGTCATTCAAGGGTAGAATTGTATCAGAATAATTCATCGAATATAAAGAGATATTACAATCCCAAAGGCCAAAACGCAACATACTGCTTTTTGACAATTAAATTTTCTGTTTTAATTGCTGTAATTGGTGGAAGGTCACTGCATCCTTATTTACTCAGCCCTTCTGGGCTCTGGTGGTAAGAATGCTATTCTCCAGTCATGTCACAAAGTTTTGTCGAAGTTGACACCCTAATATTCTCGATGCTGCATAATGTACCAGGCCGCAGAGTATTCTTTGTAAGGAAGACAGAATGGGAGGGGAGCATCTGCCTCGCAGAGAAGTAAAAACTTTTGCTAACGAATAAAATATAAAATTCTCTCGGTAACCAGGGAGACCCCGGTTGCACTTCCGCGAATTACGCCACCGTATTCATTCTACCCCCTTCCCTGGAAAAAGAAAAATAAAAAAACATAAAAAGAAAATTGCATATTTATGAAGTTATTTCTCTTTCCGCCACGGTTCATGCGCTCATTTTGCTCCCGCTTTTATTATTCTTCCCTCCTTTATTTAACGACTTTCCTCATCGTTCGTCGCCGGCAGGCGGCAGAAGAGCCAACTTTATCCCCGGGCTCCGTTCCACTCTCCCCTCCCCCCGCTTGACTGCAACGTTGCTCCCCCCCCCCCCCCCTTTCCCCGACGCGTTACCTAGCCCTGAAAATGCTACAATTTTGCCCATAAAGTCGCATTTCCAGAGGCCAGAGTTGTCAACTGCGCACACGTTAACTGCTCGCTATATCGAAATTTATTGCCCAGAATTTATACCCTCGCCAGCGTCCCCACGGCATGGGCTAATGCACTTCATGGCTACGCGCGAGCGCCCAGACGTTTATTATCGCAGAAAAAGATGGGTGCTCCGCCGCCATATTGTCCTCTCGCGCGCGCCAGCGAAATTAAGCCGTACGTCCCGCTTGTTTGGGGGCCCGGCGTGGCGGTAAACAAGACGAGGCTACTGTGCTGCCGGGATTACACGCGTGCCTCGTCGTCCACACACTTTAAGGCCCTTCTTGCTTTCTTTTACCCTTTCCGCCTATGAAGAGTACGCGAGGACTGGGCTCTCGAGTTTCCTACACGGAAGGTGTATTGTTTCACTCATCCTTCTTTTGTTCTGTTTTATCATTGGAAAGTCTTGTGTTCATAGAAATTTAACAGAAGGAAGAGGGAGAAAGCGAGATTTTAAAACCTGCGATTTTTTATAGCTGAGTCATCGAGTCTGTAGTCATATCATGCCTCAAAATTCATAACTTTCTACTGAAAAATTTAGGGTGGTTTTAACAGTGATTTTTATTGATATGGATTGAAACAACAAGTTTACTGGCACCAGCCCTACTTATATTATTTCCGCTATGCGGTCTAGAGGCTTAAACCCCAAGCATCCTCTGAATTTAAGTGAATTAATACATGTATGGGTTGCGCTTATGACTTACGCATTAATTTAATTAAGTGCGTCTGATGATGAAGGTTTAAACCTCTGAAACGAGTAATGGAAATAAAAGAAATTGTGACTACTAACAGTGTAGTTGTTTCAATCGACCATAAAAACTAAATGTTAAAGAAACTTATTATATCAGAAATAATCGGTAATAGCCACTCAATATTTATATTTGGTAAATAACTGTGACACGTAGATAGTATACTTGAATCTTGAATGTATATTAAGCAGAAGAAAAATTACTCCTATTGGAGCACAAAAAATGCGATTATGTCTCTCTTTTTTTTAAAAGCCTGACTAAAAATATGGAGTACCACCTCCCATTCTACCTTCCTCAGCACCTTTAAAGATTTTCCAGAAAATTTTGGCGTTCGAACGTATTCGCGCTTTTGATGCTGAGAGAGAACAAGACAGTGGCAGTGCCAAAGAGATGGAAAAATAATAAATACTGGAAGATAGTACACAGATGTGTTATAGAAAAAGCAATGGAGACCTTGGCAGTGTGAGAGAAAGAGAGGGGCAAAGTGGCAGTGGAACATAGTTGACACTGACTGAACAGTGCTATGAAAAGAGTGAGGGAAGCAGTGCCAGGGGTCGCTGAGGGGGGAGGGGGGGCGGGGGGAGGAAAAAGAGAAATAGAAAGGGGAATTCGATGAGAGCCAATGAGAATAATGGGAGACAGTGTGTATGACAATGATAATGAGGAAGAGTGAGAAATTGACAATGAGAGGAGGCAGCAGCAATAGCAAGGAATGAATGAGTGAGATATTAGCAGTAAGAGGGAGCAAGAAGTAGACAGTGACAGTGAGAGGACAACTGTAGTAGAAGGGAGGGGGAGGGGGGACAAAACGGAGGGGACTGTGGCTGTAACACAGGAGATAATCACATTGAGTTGGGCTGAATGAGCAAATGATGAAGAGCAACTGTGAGTAAACGGTTTTGAGGGATTTACAGCGATGGACTAGTGGGTAAGAGTGAGTTACAGTTAGGATAGTTTGTTAGAATTTGAGGTGTAATGCATATTAAAAAATGTTTCCACTGGTTTCCTTCTTTTCCCTCCTGCAGGAGAGCATGTAACTCATATGAAAAGAAATGTATTAGTAGAACATAGGTACATTACTTATGTGAAACTTAAATAAGGCAGAACTAATTTTACACCTCAGAACAGATTTTAGGTGAGAACAAATTTTGCATGTGATTCATTACTGCGACAGAAGATAATAGAGAGGCTTTACAGCGTATGTCTCCGTGCTACGTCACTTTGTGACCTGTATTTTCGCCACACGAAAA
Source organism: Schistocerca serialis cubense (assembly GCF_023864345.2). Classification (NCBI taxonomy): domain Eukaryota; kingdom Metazoa; phylum Arthropoda; class Insecta; order Orthoptera; family Acrididae; genus Schistocerca; species Schistocerca serialis. Next base: position 269,036,426 of record NC_064643.1, read on the forward strand.
ATTTGATGTGCATATTTTACGTATTCATGTAGGGTAACTTTGAACCTTTGTATCTCGGATTCATAGGAATACATCTTAAAAACTACAGCAGTTTGGTGTGCAAAACTGTCTCGAAATCTGCGGCTTTTTGAAAAACTGGAGATGACACTCCTGGATAAATACCTGGAGAATATACCAATAAGATTTTAGCAATTTCCTTCAGTTATTTATTATGTAGAGTTCGCCTCATGTCGGATTTTACGTGTAGAGGTAGGGTAACTATGAACCTCCGTATCTTGGAAAAACATAAAGATATCAGGAAAATTTTTAAACTTATTCGACATAGGGATCTTAGGCAAATATCGTAAAAACAGCCGTCTTGGAATCCTTGCCTGGGTTTTGATCCACTGGAGACTGCGAAAATATAAGGAAAAATCCTTTTCCTGGGTTTTTCAATGGAACCGTCCATAAACTAATGGTGGCTCCATAAATCCCATCAAGCCTACCGTAGACCACATCAAATGAAAGAAAAACCACCTAAACAAGAGGAAGTGTGACCCTGTACTGTAGTACAGTGACACTGTTCCTTCTGTTGAGTATATAAATGATTCCTAGCCCGATGAATGCCCAAAACACTTGACCCTGCCATTTTATCAGCAATAGAACCAAGGTTTGAGCACCTGAATATCCCATTTCCAAGCGCGGCGTTTTGGTAGGTTCGCATTCTGTTGCCTGTATGCCGATTATATCATTTTATATTAATTTGATTAGTGATATGTTTTTTTCTTAGCGTTTGTTCTAGGTGTGGTCTACAAAGCTTTTATTTAGAATATTCGCTGAGACTTGTTAGGGGACGAACCCCAAAATAAGAGGGAGCTAGTGGTTTATGTACACTTTGTGATCAAAAGTATCCGGACACCTGGCTGAAAGTGACTTATGTGGTGTCACCGCCAGACACCACACTTGCTAGGTGGTAGCCTTTAAATCGGCCGCGGTCCGTTAGTATACGTCGGACCCGCGTGTCGCCACTGTCAGTGATTGCAGACCGAGCGCCGCCACACGGCAGGTCTAGAGAGACTTCCTAGCACTCGCCCCAGTTGTACAGCCGACTTTGCTAGCGATGGTTCACTGACAAATTACGCCCTCATTTGCCGAGACGATAGTTAGCATAGCTTTCAGCTACGCCATTAGCTACGACCTAGCAAGGCGCCATTATCAATTGCTATTTATCTTGTGATGCATGTACCGTCAGACCGATGTTCACCAATTATGGATTAAAGTTAAGTATTCCAGAAGCTACGTACTATTTTTGCTACTATAAAGACCTTGTCCTGTTCCAGACCTCTCGCCATCCTGCGTGAGCTTAAACGCGTGCCCTTCGGCCTCCCGTCATTGTGGGTTGGCTGTCTTGCCAGTCCACAAAAACTTACAAGTTCGTGGCGCCCTCCACTGGTAATGCTGGAATTCAGTGTGGTGTTGGCCCACCCTTAGCCTTGATGACAGATTCCACTCTCGCTGGCATACTTTCGATCAGATGATGGAGTGTTTCTTGGGGAATGGCAGCCTATTCTTCACGGAGTGCTGCACTGAGAAAAGGCTTGGCACGAAGTCGGCGTTCCAAAACATCCCGAAGGTGTTATACAGGATTCACGTCAAGATTCTGTGCAGGCCATTCCTTTACAGGGATGTTACTGTCGTGTAACCACTCCACCACTGGCCGTGCATTATGAACAGGTGCTCGATCGTTTTGAAAGATGCAACTGCTATCCCGGAATTGCTCTTCAACAGTGGGAAGCAAGAAGGGGCTTAAAACATCAACGTAGGCCAATGAGGTGATAGTGCCATGCAAAACAAGAGGTGCAAAGCCCCTCCATTAAAAACACGACCACAACATACTACCACCACATCAGAATTTTACTGTTGTCTCTACACACGATGCCAGATGACGTTCACAAGGCATTCGTCATACCCACACACTGCCGTCGGATCGCCACATTGTGCATCGTGATTCGTCACTCCACACAACGTTTTTCCACTGTTCAGTCGTGCAATGTCTACGCTCTTTACACCAAGCGAGGCGACGTTTGCTTTTACCGGCGTGATGTGTGGCTTATGAGCTGCCGCTCGACCACGAAATACACGTGTTCTCACCTCCCACCTGTCATAGTACTTGCAGTGGATCCTGATGCAGTTTGGAATTCCTGTGTGATGGTCTGGACAGATGTCTGCCTATTACACATTACGATAATCCTCAATTGTCGGCGTTCTCTGTCAGTCAACAGACGAGGTCGACCTGTACGCTTTTGTGCTGTACGTGTCCCTTAACGTTTCCACTTCACTATCACATCGGAAACAGTGGACACAGGGATGTTTAGGAGTGTGTAAATCTCGCGCACAGTCGTATGACACAATTTACGAAAGCTGTACATCGGATTAAAAAAAGTTAGACTTCCAATTTCTTTGTCTCGCAGGGGGACGTTCAACAATACCACACTCGACTTTCCACCCCACCGGTGCGTAGACGGTGGGTGGCAACTTTGAAATCTTCAATGGGAACCCCCGTTTCTTATTGCCGGCTGCGACCCTACGGCAAAATCTACACACGTTTTGTCTGAAGTATTTTCTTCTTTTCGCCACAGATGGTGCTGTAACCGAAGGAATAGAAATGGGTACACAATCGTAATTTACGACTTGGTACTCGATCGCCTCTGAATATCCAACGGCACGTGGGACCCCACTTCCATGCTGCGAGGGTAGGACAGGCCATTATTTCATAACTTCTAATTGGAAACCCCACTCGCAAAGTTGTATTCCTCTGACATATCGAACAGGAGACTACTCGAAGCGCCATTGTGGCTACGTCACGAACCTCGACCGGAGCTCACGTGTCGTGCAGACTTAGAACAGATAGAGCTCTAAACATTACAACACTTACGCAGTGTTTATTGCCTGCACACCTATCATTTGGAGAACAGACGTGCAAATTGACGATGAATGTTGCAATTACTGAAGAAAAAACTCAAATGATCCTGATTTACAGGGAATGGAGGAGAAATGTTGAGGCTGGTGTTGCCTTTTATGTCGACTGTTTTCTAGAGAAATCTCTCTCTCGTTCGTTCTTTTACAAGGTTGTTAACGCCTCTATGTCTGATGGCAGCGTACTGACCTGCAAAAGGAAACGAAGCAAACGCGCTACAGGAGAAGCCAGTGCGATAGCCGTACTGGCGGCAGCACACAACAACTCATTGATAAGCGGCTGGCAATTAGACCGCGATTCCGGTTTGGTCGCAGGTATTATTTTCACAATACCGCATCTTCATACACTTTAGGCACCATTTCAAACCTTTTCGAAACTTTTACTCTCTGAGACGACACGAAAATGATGAAAGTAAAAAAAAAAAACTTTATTTATTACTACAGTTTCGTTGCCGCATCAATCATCACGTTTTAATTTATTTCTTCTTCAGTACTAACTGTAGTCGCAACGCATTTTGCAGGCAGTATTCACATATAGACTGAACGTACCTTCAAAATTATATCATTGTGCGACATACGGTTCGGGAACTATGACATCATTAACATTAAGATGCGTGAAAAAACAGCTTTCGTCTAAAAGCCGAGTGCACATTATCCGGAATTTACTAATCCATTGTTTGATGATGAGAGCACTAAACGACTTCCAACAAACTTTAAACATAATTTCAAACCTTTTCTAATCTGTTTGTCGCTGGCATCCTTTAACGCATTAACACATATGTAAGGCAGCCATAGCATAGAAACAGTTTTATACAAGGGAGTTCGAGTCTACTTGTATACTGCATCAGCTAATGAGCCCCATATCTCAAACACGTGGAATATCTCCATCTGTCCTATATCCGCCGTAAAACAGAATCAGACACCTCACTATTTTCCCCACCCTTTAAATGCCTGGCATGACTATCACTGGAAAGATCGTTTTCTGTTAGTAACCAGCTTATATACATTTCTGAGGTCCCTATCGAAACTGGTTTTGTATACTATATTTGAGCATGAACACTCTTAGATCCCAACATCAGCTCATGTGTCCCAGCATATGGTGCATTCAGTAATTTATTGGAATCTTTTGGTGGATATTAGAGTAAATGAATGTGTCCTTTTCGAACACATGAATGGTTATTGCTTCCACTCCACCGATCAGCACTGTGCAAGGTTAAACGAATTAAGCCTGTTTGAGTTCAGCTTAATGAATGATTATTCCATAAATATATTTTTTGCATTGTAAATCAGAGAGAATACAAGCTCGTAGCTTATCACGTTTGGTTTTTCTTCGAAATGTTAAAAAAATTCAAATTAAATTAACCAAGTTTAGATGCTAGTTAACCCGAATCACTTCTTTCCCCTTTATGTCCTCCTCGTAAGCAACTAAAAGCGGTATTTGTTGCGATATAATGTGTAGTACAAATGACAGCAGCTGATTACCTGTATTAATTTCCCATGATTATGACGCCATTTTCACCAGTTCTTACATGTCTGTAATTATTCATGCAGATCGACATCCGCTTTCTCCGTTGCGTAGTTGAATAATTTATTAATGATAATTTGTCATTTTTCTTTGGACCAAGCCTTTGGTCTCTGGGCTAAAAGCTCTGTAGGATATGTGAAGGAAGTGAATCTGGTATACATTAATGCAAAGAGGCCGATCTTAGTCAATGTTTGTCGCAACTATAATGGAATCAAAATAAGACAATACTCATATCCCCACTTAGGCGTACAGCCTAGTCTCAAGGCAGGTACAGGAACCTTTCATGTGGCGACACTGCTCTAGAATATTATTACAACCTTTCAATTTGTCGAGCGTTTTGGGGCATCGATCCTCAGTGATGGAGACACTAGGTTCCTTGAAATCAATTGGGAATGGACCCCGGTAATCACAGAACAGAATAAGCGTAACCATTCCAGCTCCACCTTTCCTGCTCTTGAACTTCTTGAGACGAGAGGACAATGGATGACACCACTGCATCTTCGACGCTTTCGACTTCAGTTCCGAGCGGTGGAACCAGCTTTCGTAGCCTGCAACCATGCGCTCAAGGAAAGTGTTGTGTTCAGCATTGAAACGCATCAGGTGCCTCACGCAAACATTTATCCGGTTTGCTTTTTTCCCTCCTTTCAACACCCGGGGAATCCACTGGTTGCAGACGTTGCGGTAGTCTAACTCCTGCAGGATAAAGTGTTGCACGCTACCGAAACTGACGTACAGGTCCTTAATCGCATCATCAATCGACCACTTGTGATGCTGGCCTTCCGGATTGACCGGCGTCTTGTGTCGAATCACGACCAGTACGAAACTTGGTGCACCATTCTACAACGGTAGCTTTTGCCAGATATGCTGTCCTCGCACACATTCTTCATTCTCCGATGGATGTCTAGTGGTTTTTGTCCTTTGGCAGCCAAGGACAAAATAACAGGACGTTGGTCCTGATTGGATGCATTTGGTAACAACGTCACCATGATTCACGTTTCCGCATCTACACAGGTTCAAATGACTCTAAGCACTATGGGACTTAACATCTGAGGTCATCAGTCCGCTAGACTTAAGCTACTTAAACCTAACGAACCAAAGAACATCACACACATCCATATCCAGGGCAGGATTCGAACCTGCGACCGTAGCAGCAGCACGGTTCCGGGTTCAAGCGCCTAGAACCGCTCTGTCCCAACGGGCGGCCTTTACCATACACACGTCGGAAAAACACGAATCCCACAGTAACCAGTTGCCTACATGTCAGCCCACATTGAAGTCTCGTTACGTTGCATTTACGCTGCCGCAACGCCCTCAAAAGGAAACTTTTTGATCGCTCCATGTATATATATATATATCTGAGTGGTGTACTTGGCTCACGGACGCAACAATATATGTAATACTATGTGGATGGATTTTTTGATGCATTAAAATTAAGATATGTGAACGTATACGCATTTCTCCTTTGTATCTACACTGAAACACCAAAGAATGGTATAGGTATGCGCATTCAAATACAGGGATATGCAGTATACGGAGCTGCGGCCGGCAACGCCTATATGACAAGTGTCTGGCGCATTTGTTAGATCGGTTACTGCTGCTACAATGGCAGGTTATCAAGATTTAAGTGAGTCTGAACGTGGTGTTAGAGTCGGCACATGACCGATGGGACACAGAATCCCCGAGGTAACGACGAAGTGGGGATTTTGCCGTATGACCCTTTCACAAGTGTACCGTGAATATCAGGAATCCGGCGAAACATCAAATCTCCATCAGTGCGGCCGGAAAAGATTCTGCAAGAACGGGACCAACGACGACTGATGAGAATCGTTCAATGCGGCAGAAGTTCAACCCTTCCGCAAATTGCTGCAGATTTCAATGTGAGCCACCAACAAGTGTCACCGTGCGAACTATTCAATGGAACATCATCGATATGGGCTTTCGGAGCCGTAGGCCCAGTCGTGTAACCTCGACGACTGCACGACACAAAGCTTTACGCCTTGCCTCGTCCCGCCAACACCGACGTTGGACTGTTGATGTCTGGATACATGTTGCCTGGATACATGGTGCCTGGATACATGTTGCCTGGTCCGAGGGGTAGGGAGACAACCTCATGAATCTAAGGACCGTAGATGTGAGCAGGGGACTATTCAAGCTGGTGGAGGCTTTGTAATAATGTGTGGCGTGTGCAGTTGGAGTGATGTGGGGCCCCTGATACGTCAGATACGACCGCGACTCGTACGAAAGCATCCAGTCTGATCATCAGCATCCATTCATGCCCATTGTACATCCCAACGGACTTAGGCAATTACAGCAGGACAATGCGGCACCCCACACGTCCAGAATTGCTACAGAGTGACTCCAGGAACACTCTTCTGAGTATAACCACTTCCGCTGGCCACAAAACTCCCCAGACATAAACATTATTGTGCATATCTGGGACGCCTTGACACGTGCTGTTTAGAAGAAATCTCCACCTGTTCGTACTCTTATGGATTTATGGAGATTCCGGCAGGATTCATAGTATCAGTTCCCTCCAGCACTACTTCAGACGTTACTCGAATGCACGCGACGACGTGTTGCGGCACTTCTGCGTGATCGCGGGGGCCCTACTCGATATTAGGCAGGTATAACAGTTTCTTTGCGTTTTCAGTGTAGTTACCCGAATGTAATCATTGTTAAAATACGTCTGTTTCTGTTCAAATTACTATTTTTATTGTTAATATTGTGCAGTTCCGCGAGTTTGTAATCTAAGCAACTGCAAGAGAAAAAAATCAAAAACTAACTGACGCAACATATTATCTGCACAGGCTGTATCGATTTTTCCAGTGATGAAACTCCGCATGGCTGTGATTTATATTTCCAGCCCACCATTGTTTTCATTCGGATTTATTCGTATGCTTATTAATTATTCATATTTAATTGAAGAATTTTGAGAAAATAACATGAGAAGTTACGTTATATTTCGTGGACGTTACGTATGGAATAAATTTTGTGACGGAACATGGGTTTGTGAACGTTCCAGCGATGGTCATCCTCAAATGCGATACTTATTTGTAGCAAAAGAAATAATAAATTAAATGAAGGCTGTTTTAATACAACGCAATGAATAGTAAACATGTGATTATGCCACATATTGCATAATGCATTTCAGTATAAGCATAATTATTGTTATTAATCAACTGATCATCCGCTCACACGTACAATACAACAACACTTGGTGAGGCAATTACAGATCACAACTCTCGAGTCGCTGAGGGCGGCATCGGTCTGAAATAGAGAAGAATCGACAAGAAGTGTTCCGAATGATGTCAGATTTTAACGATCATTACGTAGGGGTCGACGGCTAACTTACGGCGCCCTTCTTAGCTAGTCCGCTGACGGCTCGTTACACAGCAATTAATTATAAGGTAGCTACATATGCGACGCGAGACGCCGCCCCACAACGTTAGTACTGGCTCTTGAGCGAAAGGGTCTGCTGTCACTGTACTAGTGGGAGTGAAGATGGTTAAAACTGCAAAAGAAGACAGAAATTAAAACATGTAGCAAATAAGTGAGGTCGTAGATTGCATTTGTTACTCTGAGATGTGATGGTTGGCACAAACGGGAATTGGTGGTGGGGCGCGTCAAACCGCTGACAAGACTGAGGGAAAAACCCTGGTTCTGAACGGCAATGAGGAGAGGGATGGGTAAGATTTGAACTGCCGACTTCTCGACGTGCAGAGAAAGACGGAGGATACCGGCCCATATGAATGCGCCTTCTTTGCCCCACTCCCTACGCTCCAGCCAGTGCCTGTTCTGGTAAGTGGTAACTTCCAACGCAAGGGTAAGCGCCACATTTCGCCACTCTTTCTGTTTCTGACTCTCCCTAGAATACTTCATACACTCGGAAAAGTATCACTGTCGCTTCTCAACGTAATATGTATACGCAATGAACTCTTATACTGGCCAAATGCCTTCACCACAGACACGAATCTAGGCTTTGGTTGTCTGTGTGTGTGGAGGTGGGGGCTTAGTTTTATACTATGTCTCCTGATCGTAACACTCATCCAAGTATTAAATACTGTGCCATCCACATTTAATGTGCCACAGATGCCTTGGATTTTAATGAAAAAGAAAATAAAAGGCGTAAATCATTTTAATATGATCATAATAACTGGTTTACGTTAGCGTTTAGTTGGTTGGTACAATGCTTCTGTTTTTGTGTGGGAGGAGTTTCATGACCATCATGGCCCATCTTTGGAACCGCTCCTGCTTTAATATACCTAAACTGACATAATAATCAACGCTAAATGTTCTATCCGAACCCTAAGGAGCGCGCGACAGACAGACGCAGCAGAATGGCGACGTTCGGTAGTGTCACATGATACAGTAGCCTCTTGCCACTGTGTATTGCTATACGATGTGCCTTGTTACGTGCTCATCACAGTAATCACTTTGCCACCACGCTCGGTTAACTCTCCAGGATTAAGATATTCGTTTTTCTTTTTGTGGGGCATTGTTATCCATGTACGATTTTGTACTTGTTGTTATCAAAGACAGACTAGCGGCAGCTAGTTAGTTAGTTAGTTGGTTGCGTGTTCCATTGATCAATCGTACGGTACGGTAGCAATTATGATGTGGAACGTGTCAAGTGCACAAGCAATGCACATATGAAACAAGATTTCTTACAGTACATAGTTAAAGATTAATATCTCATATTTCTATTATTTACCCCATTCCCTTAAATGGCACAAAATGCATATACTATATTTATAGATTTATTTATTCGTATTCAAGAATTCATCTACGGTATAGAAGGAGTTGTCAAGCATATATGATTTCTATTTATTTTTGAAGCTATTACTGCTGTCTGTCAGACATTTTACTTCATCTGGAAATTTGTCAAAAATTTTTATAGCAGCATATTTTACCCCTTTCTGTGCCAAAGATAGGTTGAGTAAAAGATAGTGTAAGTCTTTCTTTTTTCTGTTATTATAGTCATGAATGTCACTGTTGTTTTTAAACTGGTCCATGTTGTTGAGAACAAATTTCGCTTTGTGAGTAAATGCACTGTGAGGCTGTTGTAAGAATTCCCAATCTTTTAAAAAGATGCCTACAAGGTGTGCGACTATGAACCCCATACATTATTCTAACCACTTTCTTTTGACCAGTGAATACTTTTTGTCTAAATCTTGAATTACCCCAAAATATTATTTCGTATGATATCAGAGAGTGAAAGTATGCAAAGTATGTTAGCTTACTAATTTCTATATCCTCAAATTTGGCAATTATTCTGATAGCAAAAGTTGCTGAACCTAGTCGCTTTAGAAGATCCAAAATATGAATTTTCCAATTAAGATTCTCATCTATATATACAAAAATGGCTCTGAGCACTATGGGACTTAACATCTGAGGTCATCAGTCCCCAAGAACTTAGAACTACTTAAACCTAACTAACCTAAGGACATTACACACATCCATGCCCGAGGCAGGATTCGAACCTGCGACCGTAACGGTCGCGCGGTTTCAGACTGAAGCGCCTAGAACCACTCGTCCACAGCAGCCAGCCATCTGTATATACACCCAAAAATTTAGTATGCTCTACCCTGCCTACTGACTTCTGTTGATGTGTTACATTTATTGAAAGAACTGTACTTTTTTCAGCAGAAAATTGGATATACTGCGTTTTCTCAAAGTTTAGAGCAAGCCCATTTGCAGACAACCTATTAATGACTTTTCCAAAGACCTTATATGTATCATTTTCAATTGGAGTTTCTTTTACTGGATAAATAATGATGCTTGTATCGTCAGAAAACAGTGTCACTTCTGCTTCCTGTTTCAGAGACATTGTTAGCCTGCCAACCTAGAAAGAGAAGGGGAGGGAGGGGGGGGGGGACGAAATGTAATAACAGATACTGAAACCTCCCCTTAGAAAAATTGGTGAATTACTGTGCTGGTAAACCTCGTACGTTATTTGATTTTCAGACAGCTGAGCAGAACTGAACGTACTCAGAGATTTCTCTCTTTACTTATTCTGATCAACACTAAACTGACGCACAATGTTTTTAGCGCAACGCATTCTGACTTTCAAAAATCCCTACAAAAGAATAGCCCTGACTATCAATAACCTATACCTTTCATGAATCACTTACCTCACAAAAATCTTCTTTACACGAACTACTGCAGTACAGCGAGCGCCACTACTGCCAGCTAACATAAGATTCTGACTACTGAAGGCACTAACTACTGATAGGCATAGTTAGCAAATGAAAGATTTTAATAGAGAACAAACAATGTATTTACCTTAATAGTGTTCAAAAGTCGTAATATATATATATATATATATATATATATCAGTTCATGACAACCAGTCTTACAAATTTACTCTTTCTGGTGGACACACGTCCAGATCACCGCTCTCAAAACTCCGCTATCTCACTCCCCACATCCACCACTGCTGGCGGCTCACCTCCAACTGCGCAACGCTATGCGCTGTTCACATCCAGCTGCCCAGCAATACAATAGCGAATATTTCAACAATGGCAACCAGCCACAGACTGTGCACAGCACAGTCAGTGATTTTCATACCGAGCGCTACGTGGCGTTACCGACATAAAAACCTAAACAGCCTACTTACAGTACCAAATTAAAATAAATCGGAATGTTTCTGCAATGGCTTGAGTTTCGACAGCATTCGTTCCCTGGAGTACCTCCAACAACAGACTCCCTCCGAGTACCCCAGCTCTCTTTCGCATCAGCGGCTGTCGCTGGTACGTGTCAGTGACGGCGACGGGGCAGGGCGCTTCGGCAGCGACAGCGCACTCCTAGGGGCCCCGCGGAAGCGTGAGCAGCGCAGATGGCTCCCCAGGCGGCTGATTGCGGACGCCCGGTGGACGGGCCGCCTCTCCAGTCCCCGGGGGCGGCGCGTGAGGAGGCGGAGGCGGAGGCGTCACGCCGGGACCAGCCGACCGACAGCCCGGCGTCAGCCGCAGGACAGGGCGTGCTCGCCCGCCGCCGCTGGGGATTACCGCCACGCCGAGGTGCGGCCGGGGCGGCTGCACCAGCAGCGTCGTCCCAAGGGCTGCTGTTTACCTGTCGACACGTCCTGGTCTCGACGTGACCACACGTGCTCCAATACTCGGAAAATGTCTCGGTCTCGCTGTGAAAGCCTGTGCTTTGTTTCGAAAATATGCCCTTCATACTCAACGTAATCCCTTTTTAAGTCTACAGGGTGTTACAAAAAGGTGCGGCCAAACTTTCAGGAAACATTCCTCACACACAAATAAAGAAAAGATGTCATGTGGACATGTGTCCGGAAACGCTTCATTTCCATGTTAGAGCTCATTTTAGTTTCGTCAGTATGTACTGTACTTCCTCGATTCACAGCCAGTTGGCCCAATTGAAGGAAGGTAATGTTGACTTCGGTGCTTGTGTTGACATGCGACTGATTGCTCTACAATACTAGCATCAAGCACATCAGTACGTAGCATCAACAGGTTAGTGTTCTTCACGAACGTGGTTTTGCAGTTAGTGCAATGTTTACAAATGCGGAGTTGGTAGATGCCCATTTGATGTATGGATTAGCACGGGGCAATAGCCGTGGCGCGGTACGTTTGTATCGAGACAGATTTGCAGAACGAAGGTGTCCCGACAGGAAGACGTTAGAAGCAATTGATCGGCGTCTTAGGGAGCACGGAACATTCCAGCCTATGACTCGCGACTGAGGAAGACCTAGAACGACGAGGACACCTGCAATGGACGAGGCAATTCTTCGTGCAGTTGACGATAACCCTAATGTCAGCGTCAGAGAAGTTCCTGCTGTACAAGGTAACGTTGACCGATGGATTGGTAGAGGCGGACCAATTCTATGGCCTCCACGCTCTCCTGACCTCGACGCTCTTCACTTTCATTTATGGGGGCATTTGAAAGCTCTTGTCTACGCAACCCCGGTACCAAATGTAGAGACTCTTCGTGCTCGTATTGTGGACGGCTGTGATACAATACGCTATTCTCCAGGGCTGCATCAGCGCATCAGGGATTCCATGCGACGGAGGCTGGATGCATGTATCGTCGCTAACGGAGGACATTTTGAACATTTCCTGTAACAAAGTGTTTGAAGTCAGGCTGGTACTTTCTGTTGCTGTGTGTTTCCATTCCATGATTAATGTGATTTGAAGAGAAGTAATAAAATGAGCTCTAAAATGGAAAGTAAGCGTTTCCGGACATATGTCCACATAACATATTTTCTTTCTTTGTGTGTGGGGAATGTTTCCTGAAAGTTCGGCCGTACCTTTTTGTAACACCCTGTATAAGTTTCCTCTATCCAGGTAGCAGCCCGAATCCATGCAATACGATTTTAGAAAGTGTGTAAAATCCGTAGCAAAAACTCGAAAGTATTTTACTTCGCATAGTCCTATTGGAACTGGTGTGCACTTGCTTTCTTCAGACATTTGAAGTGACTTGGCCGGCGAGTTATGGAGGGATCTGTTTTTTCATGTGGACTCCGAATCGCAGTGCGAATCGGCATATCGCGCAATAACATACTGCAGAGGCGATAAGTGACTACTGCAACTGTACCTCTTCAGTGGACTCAAACTGTCTTCTAGACACAAATTTACTCAGTCATGGACTGTGCGGCTGGTCCGGGCGGAGGTTCGAGTCCTCCCTCGGGCATGGGTGTGTGTGTGTTTGTCCTTAGGATCATTTAGGTTAAGTAGTGTGTAAGCTTAGGGACTGATGACCTTAGCAGTTAAGTCCCATAAGATTTCACACACATTTGAACATTTGAATTTTTGAACACAAATTTATTTACATATGGGTACAGATGACTGACAAGCTTATCTCAACAAATCAGCATCGTTTTAGAAAGTATCTCTCCTGTGAAATCCATTATGTTGTCCTCGACAGCGAGTGTTCATCAGAGACAAGGCTATCGTCAGGAGTGCCCCAAAGAAGTGCAGAAGAAGCGCTGTTGTTCTCTGCACACATAAATGATTTGGCAGATAGGGTGAGCAGCAATATGGGGTTGTTTTCTGACGATGCCGTTGTGTACGATAAGGTGTCGAAGTTGAGTGACTGTAGGAAGACACAAGATGACTTAGACAAAATTTTCACTTGGTGTGGTGAATGACAGTTAGCCCTAAATGTGGAAAATGTAAACTGATGCGGATGAGTAGGAAGATCAAACTTGTAATGTTCAGATACGGGATTGCTAGTCTCATGCTTGACACAGTCAAGTCGTTTAAATATCTGGTCGTAGCGTTGCAAAGCGATGTGAGATGGAACTGGCATGTGAGAACTGTCGTGGGGAAGACAAATGGTTGACTTCGGTTTATTGGGAGAATCTTAGGAAAAAGTGGTTCACCTGTAAAGGAGACGGCATATAGGACGCTGGTGTGACCTATTCTTGAGTCCTGATCGAGTGTTTGGGATCCGTACCAGGTCGGACTGAAGGATGATATCAAGGAAGTCCAGAGGTGGGATGCTAGATTTGTTATCGGTAGGTTCGAACAACACAGAAATGTTACGGAGACGCTACGGGAAATTAAAAGGGAATCACTGAGGGAAGGCAACGTTTTTTCGAAGAACCACTGTTGAGGAAATTTGGAGAACCAGTATTTGAAGCTAATTTCATAACGATTCTGCTGGTGCCAACATACATTGCGCGTTAGGACCACGAAAATAAGATACGGAGGCATATAGATAGTCTTTACCCCTCGCTCTATTTTCGAGTGAAACAGGAAAGGAAATGACAAATAGTGGTACAGGAAACCCTCCACGCCGGAGTGGCTGAGCGGTTCTAGGCGCTACAGTCTGGAACCGCGCGACCGCTACGGTCGCAGGTTCGTGTGTGTGATGTCCTTAGGTTAGTTAGGTTTAAGTACTTCTAAGTTCTAGGGGACTTATGACCTCAGAAGTTAAGTCCCATAGTGCTCAGAGCCATTTTTTGAACCCTCCGCCACGCACCGTACGTTGGCTTCCGGACTATCTATGCAGATGTAGAACTATGTACCTATCAGAGAACGTCAAATCCAGTGAATCAACAAAATGCTTCATAAGTTCGTTAATGACAACCTTCAGTTTTCCAATAGCCAAATCAGCATTCTGGATAGATGCATTGACTTGAGGACATATGACATTATTTTTTAGCATGTTCGTCTCGTTTGCTTTCTCATTAAGTTGGCCTTGATGACGTGCTTAACACTCACCGTTTACTGAAAATAATTTGCAAGATCATAAAAAAATGTGTGCTAAAAAACACTCTTCGAAAGATTAAAAGTCGCCGAAATTGACTTCACTATATTTAGTGCAGGATGCAGTCTTTTTCATTGTTTCTTATTCTGTGCCACCGTTTCCAATTCCGTGAGATTGCTACACTTCCCATAGTTTAGCCGACACACATCATTCTAGGTTCAGGTGATGGTTGGTGGATGTGGTGGTGTTATTTTAAAGAGTGACGGCATCGTTTTTATTTTATTATGGACGATTAGATTAATCCGTGGTAGAATTAGCATAGGTGATTATGAAAACATTTTAAAAAGTGTCACGCATTTCTGAAGGAACAGTCACTGAAAGTTAAAGAAGTGTTACATGCCTTCTACAGACAAAACGACGGTACCAACGCTCACGCTGTGTGCGAGTATAAGGGATGCAGACAGTGTGGTGTATGGAGGTTTGGATAATCTGGAGCGCTTGCGCAGATAGCCTAAGTGGTTTAGGCAACGACTCGCGATAAGCAGGAAATCTAGGTTCGAGCTCCAGTCCGTCACAGACTTTCATGTGCCACGGCTATCAAGTGTATCAACACGTAATATAGCTAATATGAAAGAATTCTCCATGCGTGTCTGAAAGAACAGACATTGCAAATTAAATAACTACGTTTTCTGTTTCAGAATGACACTGCTTTTCCCCGTAGAAGTAAACACCAATCTAACGTGGTTCGAAGAACATCCTCGTTGTTTGATAGACCTGTCAGCTCGAAGACGCGACCTGATTCTCCGTCAACGGCATGTGAAATACGTCAGCAATCACATGCTGGAGAAATCACATTAAGGAGGTGACATTCATGCAGTGGTTTGACACCCTAAATAGTCTAGCTCCTTCTCAGGCCATTACAGACTTGTGTGTTCTGAGTCTTCACTACTAGACACTGCTTTTCCCCATAAAAGTACACACCGTTGTTTGATAGACCTGTCAGCTCGAAGACGCGACCTGATTCTCCTTCAACGACATGTGAAATACGTCAGCAATCACATGCTGGAGACATCACATTCAGGAGGTGATATTCAAGCAGTGATTTGACAGCCTAAATAGTCTAGCTCCTTCTCAAGCTATTACAGACTTGTGTGTTCTGAGTCTTTACTACTAGCTTTCTCCCTTGCTGCTCTCTCTCCAGCGCGATTCCTTCCCAACTTCAGAATCTGAGGGCGTTTATATAATCTCCCACTTCGTGTATTAACCAGTTTCGTTTATTTCCTCTCTGTCTTCTTCCCTCTGGCCTCCTTTGAAACTTCTCTAGTTGTTCTTCCAGTGTTTGTGTTAAAGATATGTACAGAACAGGCTGTCCTAGTACATCCTATTAATTTTCGGTGTCAACTTCTTGCACGAAGCAATTCAATTGAGCGTATGTTCTAAATTTCCATAACCGGATCTTGTACAGGATCAACCGTATAAATAAGAAAGATGCCAACACCTGTCAAACTGGATGACACAACAAGAATCCCTGCCGCCTGGACACATGGAGAAGTAGGTCATCTGGAAGTCCTTGAACTGACTACGGACCGAAGTTGCAAGGTCGAAGGACAATCTCCTTAAATGGAACTTCCAACTGCCAACACAACACTGTGCGAATGCGGTGAATTGCAGACAACTCGGCATCTCTTCAAATGTTACTCATGCCCAACCAGCTGTAGCATGAAGGACTTAACGTCTGCAGCACCTAATTCTATCAAAGTTTCCCAATTCTGGGCGAATGCTGTATAGTTTTCTTTGTATGTATTGCGTATGTGTTCATTTTAGTGTGCCTCTGACACGAATAAAGAAAGAATGAGGGCTTCAGTTCAGCAGCACCCGTTAACATCAGTACTTCCCACTGGATGGTTGCAGTAGACGTAATTATGACTTCGCCTATATTCACATTAAGATATCTCTTTGATATCCTGGAAACCAGTAACTTCTTAAATGGTGGTGCCGCCAAAATGCACAATTTTATTTCATCTGACATGGAATTTGTCGTACCAGTATTAGACCTCAGTCAAGCTTCTGCACGTGCCCAGTACTGAATACTGCAGCCGATAATTTTTTGATGCTGTTATTTGCTTTCCGAATGAGCGTCATGTACTTGGTTTTCATTTCGTCTGCAGCAGGGCCTCTGAGTATTTGGTTCACTTTGCCTCACTAACTGTTCTCTCTAGTGAGATTCTACTTCTTCTTCTAACTTTTATGTCGACAGCAAATGCAAGTGTCAGTGCTAACTTTGGGTTTCTACAATTAGATATCTGAATTTTCCATATTGTAACTTAAAGCATCAGATCGAAAAGCATTAAATAAATGTCATCTGCCTGTCAGACTTTTTTTACTGGTGATAAACTATATTTCTTTATTCTTCATCTGCTCCCATTGCAACAGTGTAACCAGACAAGATTACTTGAATGAAGGAGATGTAATTTGATGGTAAACCGAGTAGTAACAAACAATTCAGCATTTCTAGTCTGTATAATTGCTATGTCAATTCAAGTATTTGTCTCAGGGTAAATATTACATCTATTGTTGTCCTATTAGAATGGAAACCACTCTTATGTACTCCAAAATACACTCCCAAATTCTCTTTAGCCTGCGGTAGATATTACTAGTGAAAATTTTGTATTTTACATTCGAAAGAGCAATTGCTGGTTATGTACAGCAGGTAGACTTCTGTGATTTCTAACATACAACGTGTACAGCTTACGCAGACTTCGCATGATATGGGACTAGTGTTGCTGATAAGATACACGTTACAGCTACGTCTCCACTCTGTAGTACTTTCTGACGTTGGAACGTTTTCATGGACTCGGGGTTGTTTATGTTGTAGTATTTTCAGGCGCTACAAGGTTTTCATGGAGTGGGAGTTGTTTATCCCTATAAAACAGAAAATGAGGGGAGAACAGTACAGTCTATCAATAGCCAATAGCTGTTCGGCCATAAAACTCCAGCAAGGGTCGTCGGGGGCCGTAGCAGGTATTACATATCTGATAACAGTGTTTACTGGCGAGTGTTATTGCAGTTGTTTGCGCCATAAAGGGAGGCCACCCCCGCCGTCTGGCTCATTCACTGGCGCCCTCCTTCAATATTTACCGGAACGGCCAGGGGTCAGTCGGCGACAAGATGGGGTCACCGGACAGCACAATAAACCCGTGAAAAATCTGTCATCCATAAATCGCGTCCGGAACTCTCACTGGGGAGCCGTGCCCCTGCCGCCCTTACATATGTATATATCGGGCATGTCGAGTCTCCAGGGGGAAAAAGTGAAGGCGTCGAGGGCAATTCTATGGCGCTTTATGCAATCAATTTGGCCATTATCCCGGCCGCTGGGGGGTGGGGGAGGCGCTCGCATCCCCAGGCGCCTTCAGCCCCAGCCCCGCGCCGACTCTGCTCCGGAATTGTCATCATCATTTGGTCGGGGCACTTGCACGCGACAATTCCCCCACGCTGCCGCAGTCCTCGCGACCGGAATAAAGAAGGAAGAGGATACGACCGCTCATAACTCGATGAAGGGAGCGTGGAAAAGCGAGCATGCGAGGCGGCGCGCTCGACTGCGAGTAAACGAATTAGGGAGACGGCGACATCTGTCGCGCCACACGCCGCACCCCGCGGCACTTCATTTTTGTGAGGTGGCAAAGATGTGGCTACTTGGCACGAGTCACAACACCGTCTGCCCCCTTCCTTATGTTAGGCAGCATCCACTAGAAAATGTTCTAATGACGCGATAGTTCAAAAATAAATACATATTACCAGTTTCTAGAATGCATACGAACAGATTTTGGTTATTCAGTTACTAGTGGTTTTATACGAGAGTTGGAACCTTAATAGCGGGAATTATTTACTTATAATTTATGCGCTGGGGATACATGTTTCAAAATTTTACTGTCTTCCAGAACAGACACCATCATTGTGTGTAAATACACTACGGGCCATTAAAATTGTTACACCACGAAGATGACGTGCTACAGACGCGAAATTTAACCGACAGGAAGAAGATGCTGTGATATGCAAATGATTAGCTTTTCATTCCTTTCACACAAGGTTGGCGCCGGTGGCGACACCTACAACGTGCTGACATGAGGAAAGTTTCCAACCTATTTCTCATACACAAACATCAGTTACCGGCGTTGCCTGGTGAAACGTTGTTGTGATGCCTCGTGTAAGGAGGAGAAATGCGTACCATCACGTTTCCGACTTTGATAAAGGTCGGATTGTAGCCTATCGCGATTGCGGTTTATCGTATCGCGACATTCCTGCTCGCGTCGGTCGAGATCCAATGACTGTTAGCAGAATATGGAATCGGTGGGTTCAGGAGGGTAATACGGAACGCTGTGCTGGATCCCAACGGCCTCGTATCACTAGCAGTCGAGATGACACGCATCTTATTCGCATGGCTGTAACGGATCGTGCAGGCACGTCTCGATCCCTGAGTCAACAGATGAGGACGTTTGCAAGACATCAACCATCAGTACGAACAGTTAGACGACGTTTGCAGCAGAATGGACTATTAGCTCGGAGACCATGGCTGCCGCTACCCTCGACGCTGCATCACAGACAGGAGCGCCTGCGATGGTGTACTCAACGACGAACCTGAGTGCACGAATGTCAAAACGTCATTTTTTCGGATGAAAAAAAAATGGTTCAAATGGCTCTGAGCACTATGGGACTTAACATCTATGGTCATCAGTCCCCTAGATCTTAGAACTACTTAAACCTAACTAACCTAAGGACATCACACAACACCCAGGTATCACGAGGCAGAGAAAATCCCTGACCCCGCCGGGAATCGAACCCGGGATACCGGGCGCTTTTCGGATGAATCCAGGTTCTGTTCACAACATCGTGATGGTCGCATCTGTGTTTGGCGACATCGCGGTGTACGCACATTGGAAGCGTGTGTTCGTCATCGCCATACTGGTGTATCACGTGGCGTGATGGTAAGGGGTGCCATTGGTTACACGTGTCGGTCACCTCTTGTTCGCATTGACGGCGTTTTGAACAGTGTACGTTACATTTTACATGTGTTACGACCCGTGGCCCTCCTCTTCATTCGATCCCTGCGAAACCCTACATTTCAGCAGGATAATGCACGACCACATGTTGCAGATCCTGTTCGGGCCTTTCTGGATACAGAACATGTTCGACTGCTGCCCCGGCCAGCAGATTTTCCAGATCTCTCACCAGCTGAAAACGTCTGATCAATGGTGACGGGGCAACTGGCTCGTCACAATAAGCCAGTCACTGCTCTTGATGAACAGTGGTATCGTGTTGAAGCTGCATGGGCAGCTGTACCTGTACACGCTATCCAGGCTCTGTTTGACTCAATGCCCAGGCATATCAAGGCCGTTATTACGGCCAGGGGTGGTTGTTCTGGGTACTGATTTTTCAGGATCCATGCACCCAAATTGCGTGAAAATGTAATCATATGTCAGTTCTAGTATAATATATTTACCAATGAATATCCGTTTATCATTTGCATTTCTTCTTAGTGTAGCAATTTTAATGGGCAGTAGTGTAGTTGCCAGCGTTATGGAATTTTAAGCGCCAGTTGTGTTTATAATTTGAGTGGAGTGGTCTGTCACCCGACGAATCTCTATGACAGTGCTGAAGCAAGTGCCACGAAGAGCTTCCTTACATTTAAGAAAGAAGTTGAGGTCACAAAAGCTTAAGTCCAGGAGTGTGGTCGGTATTACAGCAGTTCCCATCTCCATCGACCGAGAAAATCATTGGTGTAAAATGCGCCCGTGCATGCTCCTGGAAAATGATGGGAGGGTCCTGCATGAAGCGTCACCGATTCGTGCTCCAAGCTCGTCGCAGGCTGTGTTCCAGAAATGAACAGCTTAGAGAAAGAAGTGCGACACTTACCGCAGGACCCGCTCATCATTTCTAAGACAGTGTTCGGTTGCATATGCCGTAAGTTTGTTTGATCGATTGCGCTGGGAAGTGCTGTACTACCCACCACACTCCAAGGAATTAAGCTGTTTCATTCGTAAATTGAAGGAAACGCTTCATGGCCTTCGCTTTAGAATGATTACAGATTCAGGGCAATAAACCGCACCATTCAAATTATCAATAAAACTAGTGGTGCTAAGCGCTATCCTATGATACCCACACACACTTTGAACGACAGGAAAACTTTGAAACATGTGTTTATACTGTATAATTTGTAAATAAATAAATAGTTCCAAACCTAGTACATAACTACAAAACCACCCTGGCTTCGCATCGTAAGCACTAAGTATCTAAGGCTGGGAGACTTGTCTATAATATGTAGTGACATATAGAAACCTTACGCGTGATTCACTTTATCTATTACAGATAATCGTATCAAAATTCCTACAGTTGTTCGTGAAGTTAGCCTTCACACAATGACAGAAAAATGCAGAAGGGAACTTTATATTATGTATAAATATACACAAATCTTAATCATGAATCAGCCTCTCAGTTAGCGAAAACCGTATCAAAATCCCTACAGGAGTACTAAGATTAGCCTTCACATACAGACACAAAAACGCGACAGGTGGCTCTACATATTTACATATTTAGTCAAGCTTCGCTCTTGTCTGGAGTTGTGTCGACTCTTTACCGCCTTTCCCACCAGATACCACCTCCTCTCTAGCTGACTAGCTAGTAGCACCCATTATCGCCACTAGTTGTCACTCTGAACGCCTGTAAATACGGAACAAATAACAGTCTATATACTACACACTTACATTACCACAAATAATAAACTATACACACAAACCTTCCTCGTAGATCAGTCTGTCTATTACAGAAAAGTGTATCAAAATCCATACAAGATATCCTGAGATTTGGCATAATACGCAAACAGAAAAACGAAGCAGGGGCCTTTATAAAATGTATAGCTACAGAAATGCAAACGAGAGACTTACGCAACCATGGATGACTTTTTATATTGAGCTCAGTTGCAGACAACAAGTGGATGGACAACAAAAGAAATAAGCACAAGAGTAAAAGTGGCCTGGAATGGTACTGGTAAACGTAATAATTTTCGAAATGAAGCTTCCGATGTGCCTGAAAAGATATTTTAACACTGTTATTTTAATGCAAAAACCATTCAAAAATCGTTAGTTCCACAGCAAACATTGGAGGAATGTGTGCTGGGGATTAGTAGGAAAACAAGTAAACTGATTAGTTAATAGACCCGAGTCAAAGAAATAATTGCAGCTGTAATGCAAATGCAATGGAGATATGCTCAGCACATAGCCAGAATGGTTGGTAGACCAATAAAAGTCTTTCCAGAATTTTATGAGATATGTGAACACCAAGACAAAAACCTAATGGAATGGCTTTTGATTTGTGTAGGAGCAACATACAGTCACTTAGCTGAAGACAGTAATGTATTCAAAAGTCTAGAAGAGGCCTTTACCGAAAATTGATCCCAAATAGCTGAGTCACAACACCTACTGTTTTAATTCACTCTTGGATGTACGAGGGCTATTCGGCAAGTAAGTTCCAATCGGTTTTGAAGCGGAAACCACTGCAAAAATCTGATGACGTTTTGCACAGATGTGTGGGATAGTGTGTCTAGCATGCCCATCGATCACGTCTCGTCACTCTTTACGGTTCTGAGCAAACAGTGAGCACGTAAAGTTACCTAGAAAATAGTCTCTCCACCAAGTACGAGGGCCTGGCGACAATTTTCGCCCGAGGCGATGCAACCCACATAACATAACTGTCAGGTGTTTCCATCTTCAAGACAGTTCTTGGTCGCAATCTGCAGAGGCAATGAATGTTCTCCTGCAGCGTTTCCGATGGGAAGTGCCTGATCACCCACAATACTACCCGTAACTGGCTCCCTCTGAGTTTCATCTCTGCTCACATGGACCGCTGGCTATGACGACAACATTTTGGCACACAGAACGAGCTGCAGATCAGTGTAGAGAATTGACGGAAAGCAGTGGCGGCTGCCTTCTGTGACGAGGGTATTGGAAAGTTGGTACAACGATACGACAAATGTTTAAGTCGGAGCGGTGACTGTGTAGATAAGTAGCTGGAAGCTGTAGCTAGTTGTTCTATATAATATTTTTTGATTTTCGCAGTGGTTTCCATTTTGCGGCCGATCGGAACTTACTTTTCTAATACCCCTTGTATAGTTGTCTGTGTCGGCGACATACGCTGTAGAATTGCTACATTTGCGTTAAATGATACTTGACTTTGATGCCACCACTGTCAAGCAGACTGGACAACCTAGGCGAAAATCAGAGACACATGGTGATAATGTACTATCCAACTGGGAAAAGACGATTCATTTTATTGTAATTTAGCAGTTGAAATATCATCTCTGTTTATTTTTTGTGAGTAATAACAACAGTTACTGTCCTTACAACTCATAGTCGCATTAAGTCCGATCGTAGCAATGCAGATAATAAAGATGAGCACAAAGACTCAGCAACCCATAGATTTCATCCAAACTCTTCAAAAACTGTTCCACGATTATATGAGAGTCACAGATTCGGTATAAAGGATGTTACAGCATTTGTATCATCTATAGTCTCATTGTTCCAGTTATGTGTGGAGTTCTTTTACTAGGGGCAGAATATTAGTGCTTGTAAAGCACAAATTAAAGTTGCGTCTTTGGGGATTCAGATACAGACACTTTTCTCTCTGTGGTTGTGCTCCCGCAAATAAATGGTGGAAACACACTCACTGATAGGTTCAATTTGCCAGTAGATTCCCTCCAGTCTTTCGAAGTACCACGGAAGCTCCCTCGTGAAGCAGCACAATTAGCGGAGAGATTAACTTATATAAAGGCTCAGGCTGTACACCGAGATGGAATTATTTTGCCGCTTCTTAAGTGTGAGCGATGCCTCAGTTGTAACCATTTGAGTAAATGATCTAGTCTGCAAAATGGTTCAAATGGCTCTGAGCACTATGGGACTTATGGGACTTAACTTCTAAGGTCATCAGTCCCCTACAACTTAGAACTACTTAAACATAACTAACCTAAGGACATCACATACCTCCATGCCCGAGGCAGGATTCGAACCTGCGGCTGTAGCGGTCGCGTGGTTCAAGACTGAAGCGCCTAGAACCGCTCGACCACTCCGGTCGGCATCTAGTATGCAAATGTAATTCACTTAAGCTGCCTTACGAGCAGTAATTAAATGAATCTTCCTGCAGATTAAAAATGTGTACCGGACAGGATCTCGAAACTGGAACATTTGTCTTTCGCAGGAAAATGTTCTAGAGAACTTTCCCTTTTGCAGGCGTGTTCCAGAGCTCTTGTCAGCGAAAGACAAGGGTCCAGGTTCGAGTCCCAGTCCGGCACACACATTCAATCTGCCAGAAACTTGAAAATTAGTGTACACTCCGCCGCACAGTGAAAATTACTTCTGGCAACGATTAAATATTACATTAATTGATGAAGGTTGCATTACCTTGAGATTTCATACCGTTTTACGAGCAATAGACTGGGAGGACGTTAAACGTCAGTATAAGATAAGTCCCATGGAATCCACATATGAGAATACACAAATGTAATTCTGTGCCTGGTCTTACGTTAAATCAGTAAATGGCTCGAAACAGCATATCCAGACACTCCGGGATGATGATGGCATTGAAACAGAGGATGACACGCGTAAAGCTGAAATACTAAACACCTTTTTCCAAAGCTGTTTCACAGAGGAAGACCGCACTGCAGTTCCTTCTCTAAGTCCTCGCACAAACGAAAAAATGGCTGACATCGAAATAAGTGTCCAAGGAATAGAAAAGCAACTGGCATCACTCAGCAGAGGAAAGTCCACTGGACCTGACGGGATACCAATTCGATTCTACACAGAGTACGCGAAAGAACTTGCCCCCCTTCTAACAGCCGTGTACCGCAAGTCTCTAGACGAACGGAAGGTTCCAAATGATTGGAAAAGAGCACAGGTAGTCCCAGTCATCAAGAAGGGTCGTCGAGCAGATGCGCAAAATTATAGACCTATATCTCTGACGTCCATCTGCTGTAGAATTTTAGAACATGTTTTTTGCTCGCGTATCATGTCCTTTTTGGAAACCCAGAATCTACTATGTAGGAATCAACGTGGATTCCGGAAACAGCGATCGTGTGAGACCTAACTCGCTTTATTTGTTCATGAGACCCAGAAAATAATAGATACAGGCTCCCAAGTAGATGCTATTTTTCTTGACTTCCGGAAGGCGTTCGATACAGTTCCGCACTGTCGCCTGATAAACAAAGTAAGAGCCTACGGAATATCAGACCAGCTGTGTGGCTGGATTGAAGAGTTTTTAGCAAACCGAACACAGCATGTTGTTATCAATGGAGAGACGTCTACAGACCTCAAAGTAACCTCTGGCGTGCCACAGAGGCGTGTTATGGGACCATTGCTTTTCACAATATATATAAATGACCTAGTAGATAGTGTCGGAAGTTCCATGAGGCTTTTCGCGGATGATGCTGTAGTATACAGAGAAGTTGCAGCATTAGAAAATTGTAGCGAAATGCAGGAAGATCTGCAACGGATAGGCACTTGGTGCAGGGAGTGGCAACTGACCCTTAACATAGACAAATGTAATGTATTGCGAATACATAGAAAGAAGGATCCTTTATTGTATGATTATATGATAGCGGAACAAACACTGGTAGCAGTTACTTCTGTAAAATATCTGGGAGTATGCGTGCGGAACGATTTGAAGTGGAATGATGATATAAAATTAATTGTTGGTAAGGCGGGTACCAGGTTGAGATTCATTGGGAGAGTCCTTAGAAAATGTAGTCCATCAACAAAGGAGGTGGCTTTCAAAACACTCGTTCGACCTATACTTGAGTATTACTCATCAGTGTGGGATCCGTACCAGATCGGGTTGACGGAGGATATAGAGAAGATCCAAAGAAGAGCGGCGCGTATCGTCACAGGTTTATTTGGTAACCGTGAAAGCGTTACGGAGATGTTTAACAAACTCAAGTGGCAGACTCTGCAAGAGAGGCGCTCTGCATCGCGGTGTAGCTTGCTCGCCAGGTTTCGAGAGGGTGCGTTTCTGGATGAGGTATCGAATATATTGCTTCCCCCTACTTATACGTCCCGCGGAGATCACGAATGTAAAATTAGAGAGATTAGAGCGCGCACGGAGGCTTTCAGACAGTCGTTCTTCCCGCGAACCATACGCGACTGGAACAGGAAAGGGAGGTAATGACAGTGGCACGTAAAGTGCCCTCCGCCACACACCGTTGGGTGGCTTGCGGAGTATAATGTAGATGTAGATGTAGTAGATGTAGATTAACAGAAGACAAATTACCACAGAAAGTAATTTGATTTATGTAGATGTTTGCACACCTCTATTTTCCACGCTGTCTTGAAAGTTGACGCCAGTTTGCTTTAACTGTCCCACCTGTATAAAAATTCGTCGTATTTTGGGGGATAGTATACATACTACTGTTTGAAAGTAGCGACATATTACTGTTGCGAATATATGATTCTGCAGCACTTAGTGCATATAAGAATTCTTTGCCACAGTAAAATAAGTGACCTGTGCAATGAGAGAAACGATATGGAAGTGAGAGGGAAGGGGCATGTGTTTCGTCATAAAAACCACACATACAAAAATACTAGTTACGACAGAAGGAGAATATACGTTTCGATAGGACTAACTTTCATTTTAGTCACCCAGTAACGCCGTATTCAGTCATGAGGGTTTCTTATTAACATACTCTTCTGATGAGACAGCCAATGGTACCTATCGACAAGAACACTACATTAAGTAAATTATATTACATATTCCGTATACACCGATGAACAAAATATTCTGGGAAGCGAGGTGCCAAATGTGATCCTTCTCTGTATGCTGATGGCTGTGACGCACTGCAGCTGGTAACTAGGCATTCCCCTGCGGTACTCACCCAGCCAGACATCAGCAAACGGGAGCTTAATGAAATATCGCAGCAGAGGGGAGCGTTTTAAAACGGCCTCCCGGGAGGAGCTTAAAGCATATGGGGCACATTTTAAAATGCGATTATGTGCAGTCGTATGTTCTCCCTGGTCGCCTGCTACCCCAGCTATTCAAAGTCACCGCGCTCTGTCGCGCCCGCCGCATGAATCAGACCTCACAATCGTTGGGCGATACTGGCAGTTGGTGTGTAAACGCAGAAAGTCCTTGCTCATCCTCAAGTGTCACCTCGGCGGTTGTATAAAGCATGTCTAATCGAATACTGTGTTAAAGAAAGCACGTACAAAAAGAATGAATTTCTTTATCGTACCCTTTTTTTGTTACTTATATTTCGATTGTTTTGTTGTCACACTCCGTCTCAGCTTGCCTTGCATAATTTCTTTTATCTCTACATACTTGTCGCTGGTCCCTAAAGACGCTAAGCCGAAAATTGTTGAAAATTTCGTGTCCAAATAAGGCGAGTTGCTGCGACTGTGTGGTGGCGGCCTCTCATTGTATTTGTTGTGTACGTCTTGCACCAAGCAAGACACAACAGTGCTGCCGTTGCATATTTCGCATAGAGAACATCAAAATGATAAAAGAGCATTAAGCCATGAACAGAACAGCAGAGTCATTTTTTTTCCATCGCTGAGTACGTAAGTGGAATAGGAAAGGAAATCGATATTATTGGTATGATGTACCATATGCCGTGTAATGCGCAGAGGTTTGCGGAATCTGCCATAAGGATCCTCTTTTTTTCTCCTGTACTGAATTTCGATTAACCCCGAAGAGGGCGGGCTGGCAGCAGCTTAGTATACTGCTCACCAGCCTGCAGAATGTTTGAAACATAAGAAGATACGAAACAATATAAGCAGGCGATAAAACGTTGACGTAAATTGTAAAACTGTGGAAAATTAAGACATCAAACAAAGGGTGGGCGATGCTAAAATACACAGGAAGCAGACAGGTAAAATAGTAGACAGACAATTAAAAAACACGGTGACAGTCTGGTTTCTGTTCTAACTATTCGAAAGAGATATAAAAATCACACCCAGTGACAGCATGATGTCCGTTCGCAACATTTTGGAAAAGACACACAACACTTTACAATCACTGGAAACACTGCACTAAAAAGTCGGCACGAAGATGACACACCACACCCAAGGGCAGATGGCAGGGGGTGGGGGCGGGGGAACCTGGAGAGATGAGGGGGAAAAAAGGGGGAGGAGAGGAAAAACGAAAGGGAGGAGAACCGACAGAGGGAGAGGACTCATAAGGGGGGGGGGGCAGGGCAGACGCGAGAGGGAATGGGGAAAGGCAGAGGAGAGAAATGCAAAAGGACTTGGGGGAGAGAAGGGAGGCAGATAGAGGGTATGTGGGGAAAAAACAGGATGGAAGGGGGGGAGGGATCCCAGGAAAAGGACAGAGGATGGGAGGGGGACGTGAGGATCAGAGTTGATAGGAGGGATGAATGGAGGTAGAGAGGGCATCATCTGGGAGGGGGAGTTGACAAAAGCCACCTTGAGAAAGGAGATGAAGGGTGTAGAGATGAGGGTAGGGGGGACACAACAGTGAGGATGAGGCGCTGCAGAGGGTGGCGGTTGGAGAGGAGAGGAGCAACCAGGGGATGAGGGGGATCGAGGTGGCAGGAAGTGTAGAGTACGAAGATATGTTCAAGGAATAGAAGAAGATAGGGGAAAGGAATCAGGTCATAGAGGATCCACATGGAGGATGGGAGGCATATACGGAATGCGAGGTGGAGTGCATGGTGCCCGAGGATCTGGAGGGACTTATAGAATTTGGGGAGGGGGGCGGATATCCAAGCGGGACTGGCATAACAGAGGATGGGACAGATTAAGGATTTGTAGGTGTGGAGGATGGTAGAGGGGTTCAGCCCACATGTCCGGCCATGGCCAGAGAGGAGTTTGAGGAGTCAGAGGCAGTTGTGGGCTTTGGATTGGATAGAGCAGAGATGAGGGATCCAGGTGAGGTGACAGTCAATGGTGAGGTCAAGGTAGGTGAGTGTGGGGGAGGGGCAGACAGGACGGGTGCAGGTGGTAAGGGAGAAATCAAGGAGCTGGG
This sequence comes from Schistocerca serialis cubense, assembly GCF_023864345.2. Lineage (NCBI taxonomy): Eukaryota > Metazoa > Arthropoda > Insecta > Orthoptera > Acrididae > Schistocerca > Schistocerca serialis. The sequence goes on from NC_064643.1 coordinate 269,065,095, forward strand.
AGGAGCAAGTGGTACTACCTATGATGATTACCTGGGTCGTAGAAGGATTGATTTTCAGGAGCCACTGGCTACACCATCCAGCATAAAGGTCTAGGTGAATCTGGAGAAGGCGTTGGGACCATTGGAGGGTAGGAGCGAGGGCAAGGAATGTGGTGTCATTGGCATTCTGTAGGAGGTGTACTAAGGGGGGGGGGGGGTTGGGGCATATCTACCATGCACAGGAGGCAGAGGAGAGGGGAGAGGACAGAGCCCTGGGGCACACCTGCAGAGGGGTACCAAGGTGCGGGAATGGGCTTTATGGATGGTAATGTAGGAGAGGCGGTGGAAGAGGAAGGAGGCAATCAGACAGATGTAGTTGACAGGAAGGGCGTAGGTCTGGAGTTTAAACAGGAGACTGGGATGACAGACATGGTCGTAGGCCTTTTCCTGGTCGAGGGAGACAAAAATGGCGGAGCGACGGGAGTTAAGCTGGAGGGAGAGGAGATGTGTGAGGCATAGTAGTTGGTCATCGGCAGAGCCGAAAGCCACATTGGGTGTTGGGGAGGAGGTGGTTTCGATGGAGGTGGTAATGGAGGCGCCGGGTAAGGATGGATTCCAAGAGCTTGCTGAATAACGAGGTGAGACACATTGGGCCATAGGAAGAGGCATCAGGATACGGGAGGTTTTCCAAAGGTCAGGGTAGAAGCTGGTGGCAAGGATTACGTTGTAGAGGGTGGAAAGAAGGAAGGAGGGAGGGCAGTGTTTGAGGTGCCGGTAGGTAGCGCAGTCATGGTCGGGAGCAGTGTTGTGTTTAGTGCGGAGTGTGAGGCTGATGGCCTGTGTAGTGATGGGAGTGTAAGTTCAGATGGTGGTGTGTGGCGCAAGTACTGGAAGCTAGGAGCAAGGGGAGGAACAGAGGTATCCGTACGGTCGATGACGTCAGGGAAGAGGGAATAATCAAAATGGGGATCATCTGGGATAGAAAAAATATCGGATAGGTGAGAGGCAAAGTGGTTTGCCTTATTGAGGTTGTCAGGAAAGGGAGGGTCATCAAGGAGGCGAGGGTACTGGGGGGTGGGGCCGTTCTCAGTAAGGCGGTGGAAAGCAGACCAATACTAGGATCCTCTATTCCTTGTCGGATTTATATATTCGAAAACAGAGCAGAGAACGGTAACTCAATATGTAGGAGGAGCATGGAGAACGGCGTAGCTTGTGTCAGAAACAAACAGATCGGCTAATTGCAGCAGCGCGGAAGTGCTGCGGCGAATATCATTGTGGAGCAATATCGCGCACCCTACACTCCTGGCTGAGCAGTTCCGCCGAGCTCCGCGAGTGGGGCGTTCTCTCTCGGCATAATGCTGACGCAGGGCGCTGCCGCCGCCGCTCATTCAGAATTGAATTGTCCTTTAGCCGACTTTAGTTGTTACCGTCGCTCAGCCGGGCGCGCACCCCTTTCGTCGGCGTCTGCTCCTCGCTGGCTGCGCTACTTACATCGCCCAGCCGGCAGCCTCCCCCTCTCCTAAAGGCTCAACTGCGACTGCATGCATATTTGATAACCGTTCCGCGCCTGCGTACCCCCTCTGCCTTCCCCTGCCACTCCGCTCCCCCCTCCTCTCCTCTGGAGGCGAGAGGAGCACCGCTGCCAACAAATTAAGGTCTCCGGAGACCATCGAAATTGGAAGTGATATTGTGTTAAGTTAGTTCCTCCCCGGCGTGTACGCACATATCGGGCGCGCCTGTCTCGGTGCCGGCTTATAAAAGGGTCTTTGCCTCTCTCCCCCTCCCTCTGTGCCCCACAACCCCACCCCAGCTCTCGGCGCTGTATATAACCTGCAGCGGCCGCTGTTGTGCGGAATATTGACATATTCAAATGACACTTCCCCGGCTCGCGAGGCTATTATTGTTCCGCCCCTCTCCGGCGCCCGCATTGTGCTCGGAGTCGCGCCTGCATCTGTTCGCCCTGGAAGATGAGCCCGGAGGCGGTGGCACTGCTCACCGGCCGTTATTTCATCGCTTGGCGTCGCCCTATCCTGCCCCGAGCTTCTTCTCCTCAGCTTCTATACTCCGTTCTCCGCATGAAAATTAAGCCAGGCTCGGGCCCTGCTACCTACTTCCCCCGCCCCCCGCCGCCCCTTGTACCCTTCCCGATGAAAGGATCCCGCCAGACGCGTCACCTGAGCCGCCTACAATTTATCGGCCTCGCAGGAACGAAACTGCTGCCTCTACACCGGTATAAATCTCAACACGGACCGATGCCGCGTGTCGCTCGCCTCCGATGCCGACCTGCACGCAAATGAATCCGCCTCCTCCTCACACCGCCGGCCTTCCTCGTTCATCTCGACATCACGGTGCTCTCTGCCTCTAAATATTTATGTGGACTCAGGATTCAATATGAACTGGGGCGGGGGAGAGCGTCGGCACTCGTCGTAGCAGCACAAAAGGCAGAGTGCGACTGAAACTCATTTCAACTCCCTGGAGGTGTACACGATTCATAAGACAGGTACTGTAAGTTGTTGTTACATTTAACATACCCTCAGAACCGTAGTATTTGCTGTCTACTGGTTCATAAGTTTAGTTCCTTGAAGGTAAATACGATCCACAGTAAATTTATTGCTGTGGGTACGTACACTGTTTGATTAAAAGTATCCGAACATCTTTTACAAGGGTGAATCAAATTAAAATCTTAAATATTTTTTTAAATATTATTGATTGTACAGAAGTGCTACAAAGCTGTATCACTTTTCAATAAAATCTCCCCCACGCTCAATGTGAGTCCTCCAGCGCTTACAAAGTGCATAAATTCTTTTAGAGAAAAGTTCTTTTGGTAGTCCCAGCGCTTACAAAGTGCATAAATTCTTTTAGAAAAAAATTCTTTTGGTAGTCCGCGCAACCACGCATGAACCGTGTGGCGTACCTCTTCATCAGAACGGAACTTCTTTCCTCCAAATGCTTCTTTGAGTGGTCCACACGTATGGAAATCACTTGGGTCAAGGTCTGGTGAGTATGGTGGATGAGGAAGACACTCAAAATGCAGGTCTGTGATTGTTGTAACTGTTGTCGGGCAGTGTGGGGCCTTGCATTGTCATGTTGCAAAAGGACACCTGCTGACAGCAATCCACGTCGCTTTGATTTGAGTGCAGGCCGCAGACGATTTTTTAGTAGATATGATGCACTGGTGACAGTGGTCCCTCTAGGAATGTAATGCTCCAAAATGACGCCTTTTTCGTCCCAAAAGAGAGTCAGCATAACCTTCCCTGCTGATAGTTCTCTTCGAAACTTCTTTGGTTTTGGTGATGAGGAATGACGCCTACCCTTGCTCGCTCTCTTCGTTTCCGGTTGGCGGAAGTGAACCCAGGTTTCGTCCCCAGTAACGATTCTTGCAAGTAAGCCATCACCTTCTCGTTCAAAGTGCCGAAGAAGTTCTTCACAAGCATCAACCCGTCGTTCTCTCATTTCAGGAGTCAGCTGCCGTGGCAACCATCTTGCAGACACTTTGTGAAACTGGAGCACATCATGCACAATGTGGTGTGCTGACCCATGACTAATCTGTAAACATGCTGCAGTGTCATTCAGTGTCAGTCGGCGGTTTTCCTTCACTATGGCTTCTACTGCTGCAATGTTCTGTGGAGTCACAACTCGTTGTGCCTGACCTGGACGAGGAGCATCTTCCACTGAAGTCACACCATTTGCGAACTTCCTACTCCATTTGTAGACTTGCTGCTGTGACAAACACGCATCACCGTACTGAACCTTCATTCGTCGATGAATTTCAAAAGGTTTCACACCTTCACTACACAGAAACCGAATAACAGAACGTCGGTCTTCACTGGTACAAGTAGCATGTGGGGTGGCCATCTTTATACTGATACTGCGACGGTATGTGTGCATCTGCACTATGCTGCCACCTACAGCCCATTATGCGCGCTGTTTGTATCACGCTTACCAACTTAGAGGATAACGGCGCGAAATTTCTGTTTGTTATTACAAATTTAAGGTTTTCATTTGACTCACTCTCGTAGTTGACATTAATGTAAGGTGTGTCCACTCTTTTCCTTTATGACTGCTTCACTGAGTTGTCTGGATGTCTGTGGAGGAATGATAACCCATTTCTCATAAAGAGCCGAAACCAGGGTGGTGGTGATATGCACTAGGGTCTGGAGAGAAGTCAACATTCTAATTCAAGCCATGGTGTTCCATTGGGTTCAGATACGGACTCTGTGGAGACCAGTTCATTTCAGGAATGTTATTGTTTACGACGATTGTCCCACAGATACTTCTTTGTGAATGTGCACTCTCATGCTGGAACGGTCATCGTCTCCGAACTGTTCCTCTATTGTACGCAGTACACAATACTGTGAACTGTGTTCATATCTTCCTGCATTTAGCGTTTTCTTCAGCATGATAATGGGACCACACCAAATACATCCACACAGTAACACCACATCCTCTGCATTTCACTGTTGGCACTACACGTGACGGCCGTTAACATTCTTCAGGCACTCGCATAGCCAATACCCTTCGGTTGCATTTTTGCCATAGGGTTCAGCGAGATTCGTCATTCCGAATCACTTGCTTCTAGTCATCCTCTGTCTAGTGATGTCGCTCTTTACATCACCTCAAGAGTCGCTTAGTACTGCCTACAAAAATGTATGGATTATGAGGAATTGCTCGACCACTCTACCCCATTCTTTTTAACTTCCTACGCACAGTCATTTGCTGGCTGGTTCAAAAATGGTTCAAATGGCTCTGAGTACACGGGGCTTAACTTCTGACGTCATCAGTCCCCTATAACTTAGAATTACTGAAACCTAACTAAACTAAGGACATCACACACATCCATACCCGAGGCAGGATTCGAACCTGCGACCGTAGCGGTCGCGCGGTTCCAGACTGTAGCGCCTAGTACCGCTCGGCCACTATGGCCGGCTGCTGGCTGGTCTGATGATAGAAATGTGAAGCTCGCGGCTCATCGCCTCCGCCGATTTCATGTCATTTTCTTACTTCCATCCTCCGCTATGCTCGTCGGTCTCAGTCTGACAGTACATATGATCTGGTTTGTTTTGCTCTACCTTCAGTTGTTCCTTTGCGTTCTCACCTCACAGTCATATCACCAACAGCCAAACTGCAAAGCTTTAGAAGGGCTGAAATGCCCCTGATGGATTTGGTACTCAGGTGACGTCTAATGGCTAGTCCACGTTCGAAGCCACTGCACTGAACTCTGCTGACGGACGCAGCTGTTGTTACTGCTTCTCTACTGACAGCACCTCCTATACTGGCGGGTCCACCTCTCCCACTCATACTCATAAATTAGGGATAATGCTGATACATGGCGAAACAAGGCTCCGGTGGGCGGTTTGAGGGTTTAAGTCACCTCGGGGTATGACCATGCGATGCATTTGACCTGCGGTCGTCGCACGGTGGCGTTGGCAGCAGTCCACATACGCAGAGGTGTGTTGGTGCGTGTCAGAGTACGGTGCAGCGAGTAAGTGTGCAGACGTTTTCAGACGTGCTAATGGTGACTGTATGTTGGAAATGGATCAAAGAACACATACTGATGTTATGAGGGGTAGAATACTAGAGTGACTGGAGGCTGGTCAAACACAGCAGGTCATAGCACGGGCCATCCGTGTGCCAGAAAGTGTGATCTCAAGATTATGGCAATGCTTCCAGCAGAGAAGAAACGTGTCTAGGCGCTACAGGACGAGACGTCCACAGTGTACAATACCTCAAGAAGACCGATATCTCACCATCAGTGCCCGCAGACGGCCACGGAGTACTGCAGGAAGCCTTGCTCGGGATCTTACCGCAGCCACTAGAACAGTTGGCTCCAGACACACAGCCTACAGACGACTGAACAGATATAGTTTTTTCGCCCAGAGACCTGCAAGGTGCATTCCACTGACCCCTGGTCATAGGAGAGCCCATAAAGCCTGGTGTTAAGGACACAGTACATGGTCATTGGAACAGTGGTCCCAGGTTATGTTCACGGATGAGTCCAGGTATAGTCTGAACAGTGATTCTCGCCGGGTTTTCATCTGGCGTGAACCAGGAACCAGATACCAACCCCTTAATGTCCGTGAAAGAGACCTGAATGGAGGTCGTGGTTTGACAGTGTGAGATGGGATTATGATTGGTTCACGTACACACCTGTATATCTTTGACAGGGGAACTGTAACGGGTCAAGTGTATCGGGACGTGATTTTGCACCAGTATGTTCGCCTTTTCAGGGTGCAGTGGGTCCCACCTTCCTCCTGATGGATGATAACGCGCGACCCCATCGAGCTGCCATCGTGGAGGAATATCTTGAAACAAAAGATATCAGGCGAATGGAGTGGCCTGCCTGTTCTCCAGATCTAAACCCCATCGAGCACGTCTGGGATGCTCTCGTTCGACGTATCCCTGCACGTCTTCAAACCCCTACGACACTTCAGAAGCTCCGACAGGCACTGGTGCAAGAGTATGAGGCTATGCCCCAGCAGCTGCTCGACCACCTGATCCAGAGTATGCCAACCCGTTGTGGGGTCTGTGTACGTGTGCATGGTGATCATATCCCGTATTGATGTCGAGGTACATGAGCAGGAAACAGTGGCGTTTCGTAGCAAATGTGTATCGGGGCGGTTTTCTCAACTTATCACCGTGGACTTCCAGATCTGTGTCGTGTGTGTTCCCTATGTGCCTATGCTGTTAGCGCCAGTTTTGTGTAGTGCCAAGTTCGGTGGCACCATATTCTGCAATTATCCTTAATTTATGAGTATGAGTGCATATAACGGGTCATTCCGCATTACGCACTGGTGTCCAGACCCTTTTAACCAGATAGTGCAGAACATTTCATTTAGGATGTAGTATTCCCTGGCTACTGGTTTGCAGGTCAAAATAGTATTCATTTGGTTACTTCGGAGTTTTCTTTGGTGGAAATGTGTGGAACGGAGAATCTTCAGCCATATAAGGCCAACTAAGAAACTGTTGGAAATAATAAGTGAAGGTCCTGAGACGGAAGTGCTGAACGTAGGTTAAGTAGGAAAGCCAGAACCTGACTGCAAGTAACCCTACATCTGTTGTGATGTTTGAGGCCAAAGAAGTAACACAAATTCTTTTGCATTCGGAGGCATTTTTGAATCTGTATCTTTCTTCGTTCTCCGACGACCTTTTCTTTTTCTAAAAAACCGGTTGATACAAGTGGGTTATCTCTTACTTGGTCTGACGGCAACCTCGAAAGGTTATGCGATCTCAGTCGCAAATTTGATTTTAAACACAGTGTTTGTGTGAGACTGTTCTGCCCCATTCTGGGAACGTCATCTACTCGAAATTCTTAGAGAATGTTAAAGGCTGCGACTCGACAAACTACCAGGTTTTGTTATAAAATTTCGTTGTCCTGAAAAAATAGAACTGCGATCATATTCACTTCTTAACGTGACGCACTTTCCTCAAAAGTAGATGATTTGGTGGGAACCTTGGCTGTAGTAGTTTGCATTTCGGCTGATGAGGAAACGTTCGACCTCGAAAATCACCTCGCCAAGAATCAGCTCGGCACCGCCAACGCCCTTGTATCGTAGAATACCCTGGTTCCCGCCAGATCGCCAAAGTTACGCTGCGTCGGGCGGGCGCAGTTCTTAGATGGCTAACCTCTCGGGTAGGCTACACGCTGTTGGCAACTTTCAAATGTCCAAATGTGCGTGAATTCCTAAGGGACCAAACTGCTGAGGCCTTCGGTCCCTAGACTTACACACTACTTAAACTATCTTAAACTAGCTTACGCTAAGGGGAACACACGTCCTTGTCCGAGGGAGCACTCGAACCTCCGGCAGGAAGGGCCACTCCAACAGTGGCCTGGTGCCTGAGACCGCGCGGTCACTCCGCGCGGCTGGCAACTTTCCCTACGCGTGTCCGGCAAAGGGGAGGAAGGGTAGTGGCGTAAGGTTATTGATCACTAAACTTTGCGCTAATGTCCCAGATTGAATTCCAGACATCTACGCAGTGTGGAGTAAGGACATGTGACAAGCTTGATGATCATCCGTCAGTCGTCAGTTGAGCTCGGCAGTCTTCTTCATGCTGTTCGAAAAGGGGATGTTATGGGCCAGCACAGAGTTTAATCCGAGTTTCATCACATTGTAGGGTGGGCGGGAAGTCTCCGTATCACTGTTGCCACTTTTTAATAACAAATGTTATTATGCAGGTTTATAGCTAAGCTACTTCTTATCAGTTATTGGAATCAACTGTTGCAATTCATCTTTACTTGTTTTCACAGTCAAAGTCGAGTTTTAATATGTAGCCATGATAGATGTGAACTGGGAAGCGCTTACTAACAAGTGTGTTGGTGCACGAACGACAACACACAGAACAAACAATCAGAATGATTATGGTAGCATTCCAGGAAATATTTAATAAGACTCCATCACGAAAAGAAACACTTCTGAATTGGAAAGAATCTTTTGCTCTTGACAGGCAGTACGCAGAGTGGAAGGAGGAAGACACGAGAAGAAACAGGTACCGAAATCTCTGCTTCGCTTGAGCAATCTCTATGAAGCCGACACGTAAACGTGCTTCGAAACTCGAATACCGAGAACATCAATGTTAGATCATATGAAAAAAGACCTCAATTTCATATATTTTCGACCGAAGTTCTTAAAAGAGTGATCGGATACAGACTGGCATGAGCACGTTTTTAACTTGCCCCACTTTGTTAACTTATCTTCCAAATGCTGTGAACGGTATAAAAGCTGTGTTTTCAGATTAATGTGCTGTTCATCGCAGCTCACATATTAGAAATATTGGTGTCTGGGCCAAGAGAATCCACGTTATACCTCCATGTTAGAAAGGAACTTACTTCACTTAATGATATGGACAGCAATGACACCACAACTGCTTGGACAGTACTTTTTTGAAGGGAAATTATTTACACATGTTACAAACATCGTTAACAACTCAGCATGATGAAAGGGGCCTCGCAAGACAGCATATACTTGGAGCAATGCGAAGCGCCTCATCACGACGCTTCCACAGTGCGCTACTACCTAAGTCACAGTCCCGGACGGTGGATAGGTCGGGTTCATCTGCTCCCTTGGAATCACCAACAATAGGCCCTGGTTTCATCACACCTGTCAACTTATGGGGAGTCATTAAGGTTCATGTACCTGCCCGTAGTTATGCTACAAACGAAACACTGGGCAGTGCTGTTAAGAAATCATGTTGCAGTATTATGGCGACACAACAATATATTGGACACCTATTATGTCGTTAAACACTTGCACTAAAACAAATATAATCAATTAACCTTCGATATTACGGAGTACGTGACTTCTGTCCCACCGTGTACATTACACAAAATCCCATGAAATTCATCCACACGTTTTGAAGGCAATTAAGACACAACTCTCACATCGGGAAGGAAAGATGCCAGTGTGCGCGAAGGATAGGAAAAACTTTTCCACTTTGGCGGCTGAACCTGTTTTTCGGGGCCTCCCAAGTAACCATACCATATGACTTTTCACGTCGTCATCATTCTGAAAATATCTGAGATGTAATGGTTTCTTCATCCAAGGAAATACTAAGAAGTCCTTGGTACCATATAAGGAAAACACTACGGAGTACGCATGTGCGACTACATCACGTGCAGAAGCAGCTTGGGATTTGTCGTGGAGCAAAAACACACCGTTGGACTGCATTCTGCAATGTTTCATCACGGGTGCCTCCCACAACCTCGTCAGAAGATTTTTGTAGTTTTTTCCTTCGCCGATTTGTTCCTTGCAAGTACAGTTCTGTCAGTAACGAAACACGTTTTTGCTGAAAGCAGGTAAGTTTCATTCTGGATTGCAATGGACCATATTATTTCCTACATTTTTGGCTACGAAACCCTATTTTTCAACATAATCTACGTTCTTCAGTGCGACGGCGTTAAGCCACCTTCCAGGGAAGTCCTGTATGTCCGCATGGTGCCACTCATGTGATCGACGTCGGAGCCAAATTCTTGCTTTGTCAACGACCTCCACATCATCCACGTATTGCTCCCTGCGGAGTGCTTCCTTCCAGTGAAGGAAATCGGCAGATGCGTGATCCGAGCTCTAGGGTGGATGAGGAAGAAAAAGCCAATGAAGTTTTGTGAGCTCCTCTCGGGTGAACAGATTCGTGTGAGGCCTTGCGTTGTCATGGAGAAAGAGAAGTTCGTTGGCATTTCTGTGGCCACGAACACTATGAAGTCGGCTATTCAACTTTCTGAGGATAGCATAGTCCACTCCAGAGTTGATCATTGCATCTCGAGGGAAGACATAAAATAGAGTAACCCCTTCAGAGTCCCAAAAGACCGTCGCCATGACTTTAACGGCTGAGGGTGCGGCTTCGAACTTTATCTTCGGAGCAGAGGTGCTATGACGCCCCTTCATGTAATGCCGTTTTGATTCCCGTTCGAAGTGATGAACCCAAGTGTCATCACCTGTGACGATGTTCGACAAAAAATCTCACGATCAGTCTCGTAACGCGCTAGGAGTTCCGCGCAGATGGTCCTTCATTGCTCTTGATGGTCCTCTGTTAGGCGGAGAGGAATCCAGCGGACACGAATCTTTGAGCATACGAATTGGTGGACGAGTATGTCAGCATTACCAACAACGACGTCCAGTTGGTCCGTCGATCACCTCGAATGAGAGTGTCCGCACGCACCAACATTGCAGAAGCCACAGCTGTGTGCGGTCGGTCGGCAAGCGGGAAATAGGTGAGGTCTTCGCGACCTTGTTGCGATTATGACTCACTGTGCTTTTGTTCACTGCCTGGTCTCCGCACTCATTCTTCAAGTACCTAAGAATGTCTCCGATGCTCTAGTTTTCCACCAGAAGAAACTCAGTGACTGATCTCTGCTTGGTACGCATCTCCGTTACAAACGCCATTTTGAAGACTACTTAATAGCGTTGCCATCTGTCGGAACTTCATCAAAGCAAAGCGACTAAACTCAAAATATTCCACGATATCCCGCAACAAATTCCGCATTTTCTTCATCGAAAATTAGCGAGAAAAAAAGTTTGTAGCATTACTTACAGAAAGCCCTTCGCAAGCTGTTGAAAAGCGATCCATGACTGAATTTCACTTTCTCCACTATCTCTTCTATTGGTCTTCGAACACTGAGCCTCGACTTCTCCGGTGATTCCTGGTTCTTTTCAAAGAGATGGTCTGCTTCTTCGTTCTTCGTCATTGTGGCTTGGTTATCCACGTGGAAGCGACGACGCCTCCTAACCAGTGAGTCATGTGATGGTGCATTATAGCAGGAAAAACATGACCTGTATGTAGATATATCGACTTTGTACGATCGAATGAGACACTTAAATTACTTCAGAGTTTTTTCAAAGACACTGTCGAAAAGTATGTTGAGCAGTCCTCTTATATCAGTTTTGCAGGCTTAGTTCATGGAAGCTATTACGTCCTTTCGAATAAGAGGTGGTTCTGACTTCCAATGAATATTCGTAATGCTGGGGATAATTTATAAAAGAGAAACCAAACATGAAATCATGAACCACACGAAGAAAGCTGATAAACTGAATACAAGTAAACGGATCGACATGGAGAGAGACCGTTAATTTCAGGCAGTTTTATGTATTAGCGGAAAGTGTCTTTTATGTTACATCGAGACCAAATTTTATTACGCTGAAATGTAGGTTATGATGAACCGAGGCTCTTCCTTTGAAGCAGTCTGTTAGGTTCAGACTGAACGTCCACAATCGGAGAACTGAACTGAATAACGTCACAATGTTAATCATACTTTTAACCAATTTCAGTTCTGCGTTCTCCACGTTTCAGACGTCATTTTCATTCAGTTTTATTTCTATGTTCCGAATGTTATCAGCCGGTTCAAAATGGTTCAAATGGCTCTGAGCACTATGGGACTCAACTGCTGAGGTCATTAGTCCCCTAGAACTTAGAACTAGTTAAACCTAACTAACCTAAGGACATCACAAACATCCATGCCCGAGGCAGGATTCGAACCTGCGACCGTAGCGGTCTTGCGGTTCCAGACTGCAGCGCCTTTAACCGCACGGCCACTTTGGCCGGCTCAGCCGGTTCAATTTATTATTATATTGTGATGTAATTTGTAAGCTTTCCTGTTTTTTAATGGCTGTAGCTTCGGAATTAAGACTGTCTTTACTGCAAAACGTAGCACACAGTATTTAAGTTTTATCAAATGTTGAATTTGTACGGGTAAGATACGTGTACCGTGGTTTTTCACGCTCGAAGGTACGAAATGAACCTCAGTGCGATATTTCAGTTGTGCACGTGTGGATATGAGTATGTGCGGCACTGTATACCAGTAAAGCACTCAGTCTGCAACAATTATTCTCCAGACAATCAAACACCCTTGGAGCATTGGTGGTAACATTTCGATGGGAAACTTACTTATTTAAAGCTGTTTGTGATAAATTGAATTACCAATTCTTCAGTATACTCAGAATATGAATTGGATATTCGAATATTGTGCAGGCCAGTGTTGGTACACAAAAGTAATCGACTTCGTTATTATAGGAATCTCTGTTGGAGATATGGCACTAGCAAGGTGCATTTTGCTTCAAGAGAAAGAATTAAAGTTACATCTGCTTCTGTACTCGTCATCGTACGATGTGTGACGGAGTGTACTTTTGGCACAACCAGCTGATCTTACCGTTGCTTCTGCGCTCGCGAATGCGGAGTGAGAAGAGTGACTGTCAACAAAAATCCGTTGTATCTCTTGTTTCTCGTATTTCCTCATGAAGGTCATTTCACGAGACGTATGTGGAGGGAAGTAAAATGTTACACGACTCTTCTCGGAATGATTCTTTAGCAATTTCAATAACAAACCTCCCCACAATTCACAACGCCTCTTTTTTAGCATCTATCACTGGATCTTCTTCGACATTTCCGTAACGCTCTGGCGCTGCCTGAACGACCCTGTGAGGAATTGCCTTTCTCTTCTATTAATCCATCTTGGCAAGGGTCCCAGATTAATGAAAGATACTCAAAAATCGGTCGGACAAATGTTTTGTAATGCACTTCTTTTGTGGATTAACTAAATTTTCTTAAAATTCTTCCTACGAATCTCAGCCTAGCACCTGATTTTCTTGCTATTTGTTTTATGTGGTCATTCCAGTTTTGGTCGCCCTGCATCGTTATCCTAGGTATTTTAGGGTAGTTACCGTTTCCAACCATTTGTAACTTGCATTAATGGAAAAGGGAAATAAAAAGTTATAATGTTTCTTACTGAAATTCGCGTACTGAAATTCTGTGAGACTGCCCCTCCAGCTAGTATGTTGCTTCAAAATACATCCAAACGCAAGTACTAGAAAGAAAATTGTGACAAGTGCTATCAGGAATCTGATCAATTTATCACTATTATTTGCTAAGCGTCTATACTGAATGTTATTTAGGCCATTCTTTAAGCAGACAACTCTCACTAACAATCGGTAAACAGATTTCGGAAGGCACCACAACTACATCGAAACGTACCTTTCATACAAGTGACATTCGTCGATCAATGCCTAGTACAGAAAGTGAAGCGTTCACAAGGGGATAAATAATAAATGTCGTGTGACAAGGGCCTCCCGTCGGGTAGACCGTTCGCCTGGTGCAAGTCTTTCGATTTGACGCCACTTCGGCAACTTGCGCCTCGATGGGGACGAAATGATGTTGATTAGGACAACACAACATCCAGTCCCTAAGCGGAGAAGCCGGAACTTGAACCCGGGCCCTTAGGATTGACATTCTGTCACGCTGACCACTCAGCTACCGGGGGTGGACCACAAGGAGATGAAGGAAACGAAATGAAACTTCACGGGCTGACAGGGCTGCTTCATATTTTGGTTAACGACTATGTAGCTCCCGTTTAAAAGGTGATGTGACGCAATGGCAACATACATAAGGAGTGCTCAAACGAAAATGTTAAAATTTGCTTATGCCGCTTTATGGTAACGCAGTGATATATGCAGACAATGGTAGCATTCATCGAAATCTGCCCCTACAAAATTCAAAGCTGTGCCCTTATTAGGCAAGTTTATGCTCTTCGGCTTTTTCTTCGTCCGAGTCCGATACTCATCGAATTCCTCGAGCACGCAAGTACCTTTAACAGTGACACGTACTGTTGGACTCACCGCAGCCTATGCAAGTCCATCAAGAGCAAACGGTCTGGGCTGTTTGCGGAATGAGTGATTCTGCTCTAAGATAATGTACGTCCACGTGTCGCCAAGGCCACACAAGTGTGATGATGAAGTTCAGGTGCGGGCAGCTTGAGCACCCACCCGGACATGTCGCCCTGCGACTTCCGTGTGTTTGGTCCGCTGTAAGAAAACATCTGAGAGGGAAGCGATTCAAGTCGGACGAGGGGCTGAAGGGCACAGTAGAGGACTGCCTCATGCCACAGCCACAGAAGTTACAGCTGTGCTCAGGCATGTAGTGATTACTTTTGAATAAAGACTTCAATTATAGCCACAGCGATGTTTCGAACCTTTTCTTCTGAGCACTTCTCACATTTCTATCTATGAGATTGACTGAAATACATAAGCAATCTCTAGGAAAAATCTTAAATGTTTAAAATGACGTTGAATTTAAATATCTGCAGGCACGTTAATACAATGTGCTCTGTAAGGACGGGGAGACGCACTCGGCAACGGCTACATGTAATTTATCGCTCACAGCCACTTACTGAAATCACATCACAAGCACGGAAATTTTTTACACCACAACCTTGGTTCGCTTAAACACATAATTCAACAAGAAATTACACAAGCTATCAGTAATTGCATGAGGCCATGCACACTACTAGAAGAAATGCTACAAATTCAATACGTTACCTACTTCGATATATTCTTGATTGCAGCAGAAAAGTACAATCAGCAGTTTACAACTGCCTGCTAGTGCTCAAGCCATGTGATACATTACTACAGATATATGAATTATAACTGAAAAGAATTCACTGATGCTCACTGCACGTCTAGTCACGGTTAGCGCAAGAAGGGAAACGAATATGCTACAAGGGTTCTGTGTTCTCACACTAGGCAAAATAATATATTTCTGTCAACGACTCCCACTCGATATCAAATCTCAGATAATTTGAAAATGGCAATTCTAATCATATAAAAAGTTGTTTAATTGAGTTTTGACATTACAGGGTATGTGATGTTATTGCAGCGATTACAAAATCGAGTCCAGTTTACAAATAACTTGGCATTATTAACCCACTTGACAGTATGGCGTTGCACCCCGTCTGGCCTCAATACACGCACTGGGTACGTTAGGAAGGGTATCATAAAGCCGTTGTATCCTCTCTGAGGTAAGCTGGCCTACAACTGTTGCAACCGGTCTTTGATATCCTGGACGTTGACGTCCGAGATGGTGCCAAATATTCTTAACGGGGAGAGATTTGGGGATCTTGCTGGTCACGGGCGTACCTCAATATCGTGCCAACAGCTCATAGGGACACTTTCAAGGCGTGGATTAGCATTACCCTGTTGAAAAACGGCTCCAGGAACTTATCAAATGGATCTAGGCACTATGGCACTTAACATCAGAGGTCATCAGTCCCCTAGACTTAGAACTACTTAAACCTAACTAACCTAAGGACATCACATATATCCACACCCGAGGCGGGATTCGAACCTGCGACCGTAGCAGCAGCGAGGTTCCGCACAGAAGCGCCTAGAACCACTCGGGCACAGCGGCCGGCAGGAATTTGTCTCATGAGAGATAATACATGAGGACGCAGGAAGTCCGTGACGTAACCTTGTGCCACTAGAGTTCCTTCAATGTCTACCAGCCGTGACCTGAAGTCATACCCGATGGTTCCCCTGACCATGACGTCATGAGTAATACCGCTGTGCCTCTCCAAGACATTGGAAGAATGGGACCTCTCCGCAGATCGCCGAAGTATTCACTAATGATACTCGTCCTGGGTAGCACCGCGAGTCATCACTGAACGCAAACCGTTAAACGGCAACCGATGCTTCGCCATCATGCCACCATTCCAAGCGCAGCTGTTTGCGATGGGGTCATGAAGGCAGCCTACGCGTAGGACGGTAATTCCATAATGTGGCTGCTGCTAGTCGCAAACCAATGGTGCAGGATGATACAGGATGTTGGAGGGAGCCTATTTTTTTTCATATAACAGGCACATATGTGAGGTGGCTACAATTTACAACGTGCTCGGTGCACATTGCGGCGATCCTCCGTTATATGGGTCAGACGTGGTGGAAGAGAACATTGACCAATAGTACACCTAATCTCACATTCACAGGCAGCGCTGATCGCGGTACTGCCATTGCAGAATCCGCCAGAAATCTATTTGTAGCATGGTTCGAACATCTGGGTAAATGGAGAGCCACAGTGAGGCCCATTTCAAACTCTGTCAGGTGCTCACAGCGCTATCTCATACTGGCATAGGGCGTCACCCTGCCCTTCGCCGTGATCACTCATCATCTATCTAATGCTGTTCACTTCACCTGTATACCCTATCTCTCTCAGGTGCTCACAGCGCTATCTCACACTGGCATATGGCTTCAGCCTGCCCTTCGCTGTGATCACTCATCATCTATCTAATGCTGTTCACCTATATACCCAATGCCCGTCAGGTGCTCACAGCGCTATCTCACACTGGCATATGGCGTCAGCCTGCCCTTCGCCATGATCACTCATCATCTATCTAATACTGTTCACTTCACCTATATACCCTATCTCTGTCAGGTGCTCACAGCGCAATCTCACACTGGCATATGGCGTCAGCCTGCCCTACGCCATGATCACTCATCATCTACCTAACGCTGTTCACTTCACCTATATACCCTATCTCTGTCAGGTGCTCACAGCGCTATCTCACACTGGCATATGGCGTCAGCCTGCCCATCGCCATGATCACTCATCATCTATCTAATGCTGTTCACCTGTATACCCTATTTCTGTCAGGTGCTCACAGCGCTACATCACACTGGCATAGGGCGTCACCCTGCCCTTCGCCGTGATCACTCATCATCTATCTAATGCTGTTCACTTTACCTGTATACCCTATCTCTGTCAGGTGCTCACACCGCTATCTCACACTGGCATATGTCGTCAACCTGCCCTTCGCCGTGATCACTCATCATCTATCTAATGCTGTTCACTTCACCTATAGACCCTATCTCTGTCAGGTGCTCACAGCACTATCTGACACTGGCATATGACGTCAACCTGCCCTTCGCCGTAATCACTCATCATCTATCTAATGCTGTTCACTTCACCTATAGACCCTATCTCTGTCAGGTGCTCACAGCGCTATCTCACACTGGCATATGGCGTCAGCCTGCCCTTCTCCGTGATCGCTCATCATCTATCTAATGCTGTTCACTTCACCTGTATACCCTATCTCTCTCAGGTGCTCACAGCGCTATCTCACACTGGCATATGGCGTCAGCCTGCCCTTCGCTGTGATCACTCATCATCTATCTAATGCTGTTCACTTCACCTATATACCCTATCTCTGTCAGGTGCTCACAGCGCTATCTCACACTGGCATATGGCGTCAGCCTGCCCTTCGCCGTGATCACTCATCATCTATCTAATGCTGTTCACTTTACCTGTATACCCTGTCTCTGTCAGGTGCTCACACTGCTATCTAACACTGGCATATGGCGTCAACCTGCCCTTCGCCGTGATCACTCATCATCTATCTAATGCTGTTCACTTCACCTATAGACCCTATCTCTGTCAGGTGCTCACAGCACTATCTGACACTGGCATATGACGTCAACCTGCCCTTCTCCGTGATCACTCATCATCTATGTAATGCTGTTCACTTCACCTGTATACCCTACCTCTGTCAGGTGCTCACAGCGCTATCTCACTCTGGCATATGTCGTCAGCCTGCCGTTCGCCATGATCACTCATCATCTATCTAATTCTGTTCACTTCACCCATAGACCCTATCTCTGTCAGGTGCTCGGAGCACTATCTGACACTGGCATATGACGTCAACCTGCCCTTCGCCGTGATCACTCATCATCTATCTAATGCTGTTCACTTCACCTATATACCCTATCTCTGTCAGGTGCTCACAGCGCTATCTCACACTGGCATATGGCGTCAACCTGCCCTTCGCCGTGATCACTCATCATCTATCTAATGCTGTTCACTCCACCTATAGACCCTATCTCTGTCAGGTGCTCACAGCGCTATCTCACATTGACATATTGCGTCAGCCTGCCCTTCGCCGTGATCACTCATCATCTATCTAATGCTGTTCACTTCACCTGTATACCCCATCTCTGTGAGGTGCTCACAGCGCTATCTCACACTGGCATATGGCGTCAGCCTGCCCTTCGCCGTGATCACTCATCATCTATCTAATGCTGTTCACTTCACCTGTATACCCTATCTCTGTCAGGTGCTCACAGCGCTATCTCACACTGGCATATGGCGTCAGCCTGCCCTTCTCCGTGATCACTCATCATCTATGTAATGCGGTTCACTTCACCTGTATACCCTATCTCTGTCAGGTGCTCACAGCGCTATCTCACACTGGCATATGTCGTCAGCCTGCCCTTCGCCATGATCACTCATCATGTAATGCTGTTCACTTTACCTGTATACCCTATCTCTGTCAGGTGCTCACAGCGCTATCTCACACTGGCATATGTCGTCAGCCTGCCCTTCGCCGTAATCACTCATCATCTATCTAATGCTGTTCACTTCACCTGTATACCCTATCTCTGTCAGGTGCTCACAGCGCTATCTCACACTGGCATATGGCGTCAACCTGCCCTTCGCCGTGATCACTCATCATCTATCTAATGCTGTTCACTTCACCTATAGACCCTATCTCTGTCAGGTGCTCACAGCGCTATCTCACATTGACATATTGCGTCAGCCTGCCCTTCTCCGTGATCACTCATCATCTATCTAATGCTGTTCACTTTACCTGTATACCCTATCTCTGTCAGGTGCTCACAGCGCTATCTCACACTGGCATATGTCGTCAGCCTGCCCTTCGCCGTAATCACTCATCATCTATCTAATGCTGTTCACTTCACCTGTATACCCTATCTCTGTCAGGTGCTCACAGCGCTATCTCACACTGGCATATGGCGTCAACCTGCCCTTCGCCGTGATCACTCATCATCTATCTAATGCTATTCACTTCACCTATAGACCCTATCTCTGTCAGGTGCTCACAGCGCTATCTCACATTGGCATATGGCGTCAGCCTGCCCTTCGCCGTGATCACTCATCATCTATCTAATGCTGTTCACGTCACCTATATACCCTACCAGGACTCTTAACAACACTAAAAACAAAGAGCACTAATACATTCTGGTGGCCGTTCATGGCCTCAACCTACCCTTCTCCGTAAGAATTTCAAATCTGATTATTTACATGCCTGCCGATGATGTGTAAGTTAACAAAGAGACACTGACATCCGGCCATGTCTTCTAGATGTTTCACTTCTTTTGTCATTCAATGAAGGGGAATTCACGTAAGAGGAAAAATTTCAAAGTGTCTGTTTAAACTATTACTCAAAACGGTAAGGCGAGCTCTGTTTTGTAGAAAGGGAGATTGTGTAACGTCCGGTTGGCCACCAAATAAGAAACACTGTTCATGAAATGGAGAACAACAATAAGAGGGAAGAAAATCCGCCTAGCCCAGTTCAAAGACATCAGCCTCGTTTTCCCACAGTCTGTTTAGAGAAATCACGGAAAAATTCTTCTGGATGGCAGGCACACCAGCTATCCAATGTGAACCCACTGTGACACATACTAAATAATTTTCAGACGACACATGATGTGGTTACATTTAGTTATCCAGGCCTTTCATCCATCCAAGATCGATTGCAAGCTATCCATCTATTCCTAATCGGATACTTTTAAAAAACTCCATAAAATTTTACCCAACAAAAGTTGTTTCGGGTATACCATAACAGACACTTTCGGCCACTGTATGAAACTGTTTAGAAGTATCCGTCCTTTTCCTTATCGATTTTTTTATGGTGTTTACTTTGGAAGTTAAGTTCGTGTGGTTTAAGTTTTCGTATTAGGTTTCTATTTTAGACATTACTCCCAGCTTTACTGACGTATTGAGAAGTCAGAACCACCTGTTAATCGCAGTGGTATATGTATATTCTATATATCTGAAATGAATATAGTAAATGAGAAGGCTAGTAGTGTTGGTCATAACTAGCATATTTCACATAACAACCCATGTCCGCATTGCTGAGCGTACGGCGCTAGGCGTAGGTGAACAGCGTCGCACGCCTCCAAGAGGGTAGGCACATAATATGCTATCCGATCCGGCATGGTAAAAGGTCTGCAAGACTATGATTTCACAGTATTTGTGACATCAAGGTAAAAGAGACGTCGGATTGAAAATTTATGAGCTTTATTTGCAAACGCTGTAGTCGACATAGATATTCCAGGCGGCAGAGCACTACTTGTTTCCGCCTCTTATTCGGGTGCGAACGTGTTGCTTTTGACTGTGCAAATGCCTGCTTGATAGTTGTCGCACAGAGGTCAGCACCTGCGCATACTGCGGAGTCGATTCGCCCGGCGGCAGTTTGTCATCAAACGGGGACACTATTGTGTTTGTTACTGTGTGGAGCGGTCAGGAAATGGAGCACTATTCTTGGAAGGAAGGGGCAGACATGCACTGTGCTTACGTGGTGGCGGATGGAAGTGCTCACGCTGCCTGACGTTTGTTCGTTCGGCGGTTTTCCAATCGTCGAGTTCCAGATCCACGCACAGCTACTGTGCCATCCACAGGTCCCCAGTGCTCAGAGCCATTTCATTACAAAAAAAAAAAAAAAAAAAAAAAAAAAAAAAAAAAAAAAAAAAAAAAAAAAAAAAACATAGTGCACAAAATGTCCGACAAATGGCGCTGGACAGCAAAACTGCTACCGTGACGGGTGAGAGGTACGCCGATATGTTACAGAATCGCATCATTCCCAGACTGGCTGATAAACACCTGCTGGAACGTACGATGTTTATGCAGGATGGCGCTCCACCCCATATTGCTAGACACGTGAAAGATCTCTTGCGCGCGTCGTTTGGTGATGATCGTGTGCTCAGCCGCCACTTTCGTCATGCTTGGCCTCCCAGGTCCCCAGACCTCAGTCTGTGCGATTATTGGCTTTGGGGTTACCTGAATTCGCAAGAGCATCGTTATCGACCGACATCTCTAGGAATGCTGAAAGACAACCTCTGACGCCAATGCCTCACCATAGCTCCGGACATGCTTTACAGTGCTGTTCACAACATTATTCCTCGACCACAGCTATTGTTGAGGAATGATGGTGGACATATTGAGCATTTCCTGTAAAGAACATAATCTTTGCTTTTCTTACTTTGTTATGCTAATTATTGCTATTCTGATCAGATGAAGCGCCATCCGTCGGACATTTTTTGAACTTCTGTATTTTTTTTGGTTCTAATAAAACCCCATGTCATTCGAAGCATGTGTGTTAATTTGTACTTCTCTATCTACATTATTCCGTGGTTTATTCAGTTTTCAAATTTATACTGACTTTTTGATCACCCAGTATATATATATATATATATATATATATATATATATATATATATATATATATATATATATATATAAATAACTCTGCCAGAGTTATTGGTATATCTTCTTCTCAAGGTTCAACAGAAAATGTGGAACCAACGCGATTATGCACCTGCGCACTTCACACATGGAGTGCGAATGCTTTTGGACGAAAACTTTGGTGAGAACTGGATAGGGTGCGGTGGGCCGGTGGCGTGGCCGGCACGTTTCCCCGACTTGACGCCCACAGATTTTTTTCTTCTGGGGCCACCTGAAATCGGTTGTTTATGAAATACCCATTGAGACTGATTAAGAACTGATCGCGCGCATTATGGTAGGCTCCGGTGCAATTTCCACTTTGCAAGGAGTGTTCGAAAGAGCGTGACAGTCACTCCTGTGGTATTGCACGGCCTGCATTCAAGCAGGTGGGCGCAATTTCGAGCTCTTTTTGTAACTGTTTTCAAGTAAAGCTTATAAAACTTCACCCCGACTTGTCATTTACCTTGATGTCAGTGCATTGAAAACGTTGCCCAGCAGACTTGCTACCATAACGGCTTGGATGGAGTGTTGTGTACCCACCCTCTTGGGGCAATGACGCTGAACAGCAACGACTAGCGCCGTAGGTGAAGGGGTGCAGACATGGGTTGCTATGTGAAATATGCTTATTATAACTCACTCTACCAGGCGTTTCATTTTCTACATTCATTTCAAATGGTTCAAATAGCTCTGAGCACTATGGGACTTAACATCTGAGGTCTTCAGTCCCCTAGAACTTAGAACTAATTAAACCTAACTAACCTATAGACATCACACACATCCATGCCAGAGGCAGGATTCGAACCTGGAACCGTAGCGGTCCCACGGTTCCAGACT
Organism: Schistocerca serialis cubense; assembly: GCF_023864345.2. Lineage (NCBI taxonomy): Eukaryota > Metazoa > Arthropoda > Insecta > Orthoptera > Acrididae > Schistocerca > Schistocerca serialis. Next base: position 269,087,454 of record NC_064643.1, read on the forward strand.
GAAGCGCCTAGAACCGCTCGGCCACCAGACATTCATTTCAGACACACTCTACATATATATAATTTCGTGAGATAATCTTTCAAAGTTTGATCCGAGAGCACTGCTCATCTTCATTTTGACACTTTTATAGAAAATCCATTTGAAGCAGTTCAGGTCAATCGAAACACGAGGTCAAAGTAACTCAATTCTGATAACTAGTTTTAAGAGGGTTGACTGAAAAGTAATGCCTCCACCTTCGTAACTCTTCAACAGTTGGCAGGATTGGTATGCAGCACATAGTGGCTTGTTCTGTAGCCTCTTCTCCACACTAGCGGTTCTAGGCGCTCAGTCCGGAACCGCGGGACTGCTACGGTCGCAGGTTCGAATCCTGCCTCGGGCATGGATGTGTGTGATGTCCTTAGGTTAGTTAGGTTTAGGTAGTTCTAAGTTCTAGGGGACTGATGACCACAGCTGTTAAGTCCCATAGTGCTCAGAGCCATTCTTCTCTACAGCTTCAGTTGGCAGGAAGCATTAGCACTGAACGATTGTTTGTTGTTACAGTGTAATGTATGGAACCCTGCGCAGACAGTCGGTGAATGCGATTTAAGCAACGTGCAATCATTGAATTCTTGACAGGAGAAGGTGTTATCCCAAAATAGATTCATCAGAGAATGAAAGAAGTTCATGGCGATTGTGTTGATGTGAGTACTGTGCATCGTTGGTCGAGTAAGTTTAAAGATGTTAAGGTGGGAACATCTGACCTGCTTGACAGAGCTGGACGTCCTGTGATAGCAACCACGGAGTTTCACAAGCAAAATGTTGACAGACTGATTCAGGACGATCGTCGTATCACTCAGAGAGAAATTGCAAGCACAATCGACATTTCACAAGAACGTGTGGGGTCACATTATTGCTTTGCTTGGCTATCGGAAGATCTGTGCACGATGGATACCCTGGATGCTGACTCCTGAAATGAAAGCCCACAGACTAGAAAATTTCCAGGAACTCCTCCCTCTCGCATAACGAGAATGAAGACATACAGTACTCACGTCAACACAATCACCATAAACTGCTTTCATTCTCTGATGAATCTCCTTTGGGGTGACACTTTCTGCTGTCGGGAATTCAATGACTGCACGTTGCTTAAATCGCATCGACCGACCGTCTGCGCAGGCTTCCATACTTTACTGTAACAACACAATCGTTCAATGCTAAGGCTTCCCGCTAACTGGAGCTGCACAGAAGAGGCTACGGAACAAGCCAGTACCTGCTGCATACCAATGCTGCCAATTTTTGAAGAGTTACGAAGGTGGAGGCATTACTTTTCAGTCAAACCTCGTGGTTAGGAAGATGGTGTTTTATTCTTAATTGATAAAAACATCGATAATGCTCATGCTTCTTTGTCTATATATAGTCCAGTTTCAGGTTCGAATTCTGCATCTTGTGGAATCCTGCCCACTCGTGTCTTATAGGGTACCTACGAACCTGTTTTCTCGGATGGAGGTTATTACAGTAATTCAGTAGACAATATTTAACTTTAGTTTCTACATGAAGGGTCGCAAGCAATTGGCGACACCCAAATAATCAATGTCCTTTGATAGGTACAATTTCCATGTAAGTTAATCACACAAGTTCTTAGGTCACTGCTATCGTTAATATCACTGTGGCTCTTCTTGTGCGGCTCTTCTAGTCCCGGTCTTCTAGTGCGGCCGCCGCTAGGCAGCGCGTCGCTTTTATTCTCTTCGTGTAGATGCCGCTCCAGTCGTGGTGACGTCATAGTCAGCGTGCTGACGTCGACTCACAGCCCTCTCTGCTGTGTCGTTCTTGATCTTCGTGCCGGCGCTCTTCGTTACGCCGGAACACACTATGGCTTGTTGTTTTTTTAGGTTTGTAGTCCTTCCCACCCTCATTTCAGCTAGATTCAATTAATATGTTATAAACTCTGGTTGAATGCGAACAAACGTCTCCATTTTTGAGGGACACGGTGTCGACTCTTGCAGCAAGTAGACACTTGGACAGCTACAGATCTACACAATGTTCAGAATGGCGCAGTACTATATTCGCCGAATGTTAAGGTACCAGCACTGATGCAGCAAGATCGTTCAGCGCATCTAATTTGTTCTGTTATTTATTCCTGGAAGCCAAAATGAACAAAAATTCCGCAGAGTTTTTGTTTGTTGCCCGTAAAGTTAAAAACATCTCAAACAAAAAATGGTTCCGTGTGCCTGCAGCCGAGGACAACCAACGACCACAAGATAGGCTTCCACAAGATTTTGGATTTAGTGTTCTACATTATTAGTGGCGGCTCGTGTTAACGCCATATCTAATAAACATAGGTAGCTCTAAACACGCTAATATGGCTCAGATGGCTCTGAGCACTATGGGACTCAACATCTTAGGTCATAAGTCCCCCAGAACTTAGAACTACTTAAACCTAACTAACCTAAGGACATCACACACACCCATGCCCGAGGCAGGATTCGAACCTGCGACCGTAGCAGTAAACAGGCTAATATTCAGACGAAGAAAGTACCTATAACTGTTCTTCCTGTGACGAACCACCAAACAAATTACAGCTCTAACAACCTAAAACCAGTCCATCACTTAGTTTCTCAAAGTGTTCCGACGACGAGTTAGATCGAATTTTTGATGATCCTGCGCTAGTGTTGAGACTGCTGTCTCACGAGAACAATATTTTTACCGACTGACATGCTCCGCCTTTACAGGCACGAAAATATGCATTTTATTAACTCCAAGTTCATCCGATTTACCGACTCAGAGCTCGTCCATGCAGGTCGCTCTCTCATGCTTTCCAAACTCTGCAGAGACTTTCCTGCATCATGATTATTTCACTCTGAAGTCTGCCGTTGCATTCAGAGAATATCACTGTGTATCCACTCTAATCTCTTCTACGGAGTACAGAGCCGTTTAGTTTGAAAATGATCGGATGACTTGCTGGTGATGTGTCATTCGGTTTTCAGTAGAATATACGAAAATAGTTGTTGACTTCCGGTCCTGTCTATGAAAGAAAGAACACACACGTTTTGATCCCACAGACATTATGAATCAAGACACAAGGAAGAGACTGACCTTGTCTGCTAGTGGGTGTTGATTTAAATCGGTGTGGGAAGTTTAAAATTTTTTACCAGACTGGGGTTCGAACCCAGGTCTCCTGCATACTAGACAGACGTGCTGACCCCTACATCATCTAGACACAGTGTTCATCGCAGATATACAGACTACCCAAGCATGCCTCCTATACACCCAAATTCTCAACTTACACGCGCACTACTGATGTGCCCTTTGTCCATTAACCTCATTACTCGCGACATTTCACCGATTCGCATAAGAGTTCAATCGTGATGTGAATCTCTACTGACATGATTAATTGGTCGTCTTCATCTTAATTATTTGTGTGGTGTCTGTTCTTTCGTACATGCTGTATTGGTTTGGGGAATATAACAGTGATCTCACAATGATGTCTTGCCCATCAAATTCGCCTGATATGAACGCGATGGAACGCATCTGGTACGCTATAGGCACCAGCTTTGCGCCCAAAAACGACCAGTCCACAATTTATAGGGAATTTCATGAAATGTGCGTAGACATCACGCACAATCGCTGCTGTATTTCATTCCAAAAGTGGACCAATGCTCTATAAGTGAGGTGGTCATAACACTCTGGGTCACCATTGTTACTGGCGTTGTTTTTTGATGTTGTGAGAGATTTTAAGTAAAGATCATAGAGTGATGGTTTACTTACCTCGCAGAGTGTTTCTCCTCAAACGTAACAAGGGAACATTCCCAAGAGTCAATAAACGATCTTCATGAAACCTGGCGTGTGTGCAGAGAAGGCAAAATAGTGCAATACATTTTTTCTTTGTTGTGCCCAATTTCACTTGTAAGGAGTAAAACAGACTACGAAAGTTAATTTGGCATTTTAGGTTTAGAGGGAATATCTTCGAAACAATGATATACAAAAAAATGTTTTTCATATAACAATTGATGTATAATCAATGTTCTTGAAAACTGTTGACTCAGCTTTTGTAATAATCTGAAGTTCTGCAAAATACCCCACTACCATCAATTAATTTTGAAAAACGAAAACTTTTGTTACAACACTCTTGTCCACGGCTTGTCAATGTACTGAAATATGTCAGATACAAGTCAGGATATTTAGCGAGTCATCCGTGACGATTTGAAATCCTGATGGAATTTGTTTTATATTGTCTTCTCCGTCATGTATATTACGTCAAGAAATGTCTTTCATTTTATGTACAAATGCTAAAAAAAGTTTTGTTTTAAGTATCTCTTTACAGATTATTATTATTGTAATTATTTTCTATATAATAACGAGTTGCTTATTATTTTGAATTAAAAAATATATATCTATGGAACGTTAAACTAAAACAAAAATGACATGGATGTAAAACGTAAAATAACAATTTGAAACATAAGTACGAAGTAAATAAATAATTATAATAGTAATAAATGTTTAGATATTTTAATTAGGTGTCCTGAAAACACTCCAACAGTGCATTGTGTACAGCAAATTTTCCACAAATTTCAGAAACCAGGTTTATTACACAGAGACGTATGTGGCTTGAAAGGTTCTTTAACTTCTGTTGTAACAGAAGTTTTCATTTTTCAAAATTAATAATAGTGATGAGGTGCTTCGAAAAATGTTATTACAAAAATGTTATTACAAAAGTTGATTATACATTTTTCAACTATTGTATGAAAAACATTTTTTATATATCATCGTTCCGAAGATATTCCCTCTAAACCTAAGATACCAAATTCGGGTGTGTTTTACCCTTTAACAGTGATACTGGGCACAAACAAAAAAATATCTATTGCACTATTTTGCCTCTTCTCCACACTCGTCAAGTTTTATCAAGATAGTTTATTCAAAAATGGTTCAAATGGCTCTGAGCACTATGGGACTTAACTTCTGAGGTCATCAGTCCCCTATACTTAGAACTACTTAAACCTAACTAACCTAAGAACATCACACACATCCATGCCCGAGGCAGGATTCGAACCTGTGACCGTAGCAGCAGCGCGGTTCCGGACTGAAGGGCAGTTTATTGACGCTTGAAAATGTTCACTTGTAAGTAGTGGTGTAGTATTTTTCCTCTTGTCTACAGTCGACGCATTATTTAGCTTCCGTATCGATTAACACAGTATTCAGTCGATATAGAAACAGCCCTCCCTTTAAGTTACAATGGATTCGAGAACAATATTCCCCCGGTAATACTTCGCAAGTTCCAATTTATTCCTTTGTTACGGGTACGTGCGCCGCGACGAAACCATTATTTACAGCTGTCGCTGACTTTAATAGTCGGGAATAGAGATATAGTGCGAATGGCGTCGTATGCTGATGTGCGCAGGCGGGCGCTTACTGCCGCCTAAGTTCTCGGCTCATTTATCAGGCGTGGCATGGGCTTAGGAGTGCGTGACGGCGGCAGCAGTACGTGCGCTCGCCGCGTCATGCCAGTCGCCGTGGCAGGGCGCGCGCGAAATGAGCCAAACGGCTGCTGCTGCCGCTGCTGCCTCTGTAATGACGCATGGCGCCTGCCACAATACGGGACGGCTGCAGGAAGCGCCGCCGGAAGATGACGGAAGGCGCTGTCACAATACTCGAAACGGCCGCGCGTCCGGTCCGGTCCTCTCCTGTTGGGAAGGGACCCTCCTAACTGGGCGGGCGGGCGAAGCCGATCTGGGGTGGGATTCGTCCTCCTGCTGCTACTGAAAGGGGCGAATTACTCATGTTCGGAAACTCCGGCCTCCCTTCCTCTGTGAGGCTAATTCCGGCTCCTCCGATTGTGTCATTCTGGATTATACCGTAGCATAAATGGGCAGGCGATACTGAGACAGCGAAAGTAACCGACGAATGTCTTTCACCCTGAGATACATTGTTTGATACGGATCCGCGTGCAAGGTAATGTGTGCATTGGATTGTGGTTAATCCTTTCCACGATCGTTCCTCGCAATTTAGCAAGTGTTCTGTAACTTGCAGCACCCTACATCGACATCCTGAAAGAGAGAGCCAGAAATAATCCATACATATCATAAAAATGCCCGTGTGTGTGTGTGTGTGTGTGTGTGTGTGTGTGTGTGTGTGTGTGTGTTCCACATAGCCGCCTAAACCGCTAGATTGATTTCAACCGAACTTGGTACCTATATCCTTCACTGTCGGATAATAATCGCTGAGGCGGCAAGAACCCCCTACCTAAGATTAGAAACTGTATTCGCTATAAATTTCGCAACAGTATACACATGCACTGATGGCCTAAAGCATTGTTAACACCTGCTTAATAGCTTGTTTGTCCGTCTTTGGAACGAAATACTGCACTGATTCTACCTGTCAGGGATCCGACAGTTTTTTGGAAGGTTTGTGGAGGTACGTGGCATTAAATGTCTACGCACAGGTCATGTACTACCCGTAAATAAAGGGCTGCTGATATGCGTACGCGATTATGGCGCCGGATAGCGCCCGGGATGCGTTCCATAGGATCTACATTAGGCGAATTTGATCGCCGAGACATTAAGATGAGTTCATTATAATGCTCCTGAAACCACTGTATCATGGTTCTGGCACCGAAACACAGAGAGCATTAAGATGAGTTCATTATAATGCTCCTGAAACCACTGTATCATGGTTCTGGCTCCGAAACACAGAGAGTTAGAGCATTAAGATGAGTTCATTATAATGCTCCTGAAACCACTGTATCATGGTTCTGGCTCCGAAACACAGAGAGTTATACCTCTGAAAGATGACATTACCATCGGGGAGGACATAAGCGTGAAGGGGCGCAGGTGGTTCGCAACTGTCAGCAGGTCTTGTGTGTGTGTGTGTGTGTGTGTGGTTTGAGGTTTTCGGGCGCTAAACAGCGTGGTCATCAGCGCCCAAACGCATAGAAACAGGAACACATGCAGTGAAGGGACGAAGACGGACAGCGAACAAGGAGAACGGCTAAAAGACACAGACCTGACGCAGTTACAAATCCTCACATACAGAGGCTGAATGTTGTGAAGACGACAGGTCCCGTGCAAGCGCATGATACTGCCCCCACCAGCCTGCGTTTCGAGCCGCCGTTCACATCGATGACGGCGTTTATGAAGACGAGCAAATATACGAGTCACCTGAAGAGCGGACAGGTTTTCATTGATCGACTGCCGAATCCTGATGGTCGCGTGCCCACTGAAATCGTAATTGGTGATGTCGTTTGGTGAACATGTGAACACATAGCGGTCGTGTGCTGTAGAGCTCCATGTTCAACATTGTACGATGAACAATGTGCTTCGAAACAGTTGTGCGTGCACCATCACAGTGCTCTTTCGGCAGAGGTGCCGCAGATCACAATCTATCATAGTTTACGAAGCAGACAAGCCTCCGAGCCCCGTGTTCCATGAAGAGTCGTGGATGTCCAACCATTTAGTGTCAAGTGGTAGTTTCAGTGTCCTATCTCTTTCCGTAGATGCTCACAACAGTATCGCGTGAACATTCGACCAGCTTCACCGTTTTCGAGATCCTCATTCACACGCTGTGAACGCTGTCCTTTGGCAAAGGATAATAAATTTCCCCATTTGCAGTCCATATCTTCTCTAGGGTGGTCCTTCATCCGTGTCTGCTCCGCTTACATACCTTTGTTATCGCAAGTGCCCGCAGCGCCTCTAGGTCTCATCCAAAGTCACGATGGCGGTGGTTAAAATGTTCTGGCTAAGCTTTGTATACCCCTGTAAAATTACGTCACCGTAATACACATAGCACAGGAGGCAAGGCGTCTTAAACACTGAGATGCTCGGAAAAACTCCCGCATTGTGCATAACGTTTAAATTTATTTCTTCTTTTCTACTAACTCTGTTCTCAACACATTTCACAAACAGTGTCCCCATATGCTGCTGATCTGTTCTCAGCACATTATTCGACAGAATCCACATATTCTGCTGAATGTAACTACAGATATACATCACTGTAAGACACAAAGTTCTAGAGACATAACGTCATAATAACTGAGATGCGTAAAGAATTGACGCATCGTGTACGAAGTTTTAATACATTTTTCTTTCCTGCTAATACTCTCGTAAAGTCGAGTCAAATACAGGAAATCCCCGACACGTTGCAGCGCCTTTGACAGCTTTCACCTGTGAAGCGAAAACAGTAGCCGTCTATAGAGCCTATGGAAAGTCGTTGGCTTAGAGACAGTTGCAAAATGGCGTTGTAGTTAGGCGAAGTAGCTGCGACCAGCGTACAGAAACTGTCAGAGATCATTTTTCTTAATTTGGATCTGTACTCATACATTAGTACATTATGCCTATTTCTTTGTACGACTGTTTAATAATTTCAAAGACGTTTTCGCGAATACGTGGAAATGGAATTTTTTCGAGGCTTCACTACAAACGAAATTTATTTTTTGTTTTCGTTTCTAATAGAGAATTGTCAACATGAATGCCCGGGCAACGCCGGTAATGCCAGCAAGTAGAACAGTAGAAGTATGTATAAAATTGGCAGACTGGGCAGTCATTACAGAGTAATATATTTACAGAACTGAATACTAACCTGTTTGTATCTAAGAAGTTATTTTTTTGCGTTATTTAGTGCCACTGTCGTAACTAGTAATTACTCGCTGAACTAAGTAAACCATTCTACATAATAACAGATGACTGAAAATAAATGTATTTTTAATTAACATTATTACGCTTATTTCCAATCCATTCTTAGTTTTCGTCTGTCGCTTATCGTATCCTCATAATGGAACATAGTGTCCTTTATCCCGGTTGGGCCAACTAAAGAACACGTGCCAGTTTCAGTTTCTTCTTCGTCGTTCGCTTCTTTTCTTCCAGTACTCTTTCATCTGTTAACTGTTTTTTCTTCCTATCTTCTGACTACTTCATACCAGTTATTTTTCACTCTTCTGCCTTATTGGTTTACTATATCGTTTTTTGCTTCATAGACCAATCTTGTTGACTCCTTACCCCACAAATATTTGAAGATCTTTTTGGTTAGTCTAATGTCGTACATTCGATACATATGTTCAAAAAATACCAGACTTCTTTTTCTCATTACTTCTGATATGTTATAAGTGTTTCGATAAATTTCATCATTAATACGTAATTTCCAATCTCCCATGGTTTTTCGTGGGCCTAATATTTTACTAATGATCTTTCTTGTATTTATAACTTATCTGAATTATAGTTTATTGCAAGACATTTACTTTAATAAGACATTCTGGATTGGCAGCTATATTTTAATGACTTGTTTTTGCATTTTTAGACAGGCATTTTATTTGCAAAAATCTTTAGTTATATCATATACTCTTCCTATTTTATGTATCCTTTCCTTCCCCAAACCATTTTATTCGATTATCTCCACAAGATGTATAAATTTTGTGGCCTTCCCGTTTTGTCCAATATCTGCTGTCAGAAATTTGGTACATTTATAATGTTGTACAAAATTTCCCCTAAAAGGTTAATTTCTGTTGCAGCAGATGTCACATTATTAGAAATTCGTCTGTAAATAGGAGACAGTTTATTCCAATTATTTTTGTTTCCTCTTCCCAAACTTACTAATGAAATCTTATATTCATTCGGATCTTAATTCCAAATTCTCACTATTTTTTGTAGAACACAATTGGAAATAATCGGAGACGGGGCGTCACCTTGCGTACAATCGTGTTTATTTCGAAGGCCTGAGATACGTCTCCCATCAATTTGACTTTAGATACTGCGTTTGTAAGCTTTCCAGGAGCTAGATTCCCTAATTTATACTTTACACCAAATTCTTGGATTACTTTATCTATAGGTTGTCTGTCATCGAAATGAAAAGTATTTTTAAAATCAACTAACATTTCTACAATATCTTTTGAATTCAGTTATCTGTGGTGAGTGATTGACTTCTGAGTACATATTTCTTCAGAACGTGATCTGCTCTTCCTTTAGCCACCTTAATATTCACCTAAATAGTCTATTTCATTTTTAGTTATAGGAGGACATGCTGTGTTCTCTAAAATATCCTGATGTTTATGTGAGTGGGCAGCCGGGCAAAGAAAGAACTTTGGAGTGCAAAGGTTTGGCCAAATCATAGACTATTTGTACCGCGGCTGTATCTTTCATTAACAGGTTGTAGCCTACACAAAAAAATATTACTTCCATTACATCATATCAAGCCGGACTCGATGTTTCTGTTTTAAGCGACCTTCCAAGTGATGGATCTTTCATCGATGACCTATCCGTGAAATTTTCCTTCATCAATCAAGAAAAATTTAAAGCTAGGATCTCTGTTGATCCTCAGTTTCACAGTTTAACTAAACATCTCGAATTTGAGGATAAAGTAAGCTAGATAAAGATATCCATGGACTACCTTCAGGCTTGTCACTGAGAACTTCCTAGTAGATAAAATGCATCCAAAACACAAGCAAACTGTTAGAACCATGTTTTAAAATTTCAGGAAATTAAGTTGTAACATGAGTTTAAAAGCCCACTGCCTACAGTCACACATTGTCTACTTCCCTGAAACTCTGGAAGTTATAGTGAAGAGCGAAGAGAAAGCAACGACCAGTAAATTAAGAAGATGTAGAAAAGATACCAGGGAAGATGGAATGAAAGTATGTTGGCCAATTATTGTAGGATGTTGAACAGGGAGGCGGTTCTACGAGGAAATCAATAGAGTCAGTTTGAAAATTAACTGTAACAGAGAACTCATAATGTTACTAAGAAAACTGTTTCTAATTTTTTAATATAAGGTGAAAAAAGTAAAACCACAATTATATATCATACTATGACCGTGATCGAAATTTCGTTTTAACGTTTGTACTGCAGTTACTTAAAACTTTGAAGTATGAGACCTTATTTTGTGAAAAATCCTGACGTGGTACAATCAAATTAAAATAATTTTCACAGTCTGTGTTACGAATTGATTGTAGAACATCTGTTTTTGAGAAATGATCAGATAAAAAAGTTAAAAACGCAGAGTTGTGTTACCCTGTTCGCTGAATGTGTAAAAGAGTTTAACACGTGGTACAAGATAATGTGATTGTTATGGTAAACCCAGTTTCCTTCCGTCACCGACACAAAATGTACCATGAACTGAAGAGCTATCCTGCGAGTGTGTCCATGGTATTCAAGCCTCGAAGAAGATACACCTTTCCACAAGCAGACAAGTTTCTTTTTGGATCTAGACTAACTATAAGCCACTCCAATAGGAAGCCATGTTCTTCTCGCGTACTGTACAATCCTTTCGTCCGTAATTGTAAATTATCAGAACAATTCCAGGAGCATATAGCACTCAGAGTGTGTTTGACAATATGCGTACACACAACGTATATCATATACTACTTACTTATTTATGCGATGTGTATCGACCTTGAAGATGATGTGTCTTTCTCACATCCTGCCGACGCTGAGTGAGCACTTGAGCTATGTGATTTCAGCTCATCCCCCCCCCCCCCCCCCCTGTTGTAGATCTTACTCAAATTCTTCCAGTCAGAGCTTCTTGGATCTGACAAAGGTTCTTTTCTTCGCGTCTTGTCACCAGTATTGCTTTGGTTCTTCGATGTTCAGACATGTGGGTCACACGCTCTACCCATCGAATTTTTCTTGCCTTTATTTTGACAATTATTGCTTTACGCTCCAGTGCTTATAATTGGTGGTTCTTTCATCTTCAGTTCTCCGCCTTTGCACTACGCAAAAGACCTTTCTCAGTATTTTTCACTTAAGTGCTAACTGTTTCTCATCGTCCGGCTTTGTCGCGTTCAAGATGTAATGCCACTGCCGGTATTATTGCATTGTATATAGTGACTTGGTTTTTTTTCTGTATAGCCTGTGTGATGTCATTGTCTGTTTCTTATTGAAGTTTGTCCTGGTAGGATTAATAATTCGCAATTTTAATTCCATTTTTACGCTATACTAGTTAAACCAGGTACCCAGACACTCCGCCAGACTCAGATCTCGAGCTTGCAACTGCTTCTTCCCAGTGTTGAATTTCTGGGCGACTTTGCATGCATATTGAACTATTACCTTCTCTGCTGCATCATATTGGTATTCGACTTTGTCAGGGCTGAACTGTCATCAGCAAATGATATGTGCTCTTGTATTCAGATTGGAAACCTTCTCACGCCTATCAATTTTTAATGACTTTCTTCGGTAATATGTAGAGCAATGTGTTCGAAATACATTGAAGCGCCAAAGAAACTAGTATAGGCACGCGTATTCAAATACAGAGATACGTAAACAGGCAGAATACGGCACAGCGGTAGGCAACGCCTATGCAAGATAACAAATGTCTGGAGCAGTTCTTAGATCGGTTACTGTTGCTACGATGGCAGATTGTCAAGATTTAAGTGAGTCTGAACGTGGTGTTATAGTCGTCGCACAAGAGACGGGACGCAGCACCTCCGAGGTAGCAATGAAGTGGGGATTTTCCCGTGCGACCATTTCACGAGTGTACTGTGAATATCACGAATCCGATAAAACATCAAATCTCGGATAAGGCAGCGGCCGGAAAAAAACCTGCAAGAACGGAACCAACGACGACTGAAGTGCAACCCTTCCTCAAATTGCTGCAGATTTCAATACTGGGCTGTCAACAAGTGTCAGCCTGTGAAACATTACACGAAACGTTATCGACACAAAGCTTTACGCCTCCCCTGGGCCCATCAACATCGACATAGGACTGTTGATGACTGAAAACATGTTGCCTGGTCGGACAAGTTTCGTTTCAAATTGTATTGAGCGGATGGACGTGTACGGGTATGGAGACAACCTCATGAATCCATGGACCCTGAGTGTCAGCAGGGTATTGTTCAAACTGGTGGAGGCTCTGTAAAGGTGTGGGCGTGTGCAGGTGGAGTGATATGGAACCGTGATACGTGAAGATACGACTCTGACAGGTGAGACGCACGTAACCATCCTGTCTGATCACCTGCATCCATTCATGTCCATTGTGAATTCCGACGGACTTGAGCAACTCCAGCAGGACATTGCGCCACACTACACGTCCAGAATTGCTACAGAGTAGCTCTGGGAACACTCTTCTGAGTTTAAACACTTCCGATGACCACCAAACTCCCCAGACATGAGCATTATTGAGCATATCTGGGGCGTCTTTCAACGTGCAGTTCAGAAGAGATCTCCCTCGTACTCTTACGGGTTTATGGACAGTACTGCAGGATTCACGTGTCAGTTCTTTCTAGCTGTACGTCAGACATTAGTCGAGTCCATACCACGTCGCGTTGCAGTGCTTCTGCGTGCTCGCTGGGGCACTACACGTGTGAGGCCGGTGTACCAGTTTCTTTGACTCTTCACTGTAGTATAATATTGTAGCAAACTGTTTGTATGTCGCACTCCCTGGAAGTATTTCTCTAATGTTTCAGCTTTACTTTTGTCTTTGCTGTGCATGCTCTCACCATTCCCAAAAGCTTCATTAGGACAACTTGTGATTTCAAACTATCTTTGATACTTGCGCTACGAAGATGGCACCTCCTAAGAGAACAACTATTCCTAGCAGTGGACCAGAATTGTGCTACAGTGATTCGAAGAACATGACATTTAACTAACGTTGATGTTTTGGCCATTAATTAACCTGATCAGAACACCACGATACACACCTGAATTGATGGCTGACCCTCTTGGCATCACGTTCACGAGAATGACGTGATCACAATCCAGGAAGACTGTCACCATGACTTTTCCGGCAGAGGGCGTTGTCTTGAAGTTCTTCTTTTGTGATGAATGAGGATGCTGCCACTCCATGGATTGCCTTTTTTGTTTCCCGGCGCAAAGTGGTGCACCCAGCTTTCGTTCCCGTGACAGAAAAGCCTTTCCGTCGGTTTCAAAACGCTTCAACAATTCAGATGAAATCACCATTCTTTGAATCTTGTGGTCCGCTGTGAGCATTCGTAGAAACCACCGTGAGCACCTCTTTGAATATCCGAGAGTCTCGATCATTGCAGACGGGCTTCCAATGCTGACCGACCACTGTAGAGCCAATTGTCGAGTTGTGATGCGTCAGTCGGCACGAATAATGGCATCCGCATGATTCAGCATGTCTGGAGCAGTGGCTGTGGCTGGACGTCCCGAGCGTGGCTGATGATGGAGCACTGTTTCTGCATTTCCTGAGGCTGTAACTTTCTTTACCCATCGCCCAATTGTGCTCCTATCAACTGTAGCGTTGCCATACACTACACAAAAATGTTTATGGATGTTCCCTACGGTTTCTTTTTCTGCACACAAGAATTCAACAACAGCACGCTGTTTGTAACGTGAGTCGTATGTAGGCGCCATTTTGACGCTGTACTACGGCTCCGCCATATGCTAGAACGTTTCGAAACATCACCGGCGCACAGAACAAACATCTAATGTGAAGCACTAACAAGGACGTTTATAACTGCTATACTACGTTCCAAACAAGACTCAAATCATTATTAAGCAGGTGGTCATAATATTTTGGCTCATTACATTACATTGATCGTTTTCCATGGATCCCTTGGAGAGGAGTCTCTGGGATGTAGAAAGAGTCAAAGCTTATTTTTTTCTTTTTACCACAGTCCACTGCCCAATATTTTATATACAAGTACACATACATCAATATCCGCAAGTCACCGTGGGTGGAAGAGAGTACTCTGCACCTTTCCTGTTCCACTCACAAATAGGGCGAGGAGAAAACGACTGTCTATATGCCTCCGCATGAGTCCTGACGCTCGAATTTTATCTCCGTGGCCCTTATATGAATGTATGTCAGCAGAAGTAGAATTGTTCTTCAGTCAGTTCAAATGCCGTTTCTCTAAATTTTGTCAATCGCGTTCTTTGAAAAGAACGTCACTTTCCCTCCAGCTATTCCCGTTTGAGCTTCCGAAGCATTTCTGTAATAACTGCATGTTGTTCAAACCTACCGGTAACAAAGGTGTTTAAACTTTGCCCATAATTCCTCTATATCCATCATACTGGAACGAAATGATGACATCAGTTCGTTGTCCAAGTGAGATGCTAACAACGCTTATCTGCTTTTTCTGGCAGAAACGCTCTCCTAGGCTTCATGACTGGGTTATTGACTCTAGTAACCATAGTCCTATGATGACTTCATAATAACCAATCCCTGTGTCTATACTGATGCCATCGATAAGACCCCGCTTTTCTGTAACTGCAAGATCTAAAATATTTTCATTCCGTATGGGCCGCCGAACTAGCTGCTCAAGGCAGTTTTCGGAAAACGTATTCAAAAGTATTTCGCAATGCTATCTGCAACGAATTCATAACTCCCAAGTCTATACTCGGTAGGTCTAATTCGTCTCCAACTAGTATCGCTTGATGGGTATTTACGCTTTACTGGCCCTAGACTTTCTTTGAATGACTTTAGAACTGTCACAGCGGAATTGGTTGACCGGTAACTGTGCAACAATTAACTTGGTTTCAGCTGGACTTGTTACAAGTGGCCAAATAACTTCACTATCATGCTCAATTCCGAGTTCAATAGATAAGTAGCAAGCTCTTGCTCTCGTCTGCCTGCTCGGACCCTACTAAAAGAACGGTCACAAGGGGAATAAGCGAGCCCGCACAGCCAGCCTCCACTTTGGCCCTTCGGCTCGAGCGCGGCGAACGCGTTACCACCAGCTACTCACCCTGCTGTGAGGGCAGAACTACCGCGTCGGATACACTACGATGTGCCTCGGCAGAAGAGCTCATGGGCGAAACAAATAGCATCTGAGGTGACCCCTGCGACGCGCCACATTCTCAACCAACGCTGCACACAGAGGCAGTAGCCTGAAGGAAGTGATCGTAACAAAAAGCGGATTCAACTGTTCGCGAACTCTGGCCAGCTCCTTCTGCGTCCGCACGCAGCATGCACACATCCTACGCATCCTAGCAAGACTAACTGAACAAGTAAACTGTAAAAGCAGACGGAAAGCTTGACATGCAACTTGCTACCCTCCTGAAGGTCATCAGTGGTCGCTATGACTTAGTGAGCTGTGTAGCTGGCTGTTCAGAAGAAATGAAAACTGCGCTACAGACTGCCTTACCGTTAAAATTAAAAACGCGACACGAAACCTCTTATATAGAAA
Source organism: Schistocerca serialis cubense (assembly GCF_023864345.2). Classification (NCBI taxonomy): domain Eukaryota; kingdom Metazoa; phylum Arthropoda; class Insecta; order Orthoptera; family Acrididae; genus Schistocerca; species Schistocerca serialis. The sequence continues at coordinate 269,103,493 of NC_064643.1, forward strand.
AAATCGCTCACGGTAGGAACGAAGAATATGTTTAACGTCTCGTCGACGTCGAGGTCATTAGAGACGGAGCACAAGCTCGAATTATGTCAAGAACGGGGAAGGAAATCGGCCATGCCCTTTAAAAGGACCCTTCTTGAATTTGTCTGGAGCAGTTTAGTGAACTCACGGAAAACCTAAATCAGGATGGCCGGACGCGGGATTGAACCGTCGTCCTCCAGAGTGCGAGTCCAGTGAGCTAACCACTGCGTCATCCCGCTCGGTAATCGCTCATAAAATTTAAGAAATATACTGCTAGCAAAACACAGGAAAACTAAATACGTAACACGCCACTGTTGAGATGCGAAGGCCGAACTGGATTACTAAATGAATGGATGATTGTCTTCAAAGCTAAATGAATAACCAACTACTGCGATACAGACTGAATAATTTTACACTTACTGTTTCAAAACGCGAAGTTGTTGTCTCTTCAGTCCGAAGACTGGTCCTATGCAGCTCTCAATAATACTGCATCCTGTGCAAGCCTCTTCATCTCTGAATAACTGCTGCAACTTACATCCTCGTGAATCTGCTTACTGTATACATTTCTTGGTCTCCCTCTACAATTTTTATCTTCTACGCTTTCCTTCATTACTAACTTTGTGATCCCTTGACGTCCCAGAATGTGTGTCGTGCTACAAATTTCTTTTCTCCCGAATTCTGTTCAGTACTTCCTCATTAGTTGCGTGATCTACCCACCTAATCTTCAGCATTCTTCTGTAGCGCAACATTTAAAAAGCTTCTATTCTCTTCTTGTCTAAACTGTTTATCATCCATATTTCACTTCCGTACATGGCTACACTCCATACGCATACTTTCACAGAAGACTTTGTAACACATTTATATCTGATATTAAATATTTTTTATTTTTCAGAAACTCTTTTCTTGCCATTGCGTCTACGTTTTATATCCTCTCTACTTTGGCCATCATCAGTTATTATGCGACTCAAATTAACAAATTCATCTACTGCTTCAAATGTCTCGTTTCCTAATCTAATCCCCTCAGTGTCACCTGACTTAATTCGACTACATTCAGTTATCCTTGTTTTGCTTTTGTTGATGTACATCTTATTTCCTTTCAAGACACTATCCATTTCGTTCAATTGCCCTTCCAAGTCCTTTGGTATCTCCGTCAGAATTACAGTGTCATTGGCAAACCTCGGAGCTTCTATTTCTTCTCTATGAACTTTAATGCCTGCTCCAAATTCTTCTGTGGTTTCCTTTGCAGCTTGCTCATTCTACAGATTGAGTAACATTGGCTATACGCTACAGCGTTGTCTTACTCCCTTCTCAACGACTGCTTCCCTTTCATGCCGTTCGGTTCTTATAACTGCCGTTTGGCTACTGTACAACCTGTAAATAGCCTTTCTCTCCCGATATTTTACCGTTGCTACCTTCAGAATTTTGAACAGAGTAGTCCAGTCAGTATCATCAAAAGTTTTCTCTGAGAGCCGGCCGATGTGGCCGAGCGGTTCTAGGCGCTTCAGTCTGGAACCGCGATACCGCTACGGTCGCAGGTTCGAATCCTGCCTCGGTCATAGATGTGTCAGGTGTCCTTAGGTTGGTTAGGTTTAAGTACTTATAAGATCCAGGGGACTGATGACCTCAGATGTTAAGTCCCATAGTGCTCAGAGCCATTTTTTCTCTGAGTCTGCAGATGCTATAAACGTTGGTTTCCTTTCCTTAACGTATCATATAAGATAAGTCGTAGGGTCAATATTGTCTGGCATGTTCCTGCATTTCTCCGGAATACAAACTGATGTTTTGTGATGTTGGCTTCTACCAGTTTTTCCATACCTCTTTAACGACTTTGTGTTAGTATTTTGCAACCAAGGCTTTTGTGACTCATAAATCAGTAATATTCGCACTTGTAAGCACTTAGTGTCTTTTGAATTGGAATTATTACGGACTTTTCTATGTCTGAGGGTATTTCGCCTGTCTCATATATCTTTCACACCAGATGGAAGAGTTTTGTCAAGGCTGACCCTCCCCGGCTGTCAGTGGTACTGATGGAATGTCGTCTGTCCTAGAGCCTTGTTTCGACTTAGATCTTTCAGTGCTCTGTGAAACGCCTCTCCCAGTATCTTATTTCTCATCTCATCTTCATCTACGTCCACTTCCCTTTCTATAATACTGCTATCAAGTTCATCTCCCTCTATGTACTCCTTTCACCTTTCAGCTTTCCCTTCTTTGCTTAGGACTGGTTTTCCATCTGAGCTCTTGATATTCATATAGCTACTTCTCTGTTCTTCAAAGACCTCTTCCCCTTTAATATTCCTGTAAGTGGTATCTATCTTTCCCCCAGTGAAATACACTTCAGAATCCTTATATTTGTCGTGTAGCCATTCCTGCTTAGCCTTTTGCACTTCCCGTCAATCTCATTTTTTTGACGTTTGCATTCTCTTTCACCTGCTCCATCTAGCACATTTTATATTTTCTGCTTTCATTAATTAAATTCAGTATTTCCTGTGTTATCTAAAAGACTTTTGTTAGGCCTTGTCTTTTTACTTGTTTGATCCTCTGCTGCCTTCACTATTTCATCTCTCAAAGGTGCCTATTCGTCTTCTTCTGGGTTCTTTTTCCCTTTCCCCTATCCTCCGTCTGAAACTCTCAACAACTTCTAGTTGTTTCAACCTATCCAGGTCCCACCTCCAGAATTTCCTATCTGTATGCAAGTTCTATAGTTTAAATCTAAAGTTCATAACCAGTAAATTGTACTCAGAGGCCACCCCTGCTCCTGGAAATGTCTTACAATTTAAAATCTGGTACCGAAATCCCTGTCTTACCATTGTACAATTAATATGAATCACACCAGTGTCTCCAGGTCCCTTCCATGTACACAGCCTTCTTTCATGTTTCTTAAACCCCTCCGCCACACACCGTCAGGTGGCTTGCGGAGTATGGATGCAGATGTAGATGTAGAAACCAAGTATTAGCTATGATTGAGTTATGCTCTGTGCAAAATTCTGTATCAGGCAGCTTTCTCTTTCATTTCTTTCTCTCAGTCCATATTCCCCTACAATTATTCATTCTCTTCCTTTCGCTACTATCGAATTCCAGCCATAATCACAATTAAATTTTCGTCTGCTTTAACTACCCGAATAATTTCTTTTCTCACATCACGTATTTCTTCAATCTCTTCATCATTACGAAGCTAGTTGGCCTATGATCTACTACTTTTATTTATTTATTTATTTTTTATTGTTCCGTGGAACCAAATTAAGGAGAAGTCTCCATGGTCATGGAATGAGTCAATGCATGGAATTGTAACACGATAGTAGAAACAGATAAAATGAAATATTAAAAACCTATTCAGGCGATAAGTCTTAAGTTTAAATAAAGAAAATCAACAATGTAACACTGGAACCCGCTTAATTTTTTAGCTCTTCGAGGAGCTCCTCGACAGAATAGAAGGAGAGAGCCATGAGGAAACTCTTCAGTTTAGACTTAAAAGAATTTGGGCTACTGCTAAGATTTTTGAGTTCTTGTGGTAGCTCATTGAAAATGGATGCAGCAGAATACTGCACTCCTTTCTGCACAAGAGTCAAGGAAGTGCATTCCACATGCAGATTTGATTTCTGCCTGGTATTAACTGATTGAAAGCTGCTAACTCTTACAGCAAACGACATTAAAGAAAATATTTACTGTGAGGACAATCTCAGAATTCCCAGACTATTGAATAGGGGTCGACAAGAGGTTCTCGAACTTACACCACATATAGCTCGAACAGCCCGTTTTTGAGCCAAAAATACTCTTTTTGAATCAGAAGAATTATCCCAAAACATAATACCATACGACATAAGCGTATGAAAATATGCGAAGTAGACTACTTTTCGTGTTGAAGTGTCACTTATTTCAGATACTGTTCTAATGGTAAATAAAGCAGCGTTTAGTCTCTGAACAAGACCCTGAACATGGGCTTTCCACAACAGCTTACTATCTATCCGAACGCCTAGGAACTTGGACTGTTCCGTCTCGCTTATAATATGCCCATTCTGTCTGATCAAAGTATCGGTTCTTGTTGAATTGTGAGTTAGAAACTGTAAAAACTGAGTCTTACTGTGATTTAGCATCAAATTATTTTCCACAAGCCACGAACTTATTTCATGAACTACATTACTTAATTCTGTTTCAATATTACACACAAGATCCTTCACTACCAAGCTGGTGTCATCAGCAAACAGAAATATTTTTGAATCTCCTGTAATACTAGAAGGCATATCATTTATATAAATAAGAAACAGCAATGGACCCAGCACCGACCCTTGGGGAACGCCCCACTTAACAGTGCCCCATTGGGACTGAACATCACTACCACTCTCAGTATTTCGGAGAATTACCTTCTGCTTTCTGTTCTTAAAGTAAGAGGCGAACCAATTATAAGCTACTCCCCTTACCCCATAATGGTCCAACTTCTGCAGTAATATTTTTTGGTCAACACAGTCAAAAGCCTTCGTTAAATCAAAGAAAACACCTAGCGTTCGCAACCTTTTATTTAATCCGTCCAAAATCTCACAGAGAAATGAGAATATAGCATTTTCAATTGTTAAACCGTTTCTAAAACCAAACTGTACATTTGACAACAAATTATGTGAATTTAAATGCTCCAGTAACCTTGTATATATAACCTTCTCGATAACTTTAGCAAACACCGATGGCATAGAAATAGGTGTAAAATTGTGAACATTATCCCTGTCTCCCTTTTTATAAAGTGGCTTCACTACCGAGCACTTTAATCGGTCAGGAAACCGACCACTCCTAAAGGAAAAGTTACAGATATGGCTAAGTACAGGGCTAACATACATAGAACAATACTTCAGTAATCTACTAGATACCCCGTCATATCCATGAGAGTTCTTGGTCTTTAGTGATTTAATTATTAACTCAATCTCCCTCTTGTCAGTTTCATGGAGGAGCATTTCAGGTAACAGTCTCGGAACACTTTTTTCTAAGAGCGCTATGTGATTCCCTGTTGGGACTAGGTTTCTATTTAGATCACCTGATATATTCAGAAAGTGATTATTAAATATTGTACATATACGCGACTTATCAGTAACACGGACATTCCCACTACGCACTGATTCTATATCCTCGACCTGTCTCTGCAGACGAGCCACTTCCTTTACGACTGACCATATGGTTTTAATTTTATCCTGAGACTTGGCTATTCTATCTGCAAACCACATACTTTTTGCCTTCCTAATAACATTTTTAAGCACCTTACAATACTGTTTGTAATGGGCTGCTGCATTTAGATTTTACCTGTTTTCTAACGTTTTGATATAATTGCCACTTTGTTCTACAAGATATTCTTATCCCTCTAGTCAGCCACCCAGGCTGCCTGTTTGTGCTAGTACCCTGTTTTGAACGTTCTAACGGAAAGCAACTTTCAAAGAGCACGAGAAAAGTCTTGAGAAAAGCAATATATTTATCATCTACTGTATCAGCGCTATAAACATCTTGCCACTCTTGTTCCTTGATAAGGTTTACAAAGGTCTCTACAGCAACTGGATACTCTTTCCTAAACAGTTGATAACTATGTTTAACATGTGCTGCAGCACAAAAATCTTTTAGAGTTAAAATTTGTGCATCATGATCTGAAAGGCCATTCACTTTTTTGCTAACAGAATGCCCTTCTAGTAATGAGGAATGAACAAAAATGTTGTCTATGGTTGTCCTGGGAAATGGATAGATTGATGACTGATTTAGCGGTAATTAAATAAGTTCGGCGGCAGAAGTAACAGGACTTCTGGTCAGGTGAATACAACGTTAGAAATAGAAAATCAGACAGGAGCAGGTTTAATAATAAATAAGAAAATAGGAATGCGGGTAAGCTACTATGAAGGGCATAGAGAATGTATTATTGTAGCCAAGACAGACATAAATGCAACACCCACCACAGTAGTAGCAGAAGCAGATCTGACGCTAGGAGCTCTTTGCGGTGTGGGGGAGTAGCCATGTATGTGAAAAACGGCATCCCATTTGAGTCAATTGATGTTTCAAAGTACTACACTGAAAAGGTGTTTGAATGTTGTGCAGGTGTGGTTAAATTTAATGGAGCTAAACTTCTAACTGTTGTTATTTATAGATCCCCAGACTCCGACTTCACAACATTTTTGGTAAAGCTAGAGGAGGTTCTTGGTTCACTTTATAGGAAATACAAAAAGTTAGTTATATGTGGTGACTTCAACATTAATTGTATAAGTGATTGTGCAAGGAAAAGGATGCTGGTAGACCTCCTTAATTCATATTATCTTATGCAAACCTCAGCAAGCACATAAGCTGCTTTATACAGAATTCAGTTCATAAAAGTACTTAGAAGTGTGACACTAATGCCCCAAACATCACAAATAGTGCCTATTTCTCAAGCTATTTACATCTAAAGACGATTAGCAAAATGCTGTTCTCTACCCCTACGATGAGCTGCACTCTTAGAGCTGTAGTATCAGTAACCTTATGAGGCACTCATCAAGGCATGCGAATTTGTTTGGTCATAAAATGGTCACAAAAGAATAGGTCTGTTTCCTGTCCACGGCAGATGTTTTTCTGAAGTAATAAGCATAAACGACATTTAGTCCAAGGGGGTCATGACACCCTGTTAACACATATCTTCTCTTGACTTCGATATCAGATTGAGAGAATTACCTTTCAACACCCTGTGGCATAGTTCTTACTTCCCCGTTCGGAATTGGTTCAGTACTTTATGAAGTGTCTTTTTAAATTAGGTCAATAAATGACTCAGTGAAAGTGATACAAAAAGAAACCATGGAGCGTGAGGAGTCAGCCAGTAGTGGGGTCACAATGGAACGGGGGACGAGAGCCTTTCGTTGGAGCGTGGGCTGTAAATAAATACACATTTATGATCAGTCACTTTACTCTCATGACCGCTGTTTTCACTGATTGACGATCCTGATGCTGCTTCCAGATCCTTCTGCCATGTCCGTTCGTCATAAAGTCTGTAAACTGCCTTGAATGCTATGTTAATAATCCAACCATGTAAACCAGCCATGTTGGACTGTTTAACGAAGACTGGTATATTCCCCTCCTGCTCGTAACGGTAAGAGTAGTAGGTTGGTCAGTGTTTAACTAATAGTGTAAACACGTTCAAAAACAGATGGAGGTATCATTGAGCCCAAGTGTCCGTCAGTTAATATACAATTTGCTTTAAAAGTGAGGTTAAATCATTGTCTCATGTTTCATCAATTACCGCGCCATAATGGCACCCAGAACGCCCATTCCTTAGCTGTTCCGTTACTCTGCGGGAGAGTGCTCTTGTGATTGTTTGAAGTGCTACTTTCGTGGCCAACAGCAGGAGTGTAAATTCATCTAAACGAGGGACATGAGTATAGTGAAGCGTCTCTTCGTGAAATACTATGTACGTATCCTATACGGAGAGACAAAAACGTTCAACAGCACTCTCAAGACCTGCAGCGGTAGTGTCACAAAACATGTGTTGTACTGCGATTCACTGCTCCAGTGAAAGTGGCTTCTCTATAAGTACGTTTAGAGAAAGTGCCTAGAATACTCAATATGACACGCAACGTTTACGAACAGTGATACTGAAGGACAGAGACATTACTGTTAATAGGAAGTGTGAGTAAAAATTGCCAATTTTTCGAGCAGAAAACCAGTAAACTGTCAGTCACTTAGCGCGTCACAAGTACCATTCCAGGATGGTCGAGAATCGTCCTTGAAAAACTCTTCAAGCTACTACAACGTCTTCAAGCTAATACAACAAAGTATACCTACGGACAAAGTCCCTCTTGTATCCGCCTTCATTGTCTGCTATTGTCTATTTCTCTTGTTCGAACGAGATCTGAAATAATATTTTTCTGGCCTCACATTTTCATTTCTGTATCAGTAGGTTTTCTTGAATAACAGTGGATTTTGGTGTATTCTGAAAACATTCTCCGATTTTTTGCTTCCTCAGGAAAAGTAATAATTTCACTTGTAATGAGTGTAATTAAATCACTTCTAGTGGGAGTCAAGAAAATATTTTGTCCTTCGGATCAAGAAGTTGTCTAAGGCGCTGTAGTCATGGACTGTGCGGCTGGTCTCGGCGGGGGTTCGAGTCCTCCCTCGGGCATGGGCGTGTGTGTTTGTCCTTAGGATAATTTAGGTTAAGTAGTGTGTAAGCTTAGGGACTGATGACCTTAGCAGTTAAGTCCGATAAGATTTCACACTTTTTTTTTTGGAACAAGAAGCTGATGATTATAATTTCGTGAAAAGATCTATCCGCAACGAAAACCGTCTTTCGTTTAACTGTCATGCCAACTCGCTTATCATAACCGCGACAATCTCTCTCTTGTTTCGCGATAACACAAAACTAGTTACCCTTCTTCGAACTTTCCCTATTTTTTCTGTCAATCCTATCAGGAACCACTACCGCGCAGGAATACTCCATGAGATGGCGCACAAGCGTATTGTAGGCAGTCTGTTCTGCTTATTTCTTGCAACTTCTAAATATTGTGCAGATGAAACGTAGTGTTTGGTTCGCCCTTCCCACATTTGATATATTATGGTTTCAGTTTTAGTTGTTCGTAATTGTAATCGTTATGTATTTAACTGAAGCATAAATCTATATATATCTGTGATTAATCGTGTAACCGAAATGCAACAGAACTTTTTCTTAGTACCCACATGGAGGAAATCACACTTCATATTGTTTGGGTCAATTGCCACCTTTCATACCGTGTGGATATGTAAATCATTTTGTAGCTCGTGTTGATCTTCCAATGACTTAACTGGACAGTTAACGATATCACTATCTGCAAAGATTCGTAAGAGAACTGCTAACATGCGTCTCCTACATCTATTATATACAGGGTGAAAAGTATTTAAACCGACAAACTCTGGGAGGTAGTAGGGGACATCAAAACAAATATTTTTTCCTAATGTCATTTTTTCCTATGAGGATTATTTAAACCGGTGGAGGCCGTATTAAGCTCGTCAGTTGTTAGACGCCGTATGACGGTCTTCAGCTGTTTAGAAGGCGTATTACGCTCTTCAATTGTAGGCAACTGCTGTCCGCCAGTGTGGTAGTGCATTGTCTCTGTTTACTAATGGAGCGATACAAAAAAAAAGAAAATAGTTCAAATTGCTCTGAGCACTATGGGACTTAACTTCTGAGGTCATCAGTCCCCTAGAACTTAGAACTACTTAAACCTAACTAACCTAAGGACATCACACACATCCATGCTCGAGGCAGGATTCGAACCTGCAACCGTAGCGGTTGCGCGGGTCCAGGCTGTAGCGCCTACAACCGCTCGGTCACCCCGGTCGGCGGAGCGATACACCTGGAGTGAGTACACTGATATGTTTGGTGCGTACTACGTAGCGCATCACAACGGACGAGCTACACAGCGGGTTTATCAACAACAATATCCTAATCGCCGTATCCCGCATCATACGACCTTTGCTGCTGTGTACCAACGTCTGCGTGAGACTGGGTCGTTTAGCAGATTACCTGGACAGGGACGCCATCGCACGGTAAGAACGCTGCAATTTCAGGAAGCTGTCTTGCAGCATGTGGAGTGGGATCCTTCAATCAGTGCGGTTCTTCGTTAATGTGTCCGTCGGTGTTGTTGGGGACTGTTTAATTGGGCCATATCTGCTACCTAGGCCACTAAGTGGCAGGCACTATTACAAATTTTCTCGCCAGAGCATTGCCAGAATTGCTGGAAGACGTCCCGCTCCCTACAAGACAACGGATGTGGTTCCAACATGACGGGGCGCCGACACATTTCGTTCGTCGTGTGCGTCGATTCCTGGACCGGCGGTTCCCAGAAACGTCGATTGGCAGAGGTGGTCCTGTACCATGGCCTGCTCGATCCCCAGATATGTCCCCTCTGAACTTTTTTGTGTGGGGCTAGATGCGCAACCCTATTTACGCAACTCAGAAGAGGGTCTGGTTGCCCGGATAGTATCAGCAGCGGGAACAATTCAGGATACTCCTGGGGTTTTTGCCCGTGTCAGACATAACATGATCGGCCGGTGTAACCTTTGTTTACGTGTCAATGGGGGCATTTTTGAGAATCTAATGTAACTGAAATTGGGTTGTGTTAATGTGTTGTCTCTTGGTCAAAAAATTATGGAATAGTGTTTGTTGGTTTAATTAACTTGCGACCAGAGAAATCTTCCTCTACCGGTTTAAAAACTCCTCATAGGAAAAAATTACATTCGGGAAAAATATTTGTTTTGATGTCCCCTACAACCTCCCAGAGTTTGTCGGTTTAAATACTTTTCACCCTGTAGATTAAGAACAGCATATGACCTAAGACGTTTCCTTGGCAGCCCCAGACATAACTTCGGTTGCGCTGGATGACATCACGTCGCTTCAGAATCAGGAATACGGCCCAATGTGCTGAATTAAGTGGACACACACGGTAAGGCGAGGAAGTCGTTTGCGAGAGCGAAAGGACGACACCATCCGTCCACTGGCGAGGCACCGCAGTCTGATGCGGCTCTTATCTGCACGCTCAGCGCTGGAGGTGCTCCTGCTTCAGTCGTCGTCCTTACAATTCCAGACACCGACGGCCGAAAATCCTCCCCATCCCTCGATCCTCCTGCGCCCCTCCCCCTCTTTCCCACCACCAGCACACACATACACACACGCGCCCCTGGCGAGCGGCTGTTGGCGCCACAGGAAAAGGAAAAGTGCGAATTTATTCATAGAGTCCCATAATGAGAAACTGTAAAAATGGACATTTACACCGGCGGCTGGAGCGCGCAGGCGGACAGGAGGGGGAACGGCGAAGCCGTTTTATGTTTTGATAAGGGGAATAACATGCCATTTTTCAGACTGTACTGCAGGGGTGCGGTTGAACTCCGGCGCGGCGCGGCGCGGACGTCGTGCTGGGGCGGTGGAGGCGGGGTAATCCGGGAGGCCGCGTCGGCAAACATTCTGTGGAACGGCGCCGCGACCAGATGCTATCACCGGACGAGGCTCCGGCCCCGTATAATGTATAAAGGAGCGCGTCGCTTCGGGGCTGGCGGGGAAAACGCGCCCTGCCCCACGGCCGCATCTTTATGAACAATGATATCGGCCATCTCCCCCTACCAGCTCCGCGCTGGGGGCGTCCCTCGCAATTATATGCCCACTTTGGCGCCTCGGCAATCACCGTAATGACTCCATATCAAAACTGGGATCATCGCGAGCGCCGGCCGGCGCGCCCTCTGGTGGAATCACGGCCTCTGCGGCGCGCTATCCCGGCTCCTGGACACGTAAAGGGTGCGCTGTGTAACGGCCGTGGGGGCGAGGGTGCCTCACTTGGCTAAACGCCGGCGGTTGCGTAAACAAAGTAGCCGCCCCCCGGCGACACGTGCTCCTAAATGCCGCTTAATCTACGGCCGGGTCCGCGAGCCCATTTGCAGAACGAGTTTCCCCAAAAGCGGGAAAACAGCTGGCGGCGGCGGCGTACTCAAAGAAAGAGGGCGCGCAATTTGTGGCGCAAGCAGAGCGGACTCAGTTGTGGAGCTAGGTGTGATACAGCGAGATTCTAACAAAACGTGCCTTTCATTCCTTCTGTTACCTTTATTTTTTTACACATTGAGATTATTGAGATACGCTGTTTATTCATGACGAATTTTACTGGTCATCGAACCCTGCATATTTTTCCCAAAATATATATATTTTTAAAATTTGTCATTATAAGCGAGATGCAGTCGCCCCTACCGCTGCCGTTTTATACAACCCACAATGTTATATCTCACCTTCATAAGTCAAGGGCAAAATTTCCATATTCTCTCGCTCGATATACGCAAACTATTAGTCCTACAGCAAACTGAATAGGATTTTTCTATACAAAATTTAATGTACTTGAATTTTGTACAGGGGTACGTTCCCGCTAGATTTCGTAGTTACAGAATTATTTAACGAAAACGTTCAAAAGTGACCATCAAACGCAACACCATTCCACGCTCAGCCCCGACCGGTCAGGATTTCTAATATGTTGATCATGTCACTCCCTCCTACAACTCCACAAATACTGTATTGGCGACTGCATGAATTATTTCCTACATTCGACCTTTTTTTATCTTCATTGACTGGCCGTATTACGTCACTATCTTAGTCCAGCAGTTACAGATGGTAAAATTGACCTGTGTCAGTTTTACATAACAATTTTGTCAATTTTAATAGCATTAAATTAACTATTTCATCGATGTATTTGTCAGGCCCTCTGACTACGAAACTACTGTGCTTCTAAGGATTACGTTTGGATACAACTGTCAAAGTGATTAGTTTTAGCGTAACGTTTACCAAAGTCATTTTTCTTTCACTACTCTCACGGGCACGTCAGAATTAATAATCTTAATGAAATGGCCGGTTATGCTGGTGGCGTAATGGCCCAATTAACCGAGACCAAAAAAGGTCAAATATCGGGAATTGATAGTATACTCGGTAATTTTTGTAGAGTGTTAGGAGGAAGTTCCACGAACAACGTAATGGAAATCCTGTCTGGTAAGGGATGGGAGTGAACTTTTGTATGTTTCTCTTCAATAACTAGAAAACCGTGTCCACCGGCGAAAAAGGTTCGCAGTACAAATGTTAACGATATTCATTTTTCTACAGAAAGGTCTCGCTTATTTCTTCTATAAGGCTAATAGCTTGCACGTAGCGACCGTGAGAATACGAAAATATCGCGCGTGGTTCATGGAGGCCAACTATGAGATTGCGCGTTGCATAAAACGACTGCGGTGGGGGCAGCTGAACACCGTGTATATATCTTTTGTTTCTGTTATCAGTACCACAGTCCTAGATTAATGGTGTTCGACAGTCTGATGTTTCTCGTAAATAGTCCTCTAGGATTAAATAAAAAACTTTTCCATTACTACCTAGAATATAAGTACTCTCGTCACAAAAGTCGCCAAAAATGCGTAACTATAATAGTCGAAATTAGTAAATTCAGCTGTCACTCAAAATTGTGTCTCTGACCACCGCTTGTTTTCTTCTACGAAAAGGGTATGTACTTTGCCGACAATCTCTTTAAATATCATTTCGTGGACAGAACTGTCAATTGCTGTTAAACTTGCCCTGCCTATTAACGTTTGAATTCCTCATGGATCCCAGCTCTGATTCATCAGAAACAATGAAAGTAGCAGCCTGCAGCCGACAGTCAACCCTGTAGAAGTTGATAGCGTTGGAAAGCAATGTCAGATCAGAACACCGACGAATGAGTTTATTGTTACCTTACGTCACGTCAGATTCAGTGTAACAATACATGTGATTCAACCGAAGTATGAGTTTATTGTTACCTTATGTCACGTCAGATTCGGTGTAACAGTACATGTGATTCACTGTAAAGAATGAAGAACTCAGGATGCTGGATCTAAACGAAAACGAAACACTACGATAAGCCCATGAAGACTAAGCGAATGCCGAATGACCGCCACGTCGTCGTCATCTTCGGATGTGATACGGAGGGCATCTGAAGAAAACATAAAAATCGAGAACACTGATCGAGGATGTAGGTGCCCATGATCTGATGAAGAGAGAGTATCTCTTGACTGATAGCGGACTGGATCCGCAGACAAGCCAATGGACAGCAACCCACGCAAGTATTCCGTAATATAGGCTCCTCACATTCTGGTAGTACAGGATATGCGTGCATCATCTCCCTGACTGCTGTCTGTTGCCCAGGTTTACGGAGTCACAAAGTCTACGCAAAGTAATCTTGGTCTTACTAAACACCGATATCAATAAGATTATTCTTCCCTTTGACTTTTAAAACATTCCCAAGTATGCTTTGAAAATACAAGTATTACCATCAGTGCTTTACGGCAAGTTGCCTACTGCAAGCGCTCAGTTGTATAACTTTGTCCTGCTGCTTACGCCACATTAAAATATTTTTACATGAATTTTACTGGAGTGTATGTCACATTTGAAGTAGAGTCTATCACGCAGTAAATAAGTAAATCAAGCCGAAATGTAATATAACATTACTAGAGACTGAATTATAAATAATGACTAACGCTCAACATCACCTATCCTAAATCACCACTCTTTTGTCCGCTCGAATCTACCCTTGTGTCAATAACAATTAATTTGTTCACTGAGAGATCTTGAAGTAAAACAGGACTCATTCTCGGAAACGTTTTCACCCTATGAAACGGTATGTGATCTTCTAATTACTTTAACCCACTTTTATCAACTGCCACACGTATTCGATGAACAGTACCCACCTTCAAGGAAGAATGCAATTTATTCTTGTCTTTACCCAGAAATGGCTGTAAAAGGCGATTTTGCTAAGAGCTGCCGGCCGTTGTGGCCGAGTGGTTCTAGGCGCTTCAGTCTGGAACCGCGCGACCGCTACGGTCGCAGGTTCGAATCCTGTCTCGGGCATGGATGTGTGTGATGTCCTTAGGTTAGTTAGGTTTAAGTATTTCTAAGTTCTAGGGGACTGATGATCTCAGATGTTAAGCCCCATAATGCTCAGAGCCATTTGAACCATTTGAACTAAGAGCTGGTAGGGTAATCCTTCATTACAGTTTAGTGAGGATAACGGGGACCACTGTGACGCCTCCTACTGCTGCCTACTGTCACATCCACTATCAGTGAAAGTGTAATGTCCTTTTTCTATGCCCAGCCAGTATTCTTCACCTCGTCGAGATACGTGAAAGCGAGGCGACACAACACTATCTGCTAGTGCAGTCAATATTTGTTGAAAATGACCGTTCTTTGCACTAATTTGAGTCTGTATTCGGGGTTACACAAATCTTCTAAGGTCTCTTGCGTTGATAAGTTTAGATTCAAATTATTATTGTCGGCTAGCTGCGTTGTTTAGCGGTTGCCACCAAAGATGCTTCTTAACTTACCAGGCGGCCGATTTGGGTTTCAAAATGAATTAATATCTTTGATAAACATAGCACATGCACATCGAAATAATTCCTTCAGATGAGATAGGGTTCATTCAACACGACACTATGTCTTGTCCGTTAAAAATTATTCCCTTTAATATTAATATGGAATAAACTATTATTATTATCATCATCGTCCAGAGATAATCCCACACAGAGTTCACTCTCGTGATACTCTTCGAAATCTTAGGACACTACAGTTTTTCCTTAACTCGGTTTCTGTTAACACAGTTTCGTTGATATGATTCACTGCTACGAATGGTCACACTTTAGCTCGATAATAAATATCCAGACATGAAAGTCAAGCTGCGATTCGATGTCTGAATAGTAGCTTCGACAAAAAATGAATTTCTTAAATTGCAATAAATGATATCGATCTTTTATCCATTGAGATGTTCGCGGCATGTTAGCATCACCTTAGTTCTATCAATTTCCGCGCCTTGACAATACATTACATGAACGGAAATTTACTTTTAATTAGCCTGGATTCCAATGAAGTTAACTACTTTACGCAGTGGCGCATGGACTTAAAGGGACGCGAATACTCAGGACTCAAACGCTAAAAGCTCGGACATTAAAATCTAGAACACAAAGACTCCGTTGCTAAGGACTCCCATACTCCAAAGACGCCCAGATGATAAGACTTTAACAATACGTGTGTTGGGTTTATATAGTAGTTGTGAAACAAAATGGTCGTTCATTAGAAACTCTTTGAATAAAGCCCCTTGCCACTTTGCATATAATAGTCTACTCCATTGGCTCTTATTATTCTTTTATTTAATTTTCTTTACTTTAAAATGGGAATTCATGATTTTATATGAAATATGAGAAATTTTCATGGCCAACTCGAATAAATTTTAGTTTCAAAAAAGACCAGATATGTAACTAGTTGTCACATCACCCAATTTAATTTCCAGCCGGACCGAGACTTGCGCGCGGCGCAACCTTTAATACCATTAAAGCGACGATCTTGATGCATCCCTGTATTGGGAATAAGATAGATGCGTCACTCACCAATCCGCTCATCAACCTGCAAAGCAGCAAGCTTGGTAAGTCTAAGTCACCTAATCTGTCAACCAAATGTATTACAGATATCTCAAAGAATAGCTGATGAATGACGACACAGTTTCGAGACAACGGCTCTGTTGGCTGGTGTTTGGTATGAAAACTGATTGCTTTGATCTTAGCTCTGAGTTTCAGAGGCAATGTTCTCTGGAAATTGATTGACGTAAGCGTAACTTAGTTCAGGCCAAACTCTTGGGACCCTGGTACGCTATGAGTAGGCTGAACGAATACTGGGAGCAGTGTGCTGAGGGAAGTCAACCGGTGGCTGCATCCATGAGCCACATCCATCTTAACACCTATCGCACCTTGGTACACTAAGTTGCTAAATAGACACTAATACTGACCCTAGAAAACAAACAACCTATTCTGCTTTGGTTTTAGAGATGTTAAGTATCCCAAACACCAGTACAATCCTTGCATCGTTTATAGATGAATTACAGTTTCCTAAAATCATCGCATTCCGTGCAACCAACCAATCAAATGGGATATCAGAAGTTCGGCGAAAGATAAAATCAAATAGGCTTAAAATCTGGTCATGCGTTTTACTATATCTGAAGGGAGCCCTCAAACCTTTCTTGTGCAGAACTTACTATACATAAGAAAATTAAAAACAAATTGTACAGATATCAAAAGAACCGTACATAAAAGCAAAACTTGTTTTAAAAACAAAAAAAGCTATTCTAAGAAAATCATCCAAACTTATGAAGTAACTATATCATATTCTGCTGCTGGCTATGTAGCAGACCTCTACGAAAAAATACAGAACCTAATAATGCCATTAAATTCCTCTTCAAGATGATAATGGGAAATTTGAATGGGAAAGTAGGAGAGAAGGTAAAGGACGATTCTTCAGTGAGAAAGTTTGGAGATGATAGCAGACATGACAGAAAACATATTATGGTACAGCCTTCCCACAAGAACAAGTGTTCCTGATTATATTTATCCTAAAGAAATAGGTAGCAAATCACCTAGTTCAGGGCAAAACTGGATTTGTTTACACTTCCCTTTAACATAATAAAGCTGTTGGATAGGATGTGATGCTCCTAAAATACTTTCGAACTGAAAGTAATTATACATTGGTACGATGAAGAATAAAAATATGTACATATAGGCTCATCAGACAGGAATTAACAACTGTTGATTTTGAGAGTTTATTTAGGAATTGAGAGGTATACCAGGTTAAATTAAAATGGAGGTAAGGGATAATTATTTAACTGAGATAGTTTAGCAAATAGAAAAACACATTCTGCAGGCTCGAAGAATGCAAATAAAGCAAAACCACAGCTGGAAGGCGAAAGTGTCAAGCAAACCATAATAAGAACTTGATAGAACATGCTGAATTGAACTAAATAGTTCGTAAATGTTTTCGAGACGATGTAAGAATATACAATTAAACTTTGGTATACGAACAGGTGGAACTGCCAAATATGTGAAGAGGAAGAAAGAAGGAACTTAGGTCGTGTACTCACTATACTTCATCAAATAAGATGGTAGTTGCAAAATAACTAACAACAGAGAAAAAATTGAACAAACCCTCTAAGATTTCATTGAATTTATGTTTTATTTAGAAAATGAATCAGAAACACAGATTATTAAAGTAATGATATTCTAGAGGTAATGCCAGATGATGTGTAAAAGACATGCCAAGTATCAGAGAAGCGATTAATTCCTTTACGGGAAGTACGTGTGGTGCATCACTTATCGATTAATTCCACTTGGAAGGGCAGTTTTTATTATTTCAAAGTTAACAGTGCAAGTGTAAAAAAAATCAGTCATTCTGCACTGACTTCCTTAAGCACTTCTATCTCTAGAACTGTTCAACCTAGAAGGCTGTGGTTCTCAGTTATTAATTCCTTGAATTCATGTTAATGTGCGTGTTAAGAGGTTGGGTGCAGTGTGTAAATAGAAATTGGGCTATTGCACATGCATATTGTGGATTTACTTTGTAAGTATGGCTTTTTATAGGTTTTGAATTGTAACCACAGTGATTTGAAATGACAATAAGAAACAATACACATGACCCAAGAGGGATGGAAAGAGCAGTGTGGGCTATGTTCTTCCATGAATTATCCACTGATGATACACCTATACATGCTCTTTGCCAACCTGGTGCTGATTCGTGGTGCAAGTACCGCAAAGGTCAGTCAGCCGGTACAGAGGAACAATTTAGGCACAAAAATAGCATACCATCTGCAGTGATGGAAACTATTAAACAAATATTTAGAGAGTTAGCTCATCCTGATCTTCTCTCCAAATGTCTCCATGGTCGAACGCAAAACCCGAATGAGTCTTTCAATAATGTCATTTGGATCCACGTTCCAAAAAAGTCTTTGTAGAAGTGAAAACTCCATGCTTGGGTGTTTTTGACGCTATGATAACATTTAAGGATGGTAACAAGGGGAAAGTTAGGGTACTAGAGCTACTTGGTATCACTCCAAAAGCCAGCACACTGCAAGTCTTCCAGAGATTGGATCGAGTTAGGAGCTTGAAAGCCCAGCGTGCAGCAGAGGAAGGCAGGAAAAGAAAACGCTTTTAGGTTTGCAGAACGATCAGGAACAGGATCCAGATAATGCTGAATATGGGCCTGGCTGTTTGAAGGAGCTGGCATACCTCCATATGTGAGTTAATATCAAATGAAACGTTCAAATTTGATTTCCTGAAAAATGACTTTTTCTTTATTTTGACCTATTATTACAGATACGTACATATAATTTTACACTATGTTACCACTTAGAGTACTGTTGCAGCTGAAACACCAAAAGCCGGCCGGTGTGGCCGTGCGGTTAAAGGCGCTTCAGTCTGGAACCGCGTGACCGCTACGGTCGCAGGTTCGAATCCTGCTTCGGGCATGGATGTGTGTGATGTCCTTAGGTTAGTTAGGTTTAAGTAGTTCTAAGTTCTAGGGGGCTGATGACCACAGAAGATAAGTCCCATAGTTCTCAGAGCCATTTGAACCATTTGAAACACCCAAACATTGCTACCTATAATGGTTTTTTACTTACAGAAGCAAAAGCGGATTTTAAAAAATACAGAAATATAAAAAAGCTATAACTAACTAGTTATTTGCCTGTATATTGTGATTCTGGTTCAGTAATCAGAAAAGAAGTGAAACTATTCTTCCTAAGGTTTCAGATCTCTATCTGTCAAAGGTTCTGAGATGATGGGTCATCAGTATTTAAAATTTAACACTCTAGGTATAGGATATATGTACTCCTCTTAAGACTTGCTCCAATAGTGAGACGCAAGAACAACAACCTGTGTTATACCGTACATCACTCTTTTTTGTCCCCGTGTCAGACAGTGCTCTGCAGTAGCAGACTTTTCAGGCTGCAGGAATCCTGTATGACAATGATGCTCAATACGTTTGTCATGAACGGTGTGGTCTGTCTGGGCAATTATGATTCTTCCAGAATGGCAATGGATTTTGTAAACACTGGAATTGCTCAGTCACAGATCATCGATAAGCGAGTCCGAAAGAACTCTAAACCTGCCTGGCGATCGATTTGCTTTCGTTTTCTACTGGTTCCAGCGAACGTCCGAACTCCAAAGCACAACGGATATGTTTCTCATTGTAGCTGTTCTGCTGGAGAAGTAGTTCGTGTTCAAGTAGAACAGCTTAACTTTTGGGAAATCGAAATCTTCGCTGTTATTTCGATGGAAAATGTACAATACATCCAGAGAGTTTGTTTCAAAATAACTAAATGGGTGGTAAGCGCACAGGACGAAATATTAGGCACCGCTTCAAACAGTGCACTGGTCACTTTGGATCGCTATAGACGGTGTAGAACTGTTGCAGATACCCCCGGCGCTGAAGTGGTTGGTACGCGCCAGTCGGTTGTATGACATATGAGCAGTAAAATAAGTTGACATGGTTACGTGACAAAATATCAGTAAGGAACTGAGTTGGGACGTACTCATGACATGGTGAAGTTGCCGGAGTTGTTGGTGAATCAAGGGGTACTTGCAAGGAATGATGTACCACTCGTAGCCATATAATACACTCCTGGAAATGGAAAAAAGAACACATTGACACCGGTGTGTCAGACCCACCATACTTGCTCCGGACACTGCGAGAGGGCTGTACAAGCAATGATCACACGCACGGCACAGCGGACACACCAGGAACCGCGGTGTTGGCCGTCGAATGGCGCTAGCTGCGCAGCATTTGTGCACCGCCGCCGTCAGTGTCAGCCAGTTTGCCGTGGCATACGGAGCTCCATCGCAGTCTTTAACACTGGTAGCATGCCGCGACAGCGTGGACGTGAACCGTATGTGCAGTTGACGGACTTTGAGCGAGGGCGTATAGTGGGCATGCGGGAGGCCGGGTGGACGTACCGCCGAATTGCTCAACACGTGGGGCGTGAGGTGCACGTGCCCGTCGACCTGGGACCGGACCGCAGCGACGCACGGATGCACGCCAAGACCGTAGGATCCTACGCAGTGCCGTAGGGGACCGCACCGCCACTTCCCAGCAAATTAGGGACACGGTTGCTCCTGGGGTATCGGCGAGGACCATTCGCAACCGTCTCCATGAATCTGGGCTACGGTCCTGCACACCGTTAGGCCGTCTTCCGCTCACGCTCCAACATCGTGCAGCCCGCCTCTAGTGGTGTCGCGACAGGCGTGAATGGAGGGACGAATGGAGACGTGTCGTCTTCAGCGATGAGAGTCGCTTCTGCCTTGGTGCCAATGATGGTCGTATGCGTGTTTGGCGCCGTGCAGGTGAGCGCCA
This sequence comes from Schistocerca serialis cubense, assembly GCF_023864345.2. NCBI lineage: Eukaryota > Metazoa > Arthropoda > Insecta > Orthoptera > Acrididae > Schistocerca > Schistocerca serialis. Next base: position 269,124,182 of record NC_064643.1, read on the forward strand.
CAATCAGGACTGCATACGACCGAGGCACACAGGGCCAACACCCGGCATCATGGTGTGGGGAGCGATCTCCTACACTGGCCGTACACCACTGGTGATCGTCGAGGGGACACTGAATAGTGCACGGTACATCCAAACCGTCATCGAACCCATCGTTCTACCATTCCTAGACCGGCAAGGGAACTTGCTGTTCCAACAGGACAATGCACGTCCGCATGTATCCCGTGCCACCCAACGTGCTCTAGAAGGTGTAAGTCAACTACCCTGGCCAGCAAGATCTCCGGATCTGTCCCCCATTGAGCATGTTTGGGATTGGATGAAGCGTCGTCTCACGCGGTCTGCACGTCCAGCACGAACGCTGGTCCAACTGAGGCGCCAGGTGGAAATGGCATGGCAAGCCGTTCCACAGGACTACATCCAGCATCTCTACGATCGTCTCCATGGGAGAATAGCAGCCTGCATTGCTGCGAAAGGTGGATATACACTGTACTAGTGCCGACATTGTGCATGCTTTGTTGCCTGTGTCTATGTGCCTGTGGTTCTGTCAGTGTGATCATGTGATGATCTGACCCCAGGAATGTGTCAATAAAGTTTCCCCTTCCTGGGACAATGAATTCACGGTGTTCTTATTTCAATTTCCAGGAGTGTAGAACGTAATATCGGTGGTCGCAGGAACATCATAAGCTATAGAGACTGGAGAAAAATGACAATAATTGCAACGCTCCATCAAAACCAGTTTCCGAGCAAACACGATGAAGGGACCAACACCGACCTGATGTTTGGGATCGAGCGCCTCACAAAAGACAACCGCTCGCAGTGACACAAAGCTGCACGTGTTTAGTGGGCCAAACAGCATAGAAACTGGACCTTAGCTGACTAAAGACGTGCACTGTGGTCCGATTAGTCGTGATTTTGCCTTTTTTTTCAAATGATGCGGGACGTCGTGTGTACGAAGAGTCCAACAAAGCGCTGAGAACCCGCAGTTCGTCTCGAGATTGTACTTCAGGCTGGATGTAGTTCTACATCCGCTTCTATTTCTGTACTGTGTAAACCATTGTGAAGTGCATGGCAGAGACTACGTCCCGTTGTAGTTTTTCTTAGGATTTCTTCGCGTTGTATTCACTTACTGAGCGCGGGAAGAATGATTGTTTAAATTCCTCTGCGTGCGCTGTAATGAATCTAATCTTGTCCTCACGATCCCCATGCGAGCGATAGGTGGAAGGGGGGGGGGGAGAGGGGGTTGTACTATATTCCTAGAACCATGATTTAGGCCTTTTCATGAAACTTGGTAACTTTGCTTTCTTGGCGTAGTTTACGTCTATCTTCAGAAGTCTGCCAGTTCAGTTTCTTCAGCATCTTTGTTACATTCGTACTGCTCTTCACTGTATACATTCGATAATCCATGTCAGTCCTAATTGGTTCCAGCTGTGACTCATTGATATTGGTCATAGGACACTACATTTTTACTTCTTGTGAAGTGTACAATTTTACATTTCTGAACATTTAATGCCAGTGGCCAACATTTGCACCACTTTGAAATCTTATTAATACCTGACTTTATATTTGTGCAGCTTCTTTCAGACAGTACTTCATTGTAGATACTACGTAATGTGTTAAAAGTATCAGATTACTATTGATATTGGTGGCAAGGTCATTAATACACAAGATGAACGTGTCGGGGCGTTTTTCATAACATGTCTGGCGGCCCCTCATTCAAGTTATCGTGAAAATGAATCAGGAAGTTTATTTCAAGTTCTCGATGACCAACTATTACTCCTTCCTCTACGTTTTCATGATGGGTATGCTGTGTACACACCCGTCTTCCAACCTAACAAAAGACTTGTTTACGGGTCTACACGCATATATTCCTGGTTTGACGAGCAGTCAGGCACTTTACCGCACTTCAATAGGCCCGCTAAATCACGCTATCTAACTTCATAGAAAACGTCTGGGACTATTAGGAAACACAGAAGTCAACACTATTTCCAATAATTAAACGAAACTTCCGTATTCTTATGGCTGTTGTTGTTTGCTGGCTGATGCATGCAACTGCGAATCGATACTACCTCTAGCACTCTACGGCTCAGATGGTTCAAATGGCTCTGAGCACTATGGGACTTAACGTCTGAGGTCATCAGTCTCCTAGAACTTAGAACTACTTAAACCTAACTAACCTAAGGACATCACACATATCCATGCCCGAGGCAGGATTCGAACCTGCGACCGTAGCGGTCGCGCGGTTCCAGACTATAGCGCCTAGAACCGCTCGGCCACTCCGGCCGGCTCGCACTCTATGAGGCCCATAACTTGCGCACAGTCCTTTTTACGGCCCTGAAATCATAGTGCCTTCTGCGCCAAAGGAAGTAGTCGTAATCCACTTTGACCAACCCAACAAAGGCGTACATGTTCCTGGCACCCAAAGAGTCTCCTGCTTCACGAATACGGATCCTGGGACGGTATCCTTGGTTCAGTAGGTATTTCTTCTGCTGAGGGCTGACGAAACGCTAGAATAGTGACGAAAGTGTGATTAATGGTCGTTGCCTTACATGCAGATAACACAGAAAACTTTCAACGTTATATTTATGTTTATTTGTTGATATAATAATTTTTTTATGAAACAATTACAATCAGTTTCAGCCACGTTAGCCATCATCAGATGCTACGAGCGGCATTTAGTGAACAAATGTTCGTGATATCACACTTAACGTTGAAAAATGAGGTCCCTGTTTTTTCTAATCAGGGAATTTATAAAATTTCTTGCGACGAGTGCACAAAATTCTGCATCGGACAAACAGAATGGAACTTTGGAATCAAATTAAATGAAAATGCAAGAAACAGTGAAGATAACCGATGAAGTTTTTACTTGCACCTGAAAAGTCGAAATCTTAATGCACAATAAGTCGGAAATGCTTCGCAAATTGTATCTATGGTATCTTAAAAGAGCTGGAAATTTACACTCATCCGAAAAAAAACCGAATGACATCCTTAACGAACAAATATCGTAAAAGCGGCTCACAGGGAACCTCTTGAGTTGGATGTCGGAAGTACAATATTTTGAATGACTCATTTGAAAGTATTGTATTAACAGTTATGACAAGAAAAATATTAGCTGCTAATGAGGAGGGCGAGAGAAAATGACTGTCTGAGAGATGCAGAGATTAAACTTCTATGAGATGTATGTATTACACTTCACAAAATGGCCGTCGTCGACATTCAAGAAATGATTAAAACGAGCCATTAGCTTGCACCATGAATATCAAATAAAAATGGCGCGTAAAAGTGATCAAAAATGTTCGCAACATCAAGATCAAACCGTGTAGGACGTTCAGCTAGGTATCCACTCTTAAAGAATGCATGTAGAATCAAATTGATGTAACGGGGTGATGAGAACCGATGTAATGTGAAAGCATTCAACCGAATGCGAAATAGTCTGTCGTGGAACTTAACGTGAAACTGATTATCCTTTAAGGCGTAGCTGCAAATAGTGCGATAATATGGTTTATAGGCACGGAAAAATCAAACATCCAGAGGCTGAATTTGTCCAATGGTTCTAGGCGATATGAACTGCAATGTCACACACTTTTCAGGAAGGATAGTTTGCTCTAAAGAAGTGTGATTTTTATTTGCAGACTAAGAATCAAGCAAAAGCTAGTTATTTGGATCAGCTATTCGCCAAAAACAGTGTTCACACCATAGCTGTAAATTTCTTACGCCCATTTTTCAACTCTCGCTTCCTGTGACGTAAATATTCCCTACTGCCCTTACGGGCACGACAAAGAATCGTGCGGAGCAGGGCACCTCTAACTCCTCTCAGCACTATAAATAACTTTCCAGCCAAAGTATCAGCCAGACTAGCAGTCGACATAATCGTATAGGAATGCGTTAAGGCACTGATGTTAGTTGGCTTTGATACAACTCTTTGATACCTCTAACTTCCAGGTTTCCTTTCATAAGCATTTCCTCTTCAAATCCCCATTGGTTTAAGTTGAAAACGAATTCCTTATTGAACGATGGGGTAAGTTTGATAAACTCACCTACAAATTTTCGGGCCGATTCCGCAGATTGCTGCGCATCGCCAAGTCGATGCTTTCCTTGAAATTTCGCTATCTTACATCTTCCAATTCTGCAGCAGTCTTTGAAGTTACGCAACAATCCACTGCTTTCCTTAAATCACTGCAATCTACGTCGCGCAGTTTCACCTGAATAACGTAGTAGGTGACTACCACACACGTCCTGTAAACTGTATCGAGCATCCTTGTAAAGCGCAAGCACCAGTATTTGTAACAAGTGTGCGTTGACCTACCTTGAATATCCGCAGTTTTTCTTATGCACTACACGGTCATTTTTGGGCGGACTCATTCGAAATCTGTTCATATTTGTTTTTTTCTACTATGCCACGGATAATGTTCCATATACGTAATTACGTTTAGTACCCGCTCCTTGGACAACGACTGTCGTTTACTACGTTTCACTGGAGACGGGATTTGTGGTACCTTCTCCTTCACGGCAAGACACCGGTTTCAATACTACTTTTACTTATTAAGTCGTATAGTAATCATCGTACTCCTCATATACATTGTCCGCACAGTCTACCGTATACGACACCACACATTCCACTGACGCATCTTGTAGAAACACTAATATTTCATCTGGCACTTCTTTCTCACTCTGCGAAATTCTTTGGGTTCCTTTCTGACGAAATGTCAACTTCGTCAACTATTGTTGTAGATATAATACAATGCTTCCTTTGTTTATCGTTGCCATTGCCCTGCTTTGTATCAACACCACTAGCACTGCAACACTGTTGTGAGTTACTCGTCGACTAAGCAGTTCTACTACGCTCCATAGCCTCATGCTGTGCTCACCGTTGGACACCTCCAGTCCAGCCTTCTCTTGCCATTAACAGCCTATATTGTTATTGAATGGTAGACAATATGTGGGGCGTCGAATGCCTTAAACATCATTGGTTTCTTACGACCTCATACTCAAGGTACTGAAATATTAAAAAAGGATAACAATGACGCGGCACATAAAAAACAATAGGTATCCTTAAGCTTCGTATGATTACAAATTTACAATCTCTAAAACTCAAACACTATCCATGAACTTCCGCGATGTAGCTAAATCTGTAAACATAGAGCGTGACTGGAGAGAAATCTGTCAATTTCAAAAAATACTATTTCTTTCTTTCTTTCTCGGGCCTTTGTTCTGCTCCAACGTGGGGTCGGCTTTGTTGAGACGGAATTTGCAGTGTTAATTGCAGAGGGTGGCCGGATGGCCTTCCTGCCGCCACCCCGAACCCCAGGGGACGGAAGTAGGGTACCCCAGCTGTCTGCATCTAGTGTAAGTCATGAAATAGTGCGAACGTTTTCAAATGTCTGTGAGTCGTCTAACTGAAGCGGAACTTGGGGACCAGCCCGGTATTCACCTAGCGGGATGTGGAAAACCACCTGAAAACCACATCCAAGCTGGCCGACGTACCGGCCCTCGTCATTAACTCGCCGGGCCAATTCGATCTGGGGCCGGCGGGCCTATCCGAGTCCAGGAAGCAGCGCATTAGCGCTCTCGGCTACTCTGGCGGGTTAATTTCAAGAAAATACTATATGAAGTCACAAATAGACCAACACAAAAGAAGCTACATGGTTCATAATAACGACACATTAGCAGGCAGAAAACTCGCACCAAGATGCATTATGGAAGTCATTCCACTTACAATGGAGACTCCCCATCGCACCACCCTCAGATTTAGTCATAAGATGGCCCACTAGATAACACATCAAAAACTGGACACAGATCAAGCATTAAAATAGGAATAAGGCGTACTGAACAGTGGAAAAATAAGAAAAATGAAAGAGTGAACGGTGCAAGCTCAAGATGTTCTGCATTAAGCTTACTGGCGTAGCCACACCATTGTTGTAATGTGGTTATAGTGTTGCACTGGAAAGAGAAAGATCCGCCTTCAAGTTTCACTTACGCCCAATTTTTTTTCTCTTCACAAAATTATGAACTTTCTGAAATCTTTGCAATTGTCATACTATACACTGGCTATAGAATGTGAATCACATGGTAAGAATATATTAGCGTCGCATGTAAATGTGATGAATAGTGAGAGCAGGCGAGATACCTCATCGACCTTTCACAGAAATCAAAACAAATAAGATGGTGTGAGGTATTTTACAACAAAAGACTTCAAAAGTCATAACTTCCAAAACGGAACACCAGAGTCATAACGGGTGGCACTTTTGTAGAACAAATAGGGGGTACGTACGTCTGGAAGCCCATTCTTGCACTCGCTGTGGCAAATGCACGTTACACTACGACACAAACGCAAATCTGAGTACAGCGAACAGACACATCAATAACGGAACTGGCAGCTCACAATTTTGAGAAAAAAATTAGAGCAGGAGCGCAATTTGAACACGGATCTTCTTTTTTGGACTCGAACACCACTTAACCATGACGATGTAGCTGCGGAAGTATGCTCAATGCTCCACATCTTGAGCTTGGACAGTTTCAATTTTGCTTCTTTTTTCATAGTTCAGTACACCTTGTTCCTGTTTTCATGCTCGATCTCTGTTCAGTTTTTTGACGGACTACCTACTGGACCATCTTCCGACTAAATCGGAGGGGATTGCGATGAGGAGTTTCTCTTTTTAGACGTAAGTACAATATAATATAATTTTGCATAGAAAGTACATCGATGTAAGTATACTATAAGAATTACTACATCTCAACAGGAACACTTGAAAATGGCAACGAGTTCGTTGTGAATCAATGTAATCAACGTGAGTGAAATAAAGCAATTGTAGCTAACCTTGTACCACTTGAAATAAAACGTCAAATGTTAGTGAGTTTGAAAGCGCAACTTCAGTCTGGAACCGCGTGACCGCTCCGGTCGCAGGTTCGAATCCTGCCTCGGGCATGGATGTGTGTGATGTCCTTAGGTTAGTTAGGATTAAGTAGTTCTAAGTTCTAGGGGACTGATGACCACATAAGTTAAGTCCCATAGTGCTCAGAGCCATTTTGAAAGCGCAACGACATTTGTTCACTAAATACCGCCCTTAGCATCTAATGATGGCGAATGTGGCTGAAACCGGTTATGATTGTATCATAAAAAAGTGATTGTGTCACTAAATAAACAAAAACTACAAAAATTTAACCGCCGTCTCCGTAAACGAAATGTCGTTTCTTCCCCATCTGAACATTTCCGATATGTGGTAGCCCTAAGGAATCTACTTGTAATTGAGTGGCTTCATTGGGATATAGCATATCTGAAGAAAGCTGTCGGCCGTGTTTCACGCCGAAAGATCATTATGAAGGCTGCTCGCGACCTTACAGACCACACTACTGGCCATTAAAATTGCTATACCAAGAAGAAATGCAGATGATAAACGGGTATTCATTGGACCAATATATTATACTAGAACTGACATAGATTACATTTTGATGCAATTTATGTGCAAAGATCCTGAGATATCAGTACCCAGAACAGTCACCTCTGGCCGTAATAACGGCCTCGATACGCCTGGGCATTGATCCAAACAGAGCTTGGATGGCGAGTACACGTACACCTGTCCATGCAGCTTCAACACGATACCACACTTCATCAAGAGTAGTGACTGGCGTATTGTGACGAGCCAGCATTGACCAGACGTTTTCAATTGGTGAGAGATCTGGAGAACGTGCTGGCCAGGGCAGCAGTCGAACATTTTCTGTATCCAGAAAGGCCCGTACAGGACCTGTAACATGCGGTCGTGCATTATCCTGCTGAAACGTAGGGTTTCGCAGGGATCGAATGAAGGCTAGAGTTAGCCGAGCGGTCTAAGGCGCTGCAGTCATGGACTGTGCGGCTGGTCAAGGCGGAGATTCGAGTCTTACCTCGGGCATGCGTGTTTGTGTTTGTCCTTGCGATGATTTAGGTTAAGTAGTGTGTAAGCTTAGGGACTGATGACCTTAGCAGTTATGCCCCATAAGATTTCACACACATTTGAACATTTGATTTGAAGGGTAGAGCCACGGGTAGTAACACATCTGAAGTGTAACTTCCGCTGTTCAAAGTGCCGTCAATGCGAACAAGAGGTGACCGAGACGTGTAACCAATGGCACCCCTTACCATCAAGCCGGGTGATACGCCAGTATATACCCGCTACCAATGTGCGTTCACCGCGATGTCGCCAAATACGGATGCGACCATCATGACGCTGTAAACAGAACCTGGATTCATCCGAAAAAATGACGTTTTGCCATTTGTGCACCCAGGTTCGTCGTTGAGTACACCATCGCAGGCGCCCCTGTCTGTGATGCAGCGTCAAGGGTAACCGCAGCCATGGTCTCCGAGCTGATATTCCATGCTGCTGCAAACGTCGTCGAACTGTTCGTGCAGATGGTTGTTGTCTTGCAAACGTCCCCATCTGTTGACTCAGGGATCGAAACGTGGCTGCACGATCCGTTACAGCCATGCGGATAAGATGCCTGTAATCTCGACTGCTAGTGATACGAGGCCGCTGGGATACAGCACGGCGTTCCGTATTACCCTCCTGAACCCACCGATTCCATATTCTGCTAACAGTCATTGGATCTCGACCAACGCGAGCAGCAATGTCGCGATACGATAAACCGCAGTCGCGATAGGCTACAATCCGACCCTTATCAAAGTCGGAGACGTGATGGTACGCATTTCTTCTCCTTACGCGAGGCATCACAACAAAGTTTCACCAGGCAACGCCGCTCAACTGCTGTTTGTGTATGAGAAATCAGTTGGAAACTTTCCTCATGTCAGCACATTGTAGGTGTCGGCTCCGGCGGCAACCTTGTGTGAATGCTCTGAAAAACTAATCATTTGCATATCACAGCATCTTCTTTCTGTCGGTTAAATTTCGCGTCTGTAGCACGTCATCTTTGTGGTGTAGCAATTTTAACGTCCAGTAGTGTAGATGTAAGTGTACTATAGAAATTACTATACCACAACAGAACACTTGAAAATGGCAATCCCACCGGAACAGGTTCGTTGTGAATCAATGTAGTCAACACAAGTGAAATAAAACAATTGTAGCTAACCTTGTACCATTTGAAATAAAACGTCAAATGTTCATGAGTTTGAAAACGCAATGATATTTGTTCACTAAATGCTGCCCTTAGCATCTGATGATGGCCAAGTGGCTGCAACCGGTTATGATGGTATCATAAAAAAGTAATTGTTTCACTAAATAAACAAAAATTGCAAAATTTTAACCTCTGTCTCCGTAAACGAAATGTCGTTTTTTCCACATTTCAACGTTTCAGTTATGTGGTACCCTATGGAATCTACTTGTTAATGAGTGGCTTCATAGGGATATAGCATATCTGGAGAAAGCTGTCGGCCGTGTTTCACGCCGAAGGGCCATTATGAAGGCTGCTGGCGACGTTACATACTATTAGCCTGATATCTCCAGAAAGTGATTATTTTTTTCTCCGATATGCTTATGGTTCAGAGACTGAAGAATGACTTTCGCTCTTACTAACACACATGGATCTACGCATTCCCATCTTCCGTACTCTTCTGCCATGTAGGTAGTGCCGTGAAAATTTATATGGGACTGCAGACAGTCTACAGCTACAAATGGCAGCAGTCGGCAGTTAGCACCAGGTGTCCACCTTGGCCGTTCTATGAGAGGCGCAGCGGCCGCGCCTCGGCCGGTTCCATTCTGATTGCCAGCTGGCTCCCCTCGGCGCGCTGTTACTCCCGCATTCTGCCTCCTCCCTCTCATTAATGCAAATACATTTCCCGCCGCGGCCGCCTGCAACGTTAGAGAAAACTCTTGCAGCGTTTAGCCTTAAAAATACAATGCGTAAGCGCGCGGGCGCGCGTGTTCGCTATCCGGCCGTGTTTTTTCCCCGGCTGCCGCCGCCGTCGCCGCGTCGTACTGTTTTGCGGGCAACGATGCGGTAAGCGAGCGGGCGAAGAGGAGCTAATCAAAACTTGAGCTCGCGCGGAGGGCGCCACCGCATGCATAATGGAGGCTCGCGCGCCGGCGCCGCTCGCCCTTCCAGGGCCCTGTGCTCGGCTGGCCGGCGTCTTTGCAGCGGTTGCGGCATTTATATAGAAAGGGCAGAATCTCCACTCTGGGCTGCACGCAGATGTACGGGGTGCCCCACTCGCTAACCACGCACACAAAGATTGACAACTTGCCGTAAATGCTCAAAAACGCAAAAACATACTGTTCTGTGACTATAGTATTAGTGGGTCGCAACTGAGAAATTCCGCTTTTAAAAATGGCTGGGGGCAACATTTACAGGAACATTTAGTGAAATGGTCACATATGATCAGTCGAAGATAAATTAGATCGCAAACATCGGTACATTGGGAGATCTATTGAAAATGCCGTCTGTCTATAGCGCCTCTTCTTCTTGATGATTTGGTTTGATTTGTACTTGGCCTCGGCTACAACTCGGCGACAGTCAGTAGAGTGTTGAGATCGTTATCAAGTTACGAAGACGACGTTACACAAAATAACAGAGCTGAACCGAAATGTCGACGTGCGTGAGATATTTACTTCACCAAGAATCGTAATTAATCGTTCGTAATCGATGTTTAACTGATTAATGATGAAATATTAATGATAAAACCAATACAGTCACATCCATAACAAATTCCCTACAAGCTGGTCGTAATTTCAAGTATCTAAGAAATCGTAACAGTGGGCTTGTTATTTGAGTCAAAGATTCTACACAAGCGCCGAGCGCTACAGTCAAATATTATCGCTGCGCGTAATTGTTACTCGGGAGTTTCATGTCAACAATTTGATAGAATTTTAAATCACAAATGCACGACTTGGCACGAGAGGGTGTTTTATTGCACAATATCAGTCACTTCCTAACCGAGCCTTGAGAAGAAAACTTTCCCAGGTGTTGGGGGGATTTAAATTATATGCTTCGGACCTATCACTGAAGTTCCATAAACCACTGGCTATTATGAATGAAAATTGTCTATCAGTGTTCGTTGCCTATATCACTGTTTAAGTAATGTTTAGTTCAATTATCTAGTTCAAAGTTTACTTTATTCTAGTAGGTAAAAGTCCTCCGTTCGAATTCTAATGCCGTGATATTTGAAGTCAGAAGATCGTATTACTGTGTCATAATAGATCGCAATTATTCAATCTCAAAAAACAATCTAAGCGCGCCTACATGTACGAGCATTTAAATATATGACCTGCTTCGGCTAACTCTCGTAACGTAGTGAGAAATCATTGAATTATACTTAGTCATTACTCACGAATCCCAAAGAGTACTCACACGGAGTATTCTTTGGGACCGTTGGTTATACTTTGTGAATGTTAATTTATGCTAATTTTGCGGTTTATTATGATTTTGATTTTAATTTTACTGAAATCTAATCATTCTTTCGTAGATTGCTAAATTGTCAAGTCTTAGATTCCTGATTTAATTACTTGTTATTGTCCTAATAATATGATAAATGGAACTTCGTTCGCTTATTCACTTTTCTGGGAATTTGGGACTTGGTGGTAAATCTTTGAGGTATTGGGAGCTAATTTTTGATTTTTACTTCTCGTCCGAGGAAGTGGCATTACATGTCTACGAAGTAGATTCCTTACAGATCACTTGAGTGGCCCATCATGGAATATTGCGCCAGTTCGTGGGACCTTTACCAATAGGCCAACAAGAGATATTGAATGTGTACAAAAAAAATAAAGCACGAATTGTTACAGGATTGTTCACCCCACGGGAGAGCGTCACGAGGCTGCTGGAGAACCGGAATTGGCAGACGTCTGTAGAAAGACGCCATCTATCACGCGAATACTCACGAAGTTTCAAGAAACGCCAGGAAGTGGGAACGCTAAAAATATGCTACTCTCCTTACGTATCGTTCCCTTAAACACCACGAAGACAGGATTAAGTTTTACAGTGAAAATTCTTCCCGCGTGAACAACATGGAAGGAAGCCTAGTTTCTAAGACATTCCACCTGCTATCAGTTGCACAGCAGTTTGGAGGTGTAGATGTAGATTTGATAAACGCACTGTCACGTCACATTATTATAACCATCTTCGAGATTTGACATCTACTGCGCATTCCTTACGCCATGTCATTGCTGTGGCAATATAAAACGAAACCAAGAAATAGCACACTGCTTTGCCCGAGATTCTTTCCGTATCACATACTGAACTCAAGTCTCCCCCCCCCCCTCTCTCTCTCCCAGATTCCTCGGGCCATCTTTCGAAATCCTACATCTCCCGGCAGTTTTCTTTTCGGAATTGTCTTCTGTTCTTGGAGAATCGCAGTACGCTGCGACGCTACTAGAAGCATACTTTATCTGCATCTCTACATCTACTACTCTCCAACCCACCTTACGATGTGGCGAATAGTAGGCTACTTCTGGTATACTGCCATCCTGCTCGCCTCCGCTCCTATTCCTCGCTATCCCTGCTCCATCTACGAATTGTAAATATGAAGGACATCCGTTGATAAACCTACGTATGAGCTCATTTTTTCGTCGAGGTAATTTGATAAGAAGTATATGAGAGGAAGTAATATGTAGGCCAACACTTCTTTTTAGATTAACTCTCGCAATTTCAACTCCAAACCTCTTCCTGATGCACAACGTTTTTCTTGAATCGAGTGCTTTCATAATTTGTTAAGTGTCTCCCTAATGCTTTCGTATCAACTAAACGATGCTGCGACGAAAGTTGCCACGTTCCACTGGATTTCATCTGTCTCCTACCAGTCCAATTTCCTAACGGAAATTGATGGAAGGTTTCCAAAAACGGTCGAACAAGCGTTTTTTATGACATTTCTTTCATAAATGAATTACAGTTCTCTAAGATTCTCCCAATAATTCTCAACTTGCACCTGTTTTTCCAAGTGTTTGTTTTGTGGTAACATTCGACTTTCGGTCGCTCCGAAAGGTTACTCACTGTCTCCAGGGACTTTTCAACAATGCTGAATTCGATCAGTAGCTTGTCTCTTCGCCTATTTATGCGTAATATTTTTCATTTACTTACATTCCGGTTCAGTTGCCAGTCCCTGCAGTCGTGCTGCATTTCGCTACAGTGCTCTGCCACTGCAGCTTTCCTATAAACGGCATCATCTGCGAATAGCTTCATGGAGCGTCCATTGCTATCCATTATATCTTTAATATAAACCGCTACTTCTCTGTAACAATCCCCTGGTGCACCCCTGAAATTACCTTTACCTCTGACGTTATTGATCCGTTACGAACAACATGTTGATTTTTTTCTGCAAGGAAGTACTAAATGCAGTAGCAAACTGGTCCGCCACACGATAAGTTCGTCTTCTGTCACTAAAAGAAGTGTCGGAACTGTATCGAATGATTCACGGAAAGGAATTAACCTGGACGCTTTTGCTTACGTCGTTCTGAATCTGATGGTCAACAGTTGTCGCGTTTCTCAAGATCTTTGTTTGTGAAATACATGTTCACTTTTACAGAAGATATTTTAGTTCATAATACGCGTGTACATAAGATGTTCCGCAAACCTACAACGGATTTATCACAGTGATACAGATCTACAACTATATGTATTTCTCCGGTAACCCTTCTTGAATACGGGAATAACCTGCACTTTTATCCAATTGCTAGACGCCGTTCTTTGCTCCAGCGACCAATAATAAATTGCTGTTGGAAGAGGAGCAAGTTCTTTCGCATAACCGCTGCAGAATCTCATACGTATCTCATCCGGTCCAGTTGCCTGTTGATAATATTCATCTGATTTTCTGTTCCATAATTGGTCATCTCAACGGCTTTCTAACTGAAGAATTTCGCTGAACTGCAGCAAGATATGCAGCTGGTCAGTAATTAGCTCAAATACAGACAGCTGGCCATCATGACGATAAAAGTAGGATAACACACAAAAACAGGCAAAAGATCCAACACTTCTTGACTACAGTATCGTCAATCAGTCGACGGAAATCAGTCACGACATATGTGAAGTGGAGGAAAGGCACGAGAAATGCCAGACACAGATTTTTCTGAAGAATACTTGGGTAGTGTTATCTATTCACGAGGAAGATAGCTTATAAAACTACCATCTGACTAATTATTCACCTTTGTTACCTTCTTCGACCTTCACATCGTGTTGAATGAAGTCGAGAGGTAGATAGCTTTCAGAGAAGATCAGCGCTATTTGTCATGGATTCTTATGATAAGTGCGGAATTTTCAGAGATTTGTCTAACAATATCCGTTGGTAGACTCGATAACAGAGGGGTGAAATTTGCTTCCATGATACGTGAAGCTTAGTGCCATGAGAAACTCGACCCGAGGAAAACAACCGCTGTCGAAATTAACCGGCTTTTTGAGCAAATTACCGTGGGACAATAGATATTCTGTGACAGTGTCCTCAGTACAGCAAATCTACAGCCACATGGATACTTAGCAGTGCACACTTAAGTCCATGGGAGAGGGTTCAACGAACCACTTTCGGACTGCTAATTCTACCGTTACAGTCTCGAATAGGACTTGGAAAAAACGGACACTTAAATATTTATGTGAGAGCTCGGATTTCTCTTATTACGACGATAAATTTCCCTGTGTAGGTGAGAGTCAACTAAATACTTTCTAATTCGGAGGAGAAAGTTTGTGACTGAAATTTCACGAAAAGCTCTAGCCGCAACAAGAAATGCCTTTGTGTTAATGACCGCCAACCCAACACGCCTTTCATATCCGTAACACTCTCTCCTCTTTTCTAGATAATGCAAATCAAACTGCCGTTCTCTGAACTTTTTCGATATTCTCCGTCAGTCCTATCTGGTAAGGATCCCATACAGCGTACCACTACTCTAGAAGAGAACGAACAAGCGTAATATAGGTAGTCTCTTTAGTAGTTCTGTTGCATCTTGTAAGTGTTCTGCTAACAAACCGAAGACTTTGGTTCTTGTTCTCCATAAAATTATCAGTGTGACACCTACAATTTGAATTGTTCGTAATAGTAATCTGTAGGCATCTATAACTGCCTTTACATTTGTGTGTGTTATCGTGCGACCGAAATCTAACGGTTTTCTTTCAGTACTCATAAGAATGACCTCACACTTCTTATTCGCGAAGGAGTTAGTGGTCATGTCATCGTGAAATAGAACAATGCCACTTTGAGATGGAAATTGTTCGATTCCAGCAACGGCTAATTCAGGAAGGCTGACATGGTGTTGTGTGAAATGTTTCCATTCCAACCAATACAACCTTTTTGACAAGTCCTCATCCTAGTCCAAAGCAATCCCAGACATCCAAACCACTGCCACCGAATTACAGTGTCACTATTATGTATACAGGTAAATGACGCCCACCAGGTTTCCTTCATTTCCAGCATTGCTCGTATTAGGGCCTCGTCATGTGTCAACAATTTTTAGACAATAAAAAATCTTTCTTCTCTACAAACCAATGATATTGTTATCTGCTGTGCTACATTTACGAGCAACTGAACTGCAGATAGTTGCTGTCAGCATGACGAACAGCGTAGTTCGGTGTGTCATATGACTGGTATGCTGAGAGACCTTTTGGTGGCCGTTGGGGTGACGGTCGAGACCAGAGTGGGTAGATATTGGGTGCACAACGCATATGAGTCCGAGGTCGTTCAGACACTTAAGTTTTTTGCCTACCATCATGTTAAATCTGCACTGTGAAAACCTCGATCAAAGGAAAACCGCCGCCGTCGAATGTAACTGATAAGAGCAGCAATGATGAAAGGATTTCCCAGCGGCTATGGAGGATTTTAGTTGTGAATAAACCGACAAGAGTGCAGCAGATCATTTGCTGGTAAATATTGGATAACCGTTGCCGGTGAGAAGCTATACCATTACAGCCTCAGTGTGGGATGCAGAAACAACGACGGCACAAGCGTTACCTCTCGAGTCACACATTAACATAGTCTATCAAAATTAACACTCTGCTGTGAACACTGCATTTGGACGTTTGAATCATGGAAAAAGGAGACCATGGCTAATGAACTGCATTATTAGTCACTGTATGAGTATGTCGAAAAAGGTACGAAGCATTGTGTTCTCAGCATACGTCCATGTCATTAGTGACAGTGTTTTTGTGTGTAGGGTGTTTACAGGAGATGAAGGAAAGCCGTAGATGAGTCTGCTGTCGTCACTCAACGGCGAACGACCGCATGCATTTTTTTGTGCAGCTGGAGCGCCCCTTACTCGTCCAGTATGTGCAGCAAGACAACATTCCATTCTATCGATTCCAAATTGACTGATAATACTTTGATGACCAATCCAATGATAAGAGGCGTGTCTTATTGTCATCTGAACTCAGTTTTGTTGACCAAAACAGATCGGGAAGTTGCCGAAAGAGACTAGTTCAGATCGATCTGCAGAAGTTGTGGGTCGCGTTTGGGCAGTCATAGATCAGAAATGCTTCTTATAGCTTCTGGTGCTTCTTGGAGTCCATAGTACAGTAGCCGGTGCCGTCTTCGAGGCTAAATGAGCTGCTACACCAGGTGGGTGTCCAGATTCAACTCCAAGAGACTTAGCTCTCGTGATCGGATGCTTACGGACAACAGCATGACCTTGAAATTAAGTTCAGAATGGTTTTCCACGAGCCGTTTTACATAGGTATATCACTCACACTCAACAGTAACAGACAGGAATTCCGGACGACTGCTTCGGATGGTAAGTTTCAGAGTTTGAGTGTCTCTATAATCTGCTCTTTGTAGACCAACCAGAACAATCTCCCAGATCTTTCCTCTTCACTATAATATCACTAACATTAACCTTGGATAAATATAGCTGTTATGAAACTGATTCGCAAGAATTCCTGGGACAGTGGAGCTCTACAACTCTGCACTGATTGACCTTGATTTATTCTTATTTGTCATATTCTTACAGATATAATTTCCACGATGTTGTCACATTGGGCGTGCACTTAATACAGAGTGTCTCAAACCTTTTTGAGTGAAAGCTGATTATCCTGAGGTAAGGCAATGATCGGAGATGAATATTTCAGTCGCAGCGACATTAGTTGTAGGTTGAGGTGTGAAGATATGCGCAGTTTTCGCTGCATTTAGCTACTGATGCACTAGAACACGACGAAGATGCGAATAATTGACATAAATGTAATTTTTCGAAGCATTTAATTTGTTATAAGGATCGGCACATGCTGCTAATCAAGGAGAAATCAATAGTGAATAGAAATTCAGTAGTATATTTTACTATTTTGAATTAGCTTCGTCATCAACTACACTCAGCACTTACAACTGTTTTGTTAACAAAAAAATGGCTCTGAGCACTATGGGACTTAACTTCTAAGGTCATCAGTCCCCTAGAACTTAGAACTACTTAAACCTAACTAACCTAAGGACATCACACACATCCATGCCCGAGGCAGGATTCGAACCTGCGACCGTAGCGGTCACGCGGTTCCAGACTGTAGCGCCTTTAACCGCTTGGCCACACCGGCCGGCTATGGTTAACACATGTAGTGTATATGACAGTGACTTCTAAATGCTTTCTGTTATGCTGAAACAGAAATACACTGAAGACCAAAGAAACTGGTCCACCTGCCTAATATTGTATAGGGCCCCCGTGAGCACACAGAAGTGCCGCAACATGTTGTGTCACGGATTCGACTAGTATCTGAAGCGTAAAGCCTTGTGCCGTGCAGTCATCAAGTGCACACGAGTGGGCCTTTGGCTCCGGAAGCCCATATCGATGATGTTTCGTTCGCACGCTGACACTTGTTGATGGCCTAGCATTGAAATCTGCAGCAATTTGTGTAAGTGTTGAACGATTCTCTTCAGTCGTCGATGGTCCCGTTCTTGCAGGATCTTTCTCCGACCGCAGCGCGTCTGAGAGTTGAAGTTTCACCGGATTCCTGATATTCAGGGTACGCTCGTGAAATGGTCGTACTGGAAAATCTCCACTTAATCGATAGTTCGGACATGCTGAGTATCCTCGCTCGTGCGCCGACTATAACACCACGTTAAAATGACTTAAATCTTGATAACCTGCCATTGTAGTAGCAGTAAACAATGTAACAACTGAGCCACACACTTCTTGTCTTACATAGGCGTTGCCCACCGAAACGCAGTATTCTATCTGTTTACATATCTCTGTATTTGAAGGTACGTGCCTATACCAACTTCTTTGGCGCTTCAGTGTATGTTAGTTAATTCAAGTGCGGCTGATAATCGTACAGATCACATAACTAAAACGTCCTTCGTCGATGGCTATAAGAAAAGACGTGCTCTTCTAAGCTGAGCTTCCTTTGGGTCTCGCGAACAAGAATTACTCCAGCCATCCGGAATCTGTGCTTTTCATTACATATATATAAGGCACTAGCAAACGCAGATGTCTTCCACGAATATCGTCCCATCCTGCAACCGGACGTCGAATTATGCATTATGGAATGGCCTTTTATTACGCATCTTCTGGGTGATTGACTCAATGACTAAAGGACGTTCCGCCGGAGCAATAACCTTCATAAGGTGTGCTATGCTATATGCTTTTCTAATCATTCAAGTTGATTGATTTTCTCCATTTATAATCGTGCAATTCAAATGGTGGTGTAAAGCATCGTGGCATAGTGGTAAGACACTGGAATTGTTTCTGAGACGACGGCGGCTCAGATATCCACCTTCTATCTAAATTTAGGTTTTTCGTCCCTAAATCACTGTTTTTGTGAAACGGCATATCCCGCATACTAGGAACGTGGAAAGGTATGCCGATATTTCTATACCTAGTACTCAATTTCAGCCTTAATCCAGGTGACACAGACCAAGTAGCTAACCCATGCACTGTTTGCATCGAAGTTCGTAGCTGAATGGTCAACATGTATGGCTGCCATATGGAAGAACGGGGCTCACTTCCCGATAGTGTCAAGGATATTTCCTTGAAGAAAGATTTGCAACAATGTCTATCCAGCCTCGTGATGCCAAATGGGGAGCTACTTGAGTGAGAAGTAGCGAGTGGCTGACGGCGACACGACATATCCTCTCAGTGCTCTGCTTCATTACAAGTATCCTACGTGGGAGACTAAGGTCTCTCTACAGTACGCTGTGCGACGGCGAATACGAAGAGGCGCAATCACAAATTTTTGCACCGTCCAGCCACGTTAATGCAACCACGTGCAATCACTCCAGACGGCCAGTGGCAGTACTAGCAGTGGAGGGTTATAAAGCGTATCGAAGGGAGGGGAGGAAGACATGGACAACAGTGCATAGTGCGGAAACAGAGCGGTCTACCTGATGTCCAGAAGGGCATGACCATTGGCTTTCGAGCAAAGGGTGGAGGCATTTCTGGAACGGCTGTGTTTGTAAAGTGTTTGCGTGATGCCGTGGTTGAAGTACACAGTGCATGACAAAATGAGGTATCCAAAAGTGTGTCAACTGAGTACACCACGGGCCATAATGACAAGAGTGAACGTCGGTGGCGGAGATGCTTACGGGCGAATAGGTATTCATCTGTTGAGCAACTGACAACCCACATGAACCAGGGGCTACCAACAGTGTCTCCTCAGCGATCGTTCAACGAAAATTGCTGCGTATGGGCCTCCGCAGAAGGCGCTTGGTTCAGGCACCTACGCTGGGTGATCTTCAACTGCGACGAAGGCTGAAATGTACACGCCAGTACCACTCCGGGACGTCCTGTTAGAGAAGACAGGTGGCCTTCTACATCAACTTCTGCGTGGTTACTCTGCAATTCACACTTAAGTGCCCGGCAGAGGGTTCATCGAACCATTTTCATATTACTATTCTACCATTCCACTCTCGAATGGCGCGTGGGAAAAGGAACACTTAAATCTTTCCGCTCAAGCTCTGATTTCTCTTAATTTATTATGATGATCATTTCTCCTTACGTAGGCGGGCGTCAACAAAATATTTTCGCATTCGGAAGAGAAAGTTGGTGATCGAAGTTTCGTAAACAGATTTCGCCGCAAAGAAAACCGCCTTTGTTTCAGTGACTGCCACCCCAAATCGCGTATCATATCAGTGACACTGTCACCGCTGTTGCGCGATAACACGAAACGGGCTGCCCTTCTTTGCACTTTTTCGATGTCCTCCGTCAATCCTAAGGATCCCACACCGCGCAGCAATATTCCAGCACAGGACGGACAAGTGAAATGCAGGCTGTCTCTTTAGTGGGTTTGTCGCATCTTCTAAGTGTTCTGCCAACAAATCGCCGTCTTTGTTTCGCCTTCCCCACAATATTATCTATGTAGTCTTTCCAATTTAAGTTGCTCGTAATTGTAATTCCTAGGCATTTAGTCGAATTGACAGCCCTTAGATTTGTGAGATTTAACGAATACCCAAAATTTATCGCATTTCTTTTAGTACTCATGTGGATGACCTCGCACTTTTCTTTGTTTAGTGCCAATTGCCACTTTTGGCACCATACGGAAATTCTCTCTAGATCATTTTGTAATTGGATCCTCGGATGATTTTACTAGACGGTAAATTACAGCATCATCTGCAAACAGTTTAAGGGGGCTGCTCAGATTATCACCTGGATCATTTATGTAAATCAGGAACAGCAGAGGGCCTATGGCACTACCTAGCATAACGCCAGATATCACTTCTGTTGTACTTGATGATTTACCGTATGTCACTACGAACTGTGACCTCTCCGAGAGGAAATCACGAATCGAGTCACACAAGTGAGACGATACTCCATATGCAAGCAATCTGATTAACAGTCGCTTTTGAGGAACGGCATCAAAAGCCTTCTGGAAATCTAGGAATGTGGAAACCATCTGAGATCCCTTGTCGACAGCACTCATTACTTCATGGGAACAAAGAGCTTGCGGTGTTGCACAAGAACTATATTTTATGAATCCGTGTTGGTTACGTATCAATAAGTCATTTTCTTCAAGGTGATTCATAATGTTCGTGTACAGTATATGCTCCAAAGTCCTACTGCAAATTGAGGTAAGTGACATGGGTCTGTAATTCAATGTGTTACTCCTATTTCCTTTCTTGAATATTGGTGTGACCTGTGCTACTTTCCAGTCTTTAGGAACAGACCTTTCGTCAAGCGAGCGGTTGTATATGACTGCTAAGAATGACGCTGTTGTGTCTGCATACTCTGAAAGGAACCAGATTGGTATACTATCTGGACCAGAAGAATTACTTTAAGTGATTTGAGTTGTTTCGCAACACCTACGATATCTACTATTATGTCACTCATGCTAACAGCTGTTCTGGTTTCGAATTCTGGAATATTTACTTCATCCTCTTTCGTGAAGGAATTTTGGAAAACTGTATATAGTAACTCCGGTTCAGTGGTACCATCATCGGTAACATTTCCATTGGTATCGCGCAGTGACGGTATTGACTGTTTTTGCCACTGGTGTACTTTACATACGACCAGAATCTCTTTGGGTTTTCTACCATGTTTTGAGACAATGTTTCATTGTGGAAACTATTAAAAGCATCTCACATTGACGTCCGCACTAAATTTGGAGCTTCCGTGAAACTTAGCCAGTCTTGGGGATTTTGCGTTCTTCTGAATGTGGCATGCTTTTTTTTTGTTGCTTCTGCAGCAGTGTTCTGACGTGTTTTGTGTACCATAGTGGATCACTCCCGTCTCTTGTTATGAATCTATTGGTGGCCAGTCTTGGGGATTTTGCGTTCTTCTGAATGTGGCATGCTTTTTTTTTGTTGCTTCTGCAACGGTGTTCTGACGTGTTTTGTGCACCATGGTGGATCAGTCCCGTCTCTTTTTATGAATCTATTGGTGTGGATACTGTATCTATGAATTTGAGCCATATCTGGGCTACACTTAAACAATTACGTTTGAAGGAATAGAGACTCTCACTTAGGAAGGCATCAAGCGAATTTTTATCTGCCGTTTTAAACAGATATATGTTGCGTTTATTTTTAGTGGTTTTGAGCCTCGCTACGATGACCTTGTGTTCACTAATCCCTGTGTCCGTCATGACGCTTTCTATTAGATCAGGATTATTTGTGACTAATAGGTCAAGTCTGTGTTCGCAACCATTTAAAATTCGTGTGGGCTCATGAACTACCTGTTCAAAGTAATTCTCAGAGAAAGCATTTAGTACAATTTCGGAAGATGTTTTCTGTCTGCTACCGGCTTTGAACATGTATTTTCGCCAAGAATAACTTTTTATGCTCCATCCGACAGAAGACCGTTGGCGTGTACGGCGTGAAACGCCAGATAGCAAACAAAGAGAAAGTATTAAGGACTGAGGAGAGATTACGTGGTATTTATTGGGTGATTCCGTCATTCTGGAAGGCACAGTGCATCAAGCGAAGTATGCATATATTCTTCAAATGATTAAAATGGCTCTGAGCACTATGGGACTTACCACATGAGGTCATCAGTCCCCTAGGACTTAGAACTACTTGAAGCTAACTAACCTAAGGACATCAGACACATCCATGCCCGAGGCAGGATTCGCACCTGCGACCATAGCAGTCGCGCGGTTCCGGACTGAAGCACATAGAACCGCTCGGCCACCACGGCCGGCTCATATATTCTTCGGGAGAATGTTCACACCTACATGTATTTTGTTTTTCCTCGGGACGATGGCATCTACCAGCAGGATAACGCAATGTTTTGCAGACTACGTGTGTGGAGCGAAGACCACCAGGTTGACCGCACCGTACTCCCATTGACACCAGAGTCCCCGGATTGAAAAGCGATCAAGAATATGTGAGACCACCTCGATCGAGCTATTCCCACCATGGATCCTCAACCGAGAAACGTAGCGCAGCTGGTCACAGCACTGGAGTCGGCATGGCTTTTGTCAGGTGGTCTCATTAATGTGATTGGACAGTGTATTAAACCGGAGAACTTGTCGAATACCACTGCGTGCAGCCGAAGATGTCACTGCCACTTGCGATGGTAGAGGGCGTCCTAGGCAGAATGGCGTGTTCGCGGCGCCGCCGAGGATCCGCGGACGGGTTTTGTCACGGCCGCGACGTACCGAGGAGATGCGCACACGCCAGGTGAGGGATTTTCATCAAAGTTGCATCGCAGCCGCTCGGAGTTTACGGCCCGCGGCGCAGATGGGATGATCCAGGCATGCGGTATTCATGTGCCCGCCCGGCGGCAGATATGCGGCTCCTTTACGGCCCGGCCGGACTGCATTATTGAGGAGGCGCGAATATTAAGCCACCTTGTGGGCGCGCGATGGATGCCGGCCGTGCATATTTCAGGCGCCGCAGCGCGCGGAATGACGCATCGCCCCGCGCCGCACCTGAATTAGTGAGCAAACGATTTTCTCGCTGCCAGCTCTGTTGATAAATTCCATTTGCCAAAAGGAAAAGTGGCGACGGCTTCTCTCCGGTCTGCATCTTGGCCAGATGACCCACTTACAAACACGACAGATCGTTTTCCTCTCCTCCATTTTACACAGGCAACTCTGAAAAAGTTCTTCCGGATTCTGAAGGAGAATTCCCCGTCTTTTCATGTGGTGTCGAAATGCGGGAAACAAATTCTTGACAGTACGCCAAAATGTACAGTATACAGCTCGATCGAGAGGAGTTCGTCCGTAAAACGAAACTGGTACTTTTTGAAGTAAACAGTTCTGTGGGCTTGCTCCGGAACGAAGCGCGAAACAACATGGATGAAATAGCCTCTTTAACGATTAGATACATTACAATGAAATGAATACCCCTAGCTGCATACAGGCGTTGATAAAAGTCAAAAGGGACAGTTGAAAATGTGTGCCCCGACAGGGATTCGAACCCAGGATCTCCTGCTTACATGACAGACGCTCTATCCATCTGAGCCACCGAGGGCACACAGGATAGTACGACTGCAGGGACATATCTCTGGCACGCCTCCCTTGAGACCCACATTTCCAACTTATTGTCCCACACTATATTCATAGTGTACCTTCCCATTATACTCGTTACTCGCGGGTTTTTGCCGATTCCCGTAAGAGTTCGGGCAATGCTTGTGCATCCGCACAGAAGAAGATTGTCAAATGGCCGGAGAGCCATGTCCGAAAGAACAGATACCATCTTCATATACAATACACTGAACTGACGAAAGGCATGGAATACCTCCTAATATTGTGTCGGATCTCCTTTTGCCTGGAACAGTGCAGCAACTCATCGTCGCATGGACTCAACAAGTTGCTGGAAGTCCCCTGTAGAAATATTGAGCAGTGCTGCCTCTACAGTCGTCCATAACTGGGAAAGTGTTTATGGTGTAGGATTTTGTGCACGAACCGACATCTCGATTATGTCCCATACATGTTTGATAGGATTCATATCGGTCGATCCAGGTGGTCAAACTATTCGCTTCAACTGTCCAGAATGTTCATGAAACCAAGCACGAAAAATTGTGGCCCATTGACAAGGCGCATTGTCGTCCATGACGGCTGCAAATGATCTCCAAGTAGCCGAAAATAACCATTTCCGGTCAATGATTGGTCCTTTCCATGCAGACACAGTCCAAAATATTATGGAACAACCACCAGCTTACACAGTGCCTTGGTGCCTTGTTGACCACTTGCGTACATGGCTTCGTAGGGTCTGTGCCCCACTCGAACTCTACCACCACCTCTTACCAACTGAAATCACGACTCATCTGACCAGGCCACGGGTTTCAGTCGTCTATCATCCAACCGATAAGGTCACAAGCCCAGGAGAGGCGCTGCAGGCGATGTAGTGCTGATAGCAAAGGAACTCGCGTCGCTCTAGGTCGTTTGCTGCCATATTCCATTAACGCCAAATTTCGCCGCACTGTCCTAACGGATACGTTCGTCGTACGTCCGACATTGATTTCTGCGTTGGTCACGAAGTGTTTCTTGTCTGTTACCACTGATAATTCTACGCAAACGCCGCTGCTTTCGGTCGTTAAGTGAAGGCCGTCACGGTCACTGCGTTGTCCGTGGTGAGAGGTAATACCTAAAATTTGGCATTCTCGGCACACGCTTGACACTGCGGATCTCGGAATGTTGATTTGTCTAACGATTTCCGAAGTGGAATAGCTCATGCAGCTAGGTTCAACTACCATTCCACGTTCGGAGTCCTTAAATTCCCTTTTTGCGGCCATACTCCCGTCGGATACCTTTTTACACGAATAACCGTAGTACACATGACAGCTCCACCAAAGCATTGACTTTTTACACATTGTTACGTGACACTAACGCCACCTGTGTATGAGCATATCGCTAGCCCATGACTTTTGTCCCCTCAGTGTATAAAGAAGGAACAAATCAACGTCATTCTGTAGAAAAGTTTTTTTTGTTCATCATGCATTTGGTAGTCCGTCCCTGCGAAGAACAATAGTAGTGTTGTTGTGCTCTTCTTGCTAACGCTGGTTTGATGCAATCCTTCACGATGGTCTATCGCTTCATATCTGGATAACTACTGCGGTTTACATTCATTCGAACCAGCACACTGTTCTTAAGCCTTTGTCTACCTCTGCAATTTTGAGCCCCTTTACGCTTCCATTCGATGACTGACGATTCCTTGACCCCTCAGGATGTGTCCTTCCAAAGCAACCTTTCTTCTACACAATTGTCACAAATTAATATTTTCCACAGTTCGATTTAGTACCTCTTTATTAGTTATTCCTTCTATCAGTGTAATTGTTGAAGGTGTTTTGAATGCTTCGGTACAACCACAAGAAAGGGCGTATTTTTTCACCAAACGCATTCCCTTATGTTTATATAAAATATCATCAGTGATCTGTACTGAAACATATTTAATTTGGCTTCCTTTGTATATATAAAAGCGGTTCGTAGTGAAAGATATAGAGATACAAAGGTATAATTTTTACTTGCAGTTTATGTCCGAATTTCCCTTACATCACCAACTGTCGTCTCTTTGCATATTTTTGAGATATTCCCTCGTTTCATTCTGCTGTGTTTTGCCTAATCCCACATTGCTTTGCAGTGCTAAACACTTTTTTGATGTGAAACACGATACAGTGTACCACCAGTGCTGTATGTTTGCATATTCTGGCTAAACGGATTGTTGTGCCGCTAGTGTTACCAACTTAACCGCTAGTTCTGTTATTCACTCGATCAAAAAATGTTCTTTTCATCTGCGGTTTGTTATGTGTGTATTATGCCCGTTAATTATATTACAGTTTATTTATTTAGTATGTAAATAAAATGAAGGAGCCGTGATTGTATTAAAGATCTAAACGTGTATGGGTAGAGGGGCAGGAAGATGGGGACGGGAACTGAGTGAATCTAGTTAACAGTGATTGCAAAATAGGGGAAGAGGAAAAGAGTTGATAAGTGAAAGGAGTGCGATCTCATGTTTTCCCGGCGTATTTATAATTTTTATAATTCTCAGGTGCTGGCCGGGTCACGTCGTAATTCCTCCACGATATTTCGGCGAACAGTCACGTTGCCGTCTTCAGGTGGTCGCTAAACTACGACGGACCCGGCGGAACACCCAAGAATTCTATAATGTGAAAGGGATGATGGCAGAGAAAGAGAGAGAGAGAGAGAGAGAGAGAGAGAGAGAGAGAGAGCGTGAGAGTGAGAGAGAAAGAAAGAGAGAGAGGTGGGGGGGGGGGGCGGAGAGTTAGAGGGGAGGTAGTGGGGCAGGAAAGTTTTTTACGTGATTGTTGTAAAGTGTCTGGTTTCCAGCATCGATCTGGTCATGGCTTCTGTTGTTGTTGTTGTGGTCTTCAGTCCTGAGACTGGTTTGATGCAGCTCTCCATGCTACTCTATCCTGTGCAAGCTTTTTCATCTCCCAGTACCTACTGCAACCTACATCCTTCTGAATCTGCTTAGTGTATTCATCTCTTGGTCTCCCTCTACGATTTTTACCCTCCACGCTGCCCTCCAATACTAAATTGGTGATCCCTTGATGCCTCAGAACATGTCCTACCAACCGATCCCTTCTTCTGGTCAAGTTGTGCCACAAACGCCTCTTCTCCCCAATCCTATTCAATACTTCCTCATTAGTTATGTGATCTACCCATCTAATCTTCAGCATTCTTCTGTAGCACCACATTTCTAAAGCTTCTATTATCTTCTTGTCCAAACTATTTATCGTCCATGTTTCACTTCCATATATGGCTACACTCCATACGAATACTTTCAGAAATGACTTCCTGACACTTAAATCAATACTGGATGTTAACAAATTCTTCAAATGGCTTCTGTATGTGCTAGTTTTCTTGAAAGTGAAGTATCCGTTTCACCGATTTTCTTGATGCTCATTTCTTTCTCTGTTTGAACAGTGATATTCCTCTATATGATGGTCTGCAAAACGTTGAGTGATTTGCTCTGTATTTCCATAACTTAATGTGCTCTTTAGATCTTTTGTCAAATGTCCTGCCAGCCACTCATCCCAATGCAGATTTTGTCACAGAGCCTTCAACTGATTTGGTTGCTACCAGACTGATGGTACTGTTTGTATCTGACCCTTTCTGAGTCAGCAAAAGTCGGACATAAAACACTGTAGATAACATCCCTTGTAACGGTTTATATTTATGTCTACAAAGCAAGGCAAATTTATATCTATACTAACAATAAAACCGTAAAACTGCCGTCTCTACCTGTTTGTCTGTCAGAAAACGCCAATCTCCAAAACTACTAGCCTATTTTTCATGAGGTTTTCACAGGTTAACTCGAGCGTAGATTGGGGCAACATATAGGCTTCATTTCATCAAAATTGCATCGCGAAAGAAAAAGATATTGTGATTTACAGTTTTATCTAAAAACGTCGTGTCTGCCTGTTTGTTTGAACCCGCTGATCTCGAAAACTACTAGACAGTTTTGTGGGGTTGCACAGGTAACTTGAGCGTAGTCTGAGGCAACATGTAGGCTTCATTTAATGAAAATCGGATCACAGAAAAAAAAATCGTTGTCCGAAAGAACAGACACCACATACATAATTACGGCGATGATGGGCAGTGATCCCTACAGTGCAGATACATAACAAGCTCTAACTCTTGCGGGAATCGGACACATGCTGCGAGTAATAAGGCTAATGAGCAGGGACACTGCATCAGTGGTGTGTGGTATAAGTTGAGAATTTAGGTCTGATGGGACGCGTGCCAGGATAGTCCGAGGAGTTGCGGTGACCACTGTGTCCGGATGGCGTAGTGGTCAGTACGTCTGCCTAGTAAGCAGGAGACTTGGGTTCGAATCACCATCGAACACAAATTTTGAATTTGCCTCATTGATATAAATCAATGCCCAATGGTAGCTAATGTCTTTCATTCTCTTGTGTCTGTCCGTTACTTTTTCAAGCTTAACTGCTGTACCGATTTCGATGAAATTTGGTATGGTCTGAATCCTGAGGAAGAACATAGGCTGTTAGTAGTTTAGAAAGCGAAAAGAAAGAGATCAACCCCTAAGTGTTTGAAATAGGGGATGGAACATTTTTTCATCTGATAACGTAAAATATTTTTAAAAATTATTAAATTTGTTGCATAGTGTCCAGGATGTATGATGTCAGTTACTTCAGTAGTATAATACATAGATGGCCGCTCCTACCCATACCTCTCCACACCTACCCCTCAGCAGCGATGCTGCACATACTTCCGCGTCGAGCATTGGGACAGTGGAGTGACAGGGTGGGGAGGAAATATGTTTAGCGACAAAAATATGCACTTTCTTGTAGTTGCACTGACATTTAAAACATCTTCCATTATTATACGGTCACTAAGAGCACAGAAATGAAAGCTGGCAATCTAATGTTCAGCATTCTTCTGTGTCACCATATTTTAAAAGCGGGTATCCTCTTCTTGTAAAGATCTGTTTATCATCCACATTTCAGCCCATTACAGGGCTACACTCCTGGCAAATATTTTCATAAAAGCTCCTAGCACTTAAATTTATATTCGAAGTTAGCAAATTTCTCTTTATCACAAAAGCTTTTCTCAATATTTCGTTTTATATCCTCTCTACTTCACCCACCATTCGTTATTTTTCGCAGTAACAGAAAATGTACTGCAATTAGTGTCTCCTTTTCTAATCTAATGCGCTCATTGTGTCGTGATTTAAATGGGCTACATTTAGTTACCCTTGTATTTTTGTCGATATTCATCTTAGTAACGTTTTCAGGACATTATCCATTCCATTCAACTGATCTTCAAACCCTTTTCCGTCTGAGACAGAAGTACAGTGTCATGGCAAACCTCACAGATTTGTTTCTACTCCTTGAACTTTAATCTCATATGCAGATTCCGTTTTGGTTTTCGTTACTGCTTATTCAGCGTACAGACCGAATAACTTTAGGAAGGGGCTGCAACCCTGCCTCAATAACTTCTCAACTACTGCTTACTTTTCATCTCCTTCGACTTTTATCAGTGCAGTCTGCTTTCTATTTAAGTTATAGGTAAGCTTTTGCTGTTTGTATTTTATACTTGCTACCTACATAATGTTAAAGACTGTCGTCCAGTCAACATTGCCAACATGTTTCTCTAAATCTATAAATACTATAAATATAGGTTTGCCTTTCATCACCCTTTATTCTAAGATAAATCATAGGGTCAGTATCGCTCCACGTGTTTCTACATTTCTCCTGGACCCAAAGTGATCTGCCCCTACGCTAGCTTCTTCCATCTTTTCCTATACATCTGTCAATGATTTGAGTCCTTATTTTGCAACCATGCATGAGGGAGGTAATATAAACGAAGAAAAATCATCAACTTGACCTCATATTTTAATGTGAAAAAAGCACACATTTTAGACATCAGATCGACCAATCGATCCCATGGGACAATTTGGGCCCTAATTCAGGTAGCACGAGGTTATGAATTTATGAAAGTTCAGCTTTTAAACTTTCGCGCACACCGTTTGTTTGTCAGTTGCTCAGTACAACAACAGCCGATTAATTCCAGAGTACGAAGTACGGTACAGTTAATCAATAAGAGGTTTGTAACATTGTGTTTTGACGTTGGTATCATGCTTTATTCGTTGTGCCAAAGTGCGCGGTTTCTAACCTGTAACTGGTGCTAGAGACCTCTTTGCTTTGAATATTTATGTGTAAATGAATGAAACGGGTTGTGCGTCATTAAAGAATTAGCGTAGTGCTATTTAATTATAAACATCGTTGTTGTGCGTTGTTCTGTTGCGAATTTAAGGCTAGCATTCTTATAGTGAAGTACATTTGCAGAAGATGTGCTGCTCTTCAGCGCAATTAAAACGATTACATTGTAAGTCGAAAATCGTTAACTTCATTTCATAATAATTACTCAGGTTTATTCATTTGGATTTTGAGGTGTACGTATAGCTACGGAATTGTTGTTGTTGTTGTAGTCTTCAGTCCTGTGACTGGTTTGCTGCAGCTCTCCATGCTACTCTCTCCTGTGTAAGCTTCTACATCTCCCAGTACCTACTGCAACCTACATCCTACTGAACCTGCTTCGTGTATTCATCTCTTGGTATCCCTCTACGATTTTTACCCTCCACGCTGCACTCTAATACTAAATTGGTGATCCCTTGATGCCTCAGAACATGTCCTACCAACCGATCCCTTCTTCTAGTCAAGTTGTGCCACAAACTTCTCTTCTCCCCAATCCTATTCAACACCTCCTCATTAGTTATGTGATCTACCCATCTAATCTTCAGCATTCTTCTATAGCACCACATTTCGAAAGCTTCTATTATCTTCGTATCTAACCTATTTATCGTCCATGTTTCACTTCCATACATGGCTACACTCCATACAAATACTTTCAGAAACGACTTCCTGACACTTAAATCTGTACTCGATGTTAACAAATTTCTCTTCTTCAGAAACGCTTTCCTTGCCATTGCCAGTCTACATTTTATATCCTTTCTACTTCGACCATCATCAGTTATTTTGCCCCCCAAATAGCAAAACTCCTTTACTATTTTAAGTGTCTCATTTCCAAATCTAATTCCCTCAGCATAACCCGATTTAATTCGACTACATTCCATTATCCACGTTTTTCTTTTGTTGATGTTCATCTTATACCCTCCTTTCAAGACACCGTCTATGCCGTTCAACTGCTCTTCCAAGTCCTTTGCTGTCTCTGGCAGAATTACAATGTCATCGGCGAACCTCAAAGTTTTTATTTCTTCTCCATGGATTTTAATACCTACTCCGAACTTTTCTTTTGTTTCCTTCACTGCTTGCTCAATATACAGATTGAATAACATCAGGGAGAGGCTACAACACTGTCTCACTCCCTTTCCAACCACTGCTTCCCTTTCATGGCCCTCAACTCTAGTAAGTGCCATTTGGTTTCTATACAAATTGTAAATAGCCTTTCGCTCCCTATATTTTACCCCTGCCACCTTCAAAATTTGAAAGAGAGTATTACAGTCAACATTGTCAAAAGCTTTCTCTAAGTCTACAAATGCTAGAAATGTAGGTTTGCCTTTCCTTAATCTAGCTTCTAAGATAAGCCGTAGGGTCAGTATTGTCTCACGTGTTCCAATATTTCTACGGAATTCAAACTGATCTTCCCCGAGGTCGGCTTCTACCAGTTTTTCCATTCGTCTGTAAAGAATTCGCGTTAGTATTTTGCAGCCGTGACTTATTAAACTGATAGTTCGGTAATTCTCACATCTGTCAACACCTGCTTTCTTTGGAATTGGAATTATTATATTCTTCTTGAAGTCTAAGGGTATTTCGCCTGTCTCATACATCTTGCTCACCAGATGGTAGAGTTTTGTCAGGACTGGCTCTCCCAAGGCCGTCAGTAGTTCTAATGGAATGTTGTCTACTCCCGGGGCCTTGTTTCGACTCAGGTCTTTCAGTGCTATGTCAAACTCTTCACGCAGTGTCATATCTCCCATTTCATCTTCATCTACATCCTCTTCCATTTCCATAATATTGTCCTCAAGTACATCGCCCTTGTATAGACCCTCTGTATACTCCTTCCGCCTTTCTGCTTTCCCTTCTTTGCTTAGAACTGGTTTTCCACCTGGGCTCTTGATATTCATACAAGTGGTTCTCTTTCCTCCAAAGGTCTCTCTAATTTTCCTGTAGGCAGTAGCTATCTTACCCCTAGTGAGATAAGCCTCTACATCCTTACATTTGTCCTCTAGCCATCCCTGCTTAGCCATTTTGCACTTCCTGTAGATATCATTTTTGAGACGTTTGTATTCCTTTTTGCCTGTTTCATTGACTGCATTTTTATATTTTCTCCTTTCATCAATTAAATTCAATATTTCTTCTGTTACCTAAGGATTTCTACTAGCCCTCGTCTTTTCACCTACTTGATACTCTGCTGCCTTCCCTACTTCATCCCTCAAAGCTACCCATTCTTCTTCTACCGTATTTCTTTCCCTCATTCCTGCCATTTGTTCCCTTATGCTCTTCCTTAAACTCTGTACAACCTCTGGTTTAATCAGTTTATCCAGGTCCCATCTCCTTAAATTCCCACCTTTTTGCAGTTTCTTCAGTTTTAATCTACAGTTCATAACCAATAGATTGTGGTCAGAGTCCACATCTGCCCCTGGAAATGTCTTACAATTTAAAACTTGGTTCCTAAATCTCTGTCTTATAATTATATGATCTATCTGACACCTTTTAGTAACTCCAGGTTTCTTCCATGTATACAGACTTCTTTTAAGATTCTTGAACCAAGTGTTAGCTATGATTAAGTTGTCCTCTGTGCAAAATTCTACCAGGCGGCTTCCTCTTTCATTTCTTACTCCCAATCCATATTCACCTACTATGTTTCCTTCTCTCCCTTTTCCTACTACCGAATTCCAGTCACCCACGACTATTACATTTTTGTCTCCCTTCTTTCTTCTTTCTTCTGCTTTTACGGCCTCATTGTGAAACGTCCCCTTTTTGAACAATTTATACAGGACTGTGCTTAAACTGACACACAATATTTTGTTAGCGCAACGCAATCTGACTTTCAAAATTCCCTACAAAAGAATGGCCCTGACTAACATTAAACTATACCTTTCACAAATCACTTACCTCACAAAAATCTTCGCTGCTCAAGCTACTGCAATACAGCGAGCGCCACTACTGCCAGCTAAATAAAAGATTCAAACTATGGAAGGCACTAACTACTGATAGGGATAGTTAGCAAATGAAAGATATTAATAGAGAACAAACAATGTATTTACCTTGATATCATCATATATAAATATAGCAGTTCATGACAAATTTCAAAACTCCGCCATCTCTCTCCCCACATCCACCACTGCTGGCGGCTCACCTCCAACTGCGCAACGCTACGCGCTGTTCACATCCAGCTGCCGCTGCCCAACACTACAATGGCGAGTATTACAACAATGCAAAGCAGCCACAGACTGCACACAGCACAGCCAGTGATTTTCATACAGAGGTGGCGTTACCAATAAAAAAACCTAAACAGCCTACTTACATAGCCCCCATGCTCCTCACAAAAAATTTTACAAATTTTTTTGGGCACTGGCCAATACATATTTGTTAAAATTTTTTTTTCAGAATTACAATAAGAAAGAAATCAAAGGCACACACTTATTGATACAATGTTGGTCAAAAGCTAAAATTTTCTCACAGTCCATAAAGACAGTCCTCATCATTCGTCACAGTAAAATTGCAGTGTTTTTCTCAAAGTCCGAGCAGTAAAAGAAAATGCACACAGACGTAGTGGATTTCCATGCAGTCTTGAAGAAGTAGTGTTGTCCTTCCAACGGAAAGACAGTGCTGACTCGACATGCAGACAGGTAATGGGCCACAACAGAGTAAACCCACAGCAGAGTCAGTCGATGTTTTGAAGAATATTGGTAGTTAGGTCATCACAGAGCAGACCCACTGTAGTCCTGGTAGAGATTACGGTATTGGTGGGCCACCAGAGGTGCAGACCCACTGTAGTCCTTGTAGAGATAATGGTAATTTACCTCACAAAAATCTTCGCTGCTCAAGCTACTGCAATACAGCGAGCGCCACTACTGCCAGCTAAATAAAAGATTCAAACTATGGAAGGCACTAACTACTGATAGGGATAGTTAGCAAATGAAAGATATTAATAGAGAACAAACAATGTATTTACCTTGATATCATCATATATAAATATAGCAGTTCATGACAAATTTCAAAACTCCGCCATCTCTCTCCCCACATCCACCACTGCTGGCGGCTCACCTCCAACTGCGCAACGCTACGCGCTGTTCACATCCAGCTGCCGCTGCCCAACACTACAATGGCGAGTATTACAACAATGCAAAGCAGCCAGGGATTTTCATACAGAGGTGGCGTTACCAATAAAAAAACCTAAACAGCCTACTTACAATTGGACCACTTCAGTCAATCATTTCTGGTCCTCTTCTTTGGTATTTTCCCCTTCCGGGTGGCCCAGTATCTCTTCATTCGTTCCGATGCTTTTCGTCGTTCCTTATCTGTAAATACCCTTTTCATTGTATGTCGTTTGTCAATTTTTGGTTTAAATCTTATTTCTGTGTCCCTCAACTTCTTTAAATTTGGCGTTTTGTTCTGCAAATCATCCAGAGTTATTTCCAGTTCTTCCATATCCTCTCTTATTTCCTTAAGCCATCCTCCTTGTTGTTTCAAATTCCAGAGTTTCTCAATAATTTTCCTTGATAATCTGGTTTCTGGTGTCCTCAGAATGTGACCACAAAAAGAGATCCTTTTCTTTCGTATAGTGTCAGTGATGGGCTCCAGTTCTCTGTATACCACTTCATTTGGAACTATCCGCCATTGCCCAGCTTTTTGATATTTCTTATTTATGCATGTTCTAGCAATTCTTCTCTCTACTTTTACAATTTTGTCAATTCTGTTTTCCTGGGTGACTTTAAAAAGAGTTTCACTTCCGTATGTAACCTCTGGTTGAACCACCTTCTTGTAATGTTTTAATTTTGTTTTAATTGATAGACATTTTTTATTGTACGTAGACCATGTTAGTTTTTGAGCTTTTATCATTTTATTAGTTCTTGCTCTCCATGCAGGTTTCTCGTCCAATTTATGTGTTATAATTTCACCCAGATATTTAAATTGTTTCACTATTTTAATTTCCCTATTGTTCACTGTGATGTGATCTATTACAAGTGGATCCGTTACCATTATTTCAGTCTTTTCAAATGATATCTGGAGTCCTAATTTTTGTGCTATAATTTGTAAGCTTATTATTTGTTTCGTGGCTTCCTGAATATTATTAGCTAGTAATGCTAGGTCATCAGCAAATCCCAAGCAATTTAGGTTTATTTTATCTTTGTTAGTTCCAATTTTAATATTCATAGGATTTTCCTTGTACCATTCTCTCATTACATATTCAAGAGCACAATTGAATAGCAATGGTGATAAACAATCTCCCTGTCTCAACCCTGTTTTAATCGTAAATGGTTCAGATATTTCTCCTCTAAATTTTACTTTGGATTTGGTGTTTGTTAAGGTTAACTGTATCATTTTTATTAATTTAGGATGAAGTCCAAAATTCCTTAATATTTTCATCATTGAAGATCTAT
Source organism: Schistocerca serialis cubense (assembly GCF_023864345.2). NCBI lineage: Eukaryota > Metazoa > Arthropoda > Insecta > Orthoptera > Acrididae > Schistocerca > Schistocerca serialis. The sequence continues at coordinate 269,159,478 of NC_064643.1, forward strand.
GGATGCAATCATACGCCTTTTTGAAATCTACAAAGGTTATGACTAGTTGTTTTTGCCTTCTTTTGTAGACATCCATAACTAACTTCAAGGTGATTATCTGTTCTGGGCAGCTTCTCCAGGATCCAAATCCTCCTTGATATTCTCCCAGTTCCAGTTCTAATTGATCTTTACAGCGGTTGTATAGTATTCTTGACATGATCTTATACGTGCAGTCCAAAAGGGAAATTCCTCTATAGTTGTCTGGATTTGATTTTTCTCCTTTCTTATGTAATGGATGTATTATAGCAGTAGTCCAATTTTCTGGTAATTTCTCTTCATTCCAGATTTTTACTATGCATTGGTGTAATGCTATCTTTACTGGTTCTGCTGCATATTTCCAAAGTTCAGCAAACGTTTGATCTTCTCCACTTGCTTTGTAGTTTTTGAGTTCTTTCAAAGCTCTGTGGACCTCATTAATTGTAGGTGGATTTATATTTTCTGCTGGTGTTTTAATTGGGGTTTCTGTGTTTATCTGAAGAAGTTCTGGAGGATCTTCACAATTTAGTAACTTGTTAAATGTTTCTGCTAGAATTTCTGTATTTTTACTATTGCTATGGGCTAGGTTATTATCTTTATCTTTTAACATTAATGTTGGAGGATCATATCTTTGTAATTGTCTGCCAAATATTTTGTAATAGTCTCTTGAGTATGTTTTTTCACTATTTGTTTCTATCATTAGAAGTATATCTTTTTGGTACTGACGTTTAACTCTCATTATTTTTTGTGTTGTCTTCCTTTGTTTTGTGAGTTCGAAATATGATTTTTCTGTTTTTTCATTATGATGCCTTAACCAGGCTTGGTGTCGATCCAACACTGCTTCATCACATTCATCGTTCCACCACTGGTATTTTTTCCTTGGATTTATAGGGGCAACTTGTTCAGCTATTTGTTTCAATTTGGGAATTATTTCTTCCAGATCATCTGTTATTTTTATATCCGTGGTTTGTGCTTCATAATCCTCATTTTGTATCAGTTTATGAGGGTCATAGGTTCTCTTCTTCTTCTGGTGGGATTTTTTTCTTTGCTAATGTTGTTAATTTAATTTTAATTTTTATCATGTAATGATCTGATCCGGTATCTGTCCCTCTCAGTACTTTCACATTGTAAATTTCCTTCTGGTAATTCTTATCCATGCAGACATGGTCCAGTTGCCATTCTCCTTTTTTCCAGTCTGGATGTTTCCAAGTTTTTAGTTTACTTGGTCTTCTCTTAAAATACGTCGACTTTGAGATCATGTCATGGTTTCTGCAAAATTCCACTAGTCTTATGCCATTTTTGTTTGTTCTTCTTTGTGCTGTCCATTTCCCTATTATGTCTCTATATCTCTTTTCCCTTCCTAACTGGGCATTGAAGTCTCCAATTAAAATTTTGATGTGTTTTTATTAATGTTATTCGTCGTTTGATCTAAGAGCTCCCAAAATTTTTCTACCTCTTCTCTGTGTTCTTTTTTATTATTTGTATCATTTGTCGGGGCATGGGCATTTATTATTGTGTACATTTTATTTGCAGCTTTTAGAGTTAATGTTGAGAGCCTGGGAGATTGTGCTTTAAATTCTATTATGGACTCTATTATTTTCAGACTCACCACGAATCCTGTTCCAAATTGTGGACACTGTTTCATGACTCTTTTCCCTGGTATTCCCTTATAAATCCTATATCCTTGTGATTCTATCGGCTCCTGATCAGTATTTCTCATTTCTTGAAGTCCGGTTATGAGAATCCCCTTGCGATCCATTTCATCCGTCAGAATTTTGAGTTTGCCTGGTTGTATGAGGGAATTTATATTGTGTGTCGCAATGTAGTTTATTTGTCCTGTCTTGAGTTTTGGCCGTCTGTCCGTTTTGGGTATTTTCAGATGCTCCGACTCATCCAAGTTATCTTTCAGGTGACTGCCCACCGTATCCGAGTGCAGTCTTCCTTGGTTATTGCCAAGCGGTGGATTATTCCTTGAAAGATTTCCTTCCATGTTTGACTTTCAAAGGTAGTCAACCTTGTATGGAGCAAGCTCCGAGTTACAACTACGGTTGTTAGCCGTAGAGGTTGTTTAGTGTTTGGTCCGCGAGAGCTATTTTATTTCGCTCAAGTCCGCCGGTAAACCGGTGAGGACCCCCTTATCCGCCACCTGGGACGCGCCACGTCGGAGTATCACCTCTCCGCCTGCTACGACACCTTCACTATCTGAATAATTTCTTTTATTTCATGATACATTTCTTCAATTTCTTCGTCATCTGCAGAGCTAGATGGCATATAAACCTGTACTATTGTAGTAGGCGTGGGCTTCGTGTCTATCTTGGCCACAATAATGCGTTCATTGTGCTGTTTGTAGTAGCTTACCCGCATTCCTATTTTTTTTTATTCATTATTAAACCTACTCCTGCATTACCCCTATTTGACTTTGTATGTATAACCCTGTATTCGCCTGACCAAAAGTCTTGTTCCTCCTGCCACCGAACTTCACTAATTCCCACTATATCTAACTTTAACCTATCCATTTCCCTTTTTAAATTTTCTAACCTACCTGCGCGATTCAGGGAGCTGACATTCCACGCTCCGATCCGTAGAACGCCAGTTTTCTTTCTCCTGATAACGACGTCCTCTTGAGTAGTCCCCGCCCGGAGATCCGAATGGGGGACTATTTTACCTCCGGAATATTTTACGCAAGAGGTCGCCATCATCATTAACCATACAGTAAAGCTGCATGCCCTCGGGAAAAATTACGGCTGTAGTTTCCCCTTGCATTCAACCGTCCGCAGTACCAGCACAGCAAGGCCGTTTTGGTTAGTGTTACAAGGCCAGATCAGTCAATCATCCAGACTGTAGCCCCTGCAACTACTGAAAAGGCTGCTCCCCCCCTCTTCAGGAACCACGCGTTTGTCTGGCCTCTCAACAGATACCCTTCCGTTGTAGTTGCACCTACGGTACGGCTATCTGTATCGCTGAGGCACGCAAGCTTCCCCGGCAAGGTCCATGGTTCATTGCGGGGAGGGGGGGGGGGAGGGGGGAGAGCTACAGAATAAGACAAGGATATTGTTAAAATACACGTAATACTGAACGTATATGTGCGAGAGTTTGGCGTGTTATGTACTCATGTTAGAATTTTTCGCGTAGAATAACGTGTTCTCGACCAAAATGGAAACCAAGTTGAGCAGATTTCTCCACCTCCCGCTTCCTATTCCCACGCTTTCAAAATATCGCATATTGGAGGACTCTGGCTGTCACTTGGCTGTACAGTACTTCACAGCACTTCGCGCTGAGCTGCAGTGGGGTGGACCAATGATAAACAATCAGTGCGCGAATGTTTAACAACTATGCTTTCAGAAGGTATTACTGCGTACTATCAGCAGTTTTAGCGCGGGGTCGACTGCTAGGACTGATATCTTACAAATGTGCATTTTTCTTCTCAAAATACGAGATCGAGTTAGCATATTTCCTTGTGGGCTTGAAAAGGTACGGTAGGTACTTAATTTTCTATTGATGCGGAATAGTGGAATAGCTCCGCCTTGCTTGCACCGCACCAAGACACACGTCCGCTTTCACGATCAGGGTCGAACTCCATTTAGCCACGACGTGAGAATACTGTATATTATAGAAGTTTTGTTCTTCTTTTTCCTCAGGTACCATACAAAAATTCAGCACCGTTTGACGAGGTAAATAACTAAATGATTGCGATCTGTTGGCTAGTAAAAATCTTGAAAACTGAGATACTCTTGCAGCTCTCACTTACCAGCGGTGTAATCTAATGTCTGCACATATCAATTAATACATGAAACTCCCTGAAAAATCAAAACTGTTTTCCAGACTGGGAGTCAGACCTGTAAATTTATCTTTAAGGGTAATTCTGTTACTGGCCCGTTTTTTCTATACCGACTGAGGTATTCAGGAATGACTGATGGCTCCTTCTCACAACCTCGCTAATGGTTCTGTGTTACTAAATGAAACAGCTTAATTTAGAGCAACATCACGCCATCACGTTTTGTGGTAAACTTCGGGAATCGGCGAGTGTGACCTTTTAAAAGTACAAACAGGCCTATGATGAAAATCTCTAATCACAAAAACAAGATTTTGGTGGCACAAATCAATTTTGGAATGCCGAGAACACGTTGAAGATGAACTGCACTCGGGGAACCTTCAGCTTAAAAACCGACGAAGACGTTGATCTTATGCATGCTCTTGTGACATCAGATAGACGTTTAACAATAAGGATGGTGGGTTAAACTTCAACACTTTCCCCGTAAATCAAATTTTGACTGAAGTTTTACACTTTGCTGACAAGTGGATACTGCATCATTACAACGCCAAGTATCGCATGGTCACTTCCATCACGGAATTTTTTACCTCCAAAGACATTCCTGTTGTTCCACAGCCCCCTGCCCCCCATTCATTTGATCTGAATCCTTGTGACTTTTTTCTTGTCCCGAAATTCTAAAATGTCTTAAAAGAACGTCATTCTTAGCACTCTGGAGAACATTCAAACTAATGTGACCAACATATTAAAGGTCGTACCAGTTGTCGCCTATCACCTTTGCTACCAATACTGGGATTATATATATATCGGTAAATATTAGTACTCGTTGAAAGAAGACATCGATTTTGATCTGTGAACCGATAGTGTTGTGGCATAACTACCAGAGCGCCACGTGTGCTCACAGCCAGAAGGCCCAGTGTGGTGCAAATGTGTGAAGCAAGTAGGCAACCATTTCACGGAGACCCACATCTGCTTCCTACAGCCAACTGAGCAGGTTTGAAAAGGGTTGAATTGTGACCTTCCTTGTTGTGGGATTGTCGTTTCGGAGAACTGCCACGTAAGTTGGACGTGCTGCATCAGCTGCGTAACTTTGCTGGTGTTAGTGGTTACGTGAACATTCTCCAGCAGCCTATGTTGTGGACGCCCGCCAAGATCGTCGTATTGTAAGGTCAGTAGTGGAGATTAGATTAGATTAGATTAATTATTCATTTCATAGACCCATAAAAGAGGAAATCCTCCTAGGTGTGGAACATGTCGGATAAACACATTACAAAAATGTAATTAGAAAAACTTGAGTTTCATTAATTTTAATGATCCTCAACGAATAAACAGTAAAATTATGTACATGAATTAAATTTAAACATCTAATATTTACAGGTTTAATACTTTCATCTGCTTTCATTAAATCCATCATTCAGACATTTTCTAGTTTCTTGGCTATTACAACCAAGTATTGTCAAAAATTAAAGTAAATTATTCATTTCAGTGATCCTCAGTTAAGAACAGTCAGATTATGTACAAGATTTAAAATCAAAATTCCACTACTTACAGACTTAAGACTTGCATCTGCTTTCGATACATCCATCATTCATACAGTAGGTAGTTACTTGGCTGTTACAACCAAGTATTGTAAAAAATTAAAGTATAACAAATTTTCGTTAAAATGGTCTACTGCACTTGTTGAGAAACTCATGGATGGAATAGAAGGAGTTGGCGACCAAAAATTCTTTTAAATTATGTTTAAATTGTGCCTTGTCTGAAACTAAACTCTTAATGGTTGCTGGTAACCTATTGATAATATGAGTTGCTAAATACTGGACTCCTTGCTGGGCAAGAGTAAGTGATTTTAAATCTTTATGTATATTGTTCTTATTCCTAGTACTGATACTGTGTACTAAGCAGTTAGTTGGAAAAAAGAGGTGTATTATTTACAACAAACTTCATTAAGGAATAAATATACTGAGAAGCTGTGGTTAATATGCCCAATTCTTTGAATAGGTTTCGACATGATGTTCTTGGATTTACAATACTCATTAATCTTATTATACGCTTCTGTCCTCTAAAAATTGTTTCTCTTTTTGTGGAGTTACCGCAAAATACGATACCATATGACATAATGGAGTGAAAATAAGCAAAATATGCCAGTTTTTTATATTTATATCTCCTATGTCTGACATCATTCGCATTGTAAACACAGACTTGTTTAGGCGCTTTAGCAGTTCGTTAGTATGTTACTCCCAACTGAATTTATTATCAAGTTGTAATCCCAAGAATTTTACACTCTCAACTTCTCCTATTTCCATGTCATCATATTTTATACTCACAGCAGAAGGAAATATTTTGGAAGTTCTGAACTGCATGTAGTGGGTCTTTTCAAAGTTTAATGGCAGTGAATTGGCTATGAACCACTTATTAATGTCAGTAAAAATTTTATTAGCTGCCCTTTCTAAATACATATTTGCTTTACTATTTATTGCAATGGTTGTATCATCTACAAATAAGACAAACTTTGCATCTGGTACTGTAACAGATGACAGGTCATTTATATACACAAGAAACAGTAGTGGACCAAGTATGGAACCTTGGGGAACACCACATGTATTTTCTTCCCACTCAGATGATGTCTGATTGCCTACTGCTGAAGTGTTACGTAATGACACCCTTTGTTTTCTGTTAGTAAGATATGACTGAAACCACTTTGCAGCACTAGCAGTGACGCCATAATATTTTAATTTACTTAAAAGAATGCTGTGATTCACTCAGTCAAAAGCAGCTACCTCAGCTCAGATAAGAGGGCTAGCGAGCCCAGACGTCTCAACAAGGAACTGTTGCGAACCGGTTATTAGTACTGGGACTAAGGGGACGTTCACCTCTAGCCTGTCTTTCACTCACACCACAGCATCGACATGCATAGCGTCGTTAGAGGATCTCTTGGAAGATTGTATGGCACCTCATGGTTTTCGGCGATGAAAGCAGATTTCTCCTGGACGTAAGTGATAGTTGCTTGCGTGTAGGACCTGGTGAGCACTGTCTCGTAGCGAGCATTCGTCCAAGACACACTGTCCTCACCCCAGGCCAAATGGTCTTTGATGTTTCAGGAGGGGACGCTAACCAGCACACCGAACCTGAAGAATGTTGTTAGATCCCTTCTTTTACCGTTCTTGTAACAGGAAGGTAACGTGTTATTCCGACAGGATAATGTTCGCTCACACACTGGCTGTGAAACTCAATGTGCTCTGCAAGACATGCTGCAGCTTCCCTGGCCAGCTCGATCTAAAATGGTTCAAATGGCTCTGAGCACTATGGGACTTAACATCAGAGGTCATCAGTTCCATAGAACTTAGAACTACTTAAACCTAACTAATCTTAGGACATCACACACATGCATGCCCGAGGCAGGATTCGAATCTGCGACCGTAGCGGTCGCGCCGTTCCAGACTAAAGCGCCTAGAACCGCTCGGTCACAGCGGCCGGCAGCTCGATCTCTGGACTTCTCTGCAATCGAACACATGTGGGACATAATGGGATGAAATGTGACTCGTACGACTCTTACGGAACTACATGAACAGGTCGAGCAGGCATGGCATAACGTATCTCAGGACAGTACTCGCCATCTGCACGATCGACTGGATGCCAGAGTCAGCACTTGTACTGCCGCCCTTGGAGGCTACACAGCGTACCAATATCTGTGTTACAGCATCACACTATAGATGGTACATCAGAATCGCTTGTGCTATTGATCTGTAAATGGAATCATTTCATGTACACCGTATGCACTGTTGCAACAATAAATACTGAGTGAACTGGAAACCTCTGAAAGGATGCACTATTTTTTTCCTGCAGTTTATATATCATCAGCAGTTTGATACATGTTACTAGATTTAGGTCAACTGCGGACTCCTCCATTCTTTATATTTTTCAGCTATACACATTCATATTGTTAGTGCACATTCTTTATTTTATCTACCCACCTTCCCTTAGGTCGTCACCTTGGCCTTACGTTATCGCCTAGCAATCAGTAAAGTATCTCTTTATTTTACCTAACATTCCTTCGCCAGTCACTATAACACAAGTGACAACCGTTCTCTGCATTACGTAGCATTAAATATTCAGTTTTCGTTATCGAATTTGCAGTTTTGGGGAAATACGTAACACAACAGTTAAATGTGATCCAATGCTACGAACGTCAAATGTATACTGCATTTAATCAGGAGTCCGCTTACGAAGGAGGACTTTTACTTTTCTCATTGAAGCAGCAGATACTTTTTCAGCAGCGTTCGTGCATCTAATTTGACTATGAATATGTTGTACTTGAAGACGAGTCTAGGTGACGAAGAACGGAAGGCTGCGCAAACAGAGCACTGCTTTCACACAGCGGCTGCTTGCTTCAGATAATTGCATCTTTTGTTCGTCTTACTAGGGGACTAATTCAGTTGCTTGTGGGGATTAAGTGCCCGAGCAGAATGCTATAAAACTAGCTATTTTCAAACATTCTAGACTGCTCCCAGAACATCTCAAAAGACGTGTAAAGGCAAATAAAATCTGATACAGTCGTTCACCTCCCCATCTATCAGGATGCCAACAGCAATCGCCAAACATGGAACTGCAGGCATTAAAATTCCTCTTCTCATCGTCAACAAATGTGTGATACAATGAAAACCATATATGGCACTTTTAAAACGCTAAAATATCAAATTTTGCTGCTAGTTTTATTACGGTTTAAGCTGTACTTGTATCCGACAACCGCACCACGATTTCAATTTCTCGATTAGTCTGTTGCAGAGTTAAGAGACATGTGTTATAGACAAGAACTACTGAATAATACACATGGTTTCAGTAATAATCATTATTTCTACAGACACTGTTCATCTGAAACCTAGTCTGTTGTTTTTCTGAGCGAGATCTAGGAGTCTGTTGAGTTCTGGAAATCAATCGAAGCACTACCGTACAGCCGCCTAGTAAATAAATTATGCTCTCATGGAATATCAGATTCGGTATGTGTTTATCATACAGAATTTAGAATATCGTTTTCAATTAACAATTACGTCAGGAATGTTAAACTGGACTTACCATAAGGACCGCAATAGACCCAATAACATTTTTATATGTTGCATGTAAAGTCCCAAGCAATGAAGGTAGTGATATGTTGATCATATGGAGTTCTATCTGCATTTCGTAACACCGTTCTAACGACACAACTTTTGTGTATACTGCCTGTTGTAAGATAGCAGTCTCAAAGTTGTGCTGTATCTTATACACAAAACTATTACACAGGATGAGTAGCGTAAGTCGTGACGACCTTTCACTTCTTGAATGACTCAAGATATCGAAATCAGGATTTCAGTAAATGATAACACGCCAAGGGGCACGTCGGTCTGCTGGGTGGTTAACTTTCCCAACTCTTGGGTCGACTGAGATAATGAGATAAGTTGATTTCTCTATATGGCACTGTACAGTTTTGAAAGCATTAGAAAGCTCTTGAAAAGGCGAAGAAATTCTTATAACGCTTGATAATGTTGACGTTGCAATGTTCCGCAAAGTTATCCGACAAATGAGCTAAAGCCGAGAGGCAACGACTTCGAATCCACTATTGCGGTGTAAATGCCGCCGTATTGCTCATATACCAGGCTTTGTCAGTATATGAAACAATAAAATAGGTAAAGACTGTTGTTGTTGTTGTGGTCTTCAGTCCTGAGACTGGTTTCATTCAGCTCTCCATGCTACTCTATCCTGTGCAAGCTTCTTCATCTCCCAGTACCTACTGCAACCTACATCCCTCTGAATCTGCTTAGTGTATTCATCTCTTGGTCTCCGTCTACGATTTTTACCCTCCACGCTGCCCTCCAATACTAAATTGGTGAGACCTTGATGCCTCAGAACATGTCCTACCAACCGATCCCTTCTTCTGGTCAAGTTGTGCCACAAACTTCTCTTCTCCCCAATCCTATTCAATACTTCCTCATTAGTTATGTGATCTACCCTGAAGATTAGATGGGTAGAGGTAAAGACTACTAAGATCAAAATTATTTCTGTTTTTTATTTATTTATTTATTTATTTTATTCGGCAGATATACAGGGTCAGCAATGAATTTTGTGAACTAGGCTTATCAGAAAAGCCTTAGAAAACGTTTCGGATAAGTGTGTGTCTTCATGTTTAAACAAATTGGTTTTGTGGCAACAACTGCATTTTCAATAATTTTCCGTTTAAACCTGCATTGTGGCCTTTACCATCTTACTTATTATCTCTTGGCAGAGAAAGAGAGAAATGCGTCATCCAATCCCCAAAATAAAAATTCTCCGGCTACAGTGTACGCGAAGAGATTTTGTGACTAACTAAATGTTCTCATAATTACATTTTTCAGTCTCAGGTCTTTCATATGATATCACAAATGGCCTCGACTTCTTAGCAAGTCGTAATCAGATTATTTAAGTACATTGCATAGTAACGTCGCAACTACACGGTAACTTCGACCTGTCCGTTCCCGGGGACGCCTGAATGCCTCTTAAAGGATTTGGCAGTTTCCGTAATACAAATCTTATCTAACAATTACGAGTACCTGCCTAAGAAAATGAGTGAAACACCCAGGAAACCTGTTCAGATGTCAATGTAACTACGTACCAATACAAATCATTGGCTGGTATGCAAATGATTTAGAGCTGCAATTCTTGTGACAGGTAGACCGGCCATTATAGTTCATCAGCGTCGTTCGTGTCTAGTGTCGTTACCATCCCTGATAGTGCATAATAAGTGAGGTTAACAGCGTCAGATCAATGTGAAGAACGCAGGGATGCTGCGTTCTTGTGTGGGACAGGGTTATCACCAATTGATACAGTGTGAAAGAGACCTCATTGTGGATCTCCATTTGGCCTGATCGTCCAGTAATCGGACTTGTGGGGCAGTCGGATGTGGAAGTGTTCAGGTATTGGACTGCATGGGGACGTGAGGCCAGGCGTACTAGTCGCCAAGGTTCCGATCGGACAGATCTGGCCACTACAATGGAGAATCACCTTATTGTGCGCGAAGTATGTCGAAGCCGTTTTACATCTGCGCCCGCCATCCGAGAACAAGTAACGGATTCCTTGCAGCATTCTCTGTCATGCCGCACCAGTTCGCCAGCGACATGTCTGACAGCCAAAATATTGCGCCCGTTGGACAGTATGAACCGGCGATACACCCGTAGACAGTTCGATCAACAAATATACTAAGATAAACTGAGGAATCACAACGTCGGTATTGTTTAAAGTTGAATTTTGTAGGCCCATTCCACAGGGCGACCCCAGATTATTCTAGTACGATACTCCGTGTAACGGTATGTGTTAATACGGAATATGTGAAACGTAAACTAATACTCCAGTAATGACTGAGTTACGAAACTGCGTGAAGGTAACAGACACATAGCGCGGTTTGGGCCTCCACACTAGGCGAGGGAACTATGGAATGGAAGAAGTGGAAAACAAAAGAGCCTCTTGTTGTTATCGATGCATAGGAGATCGACCGAGAGAAATAAACACTGAGATGACAAACGTCTTGGGATACCTCCTATTTTCCGGCGTAGTGCAGCAAATTAGGTGTACTGATAAGGACTAGAGAAGTTCTGCGAAGAATTGATGACGAAAGGAATATGTAGAAAACATTGATAAGGAGAAATGACAGCATTATAGGACATCTGCTAAGACATCAGGGAATAACTTGCATGGTACTAGAGGGAGCTGTAGAGGGGAAGAACTCTAGAGGAAGATAAATACTGGAATACATCCAGCAAATAATTGAGGACGTAGATTGAGGACGTAGGTTGCAGAGGTTCGCACAGGAGAGGAATTCATTGCCGTTCATAACTGCGAATAAATTTTCGATGGGATTCACGTCTGGCGATGTGGGTGACAAAGACATTCACTCGAATAATCCAGAACGTTCTTCAAGCCAATCGCGATGAATTGTTGCCCAGTGACATGGCGCATTATCCATAAAAATGAGGTCCATGAACGGCTGCAGATTGTTTCCAAGTAGCCTAGCATAACCATTCCCAGTCAATGATCGGTTCAGCTTGACCAGAGGACAGGACCCAGTCCACTATGTAAACACAGCGGACACCATTATGGAGACGTCACCATCTCGTACAGTGGCCACACTCGAACCGTGCCATTAGCTATTAGCAACTAAAATCGGGACTCGTCTGACCATAGCGTGGTTTTCCAAACGTCTGGGATCCAACCGATATCGTTACGAGCGCAGGAGAGGCGCTGCAGGCCATGTAGTGCTGTTAACAAAGACACTGGCATCGATCGTCTGCTTGCTGCTACCAACTGAAATCGGTTTTCCAGTCGTCTGGGGTCCAACCAATATGCTCACGAGCCCAGGAGAGGTGTTTCAAGCTACGTCGTGCTATTAGCAAAGGCAGTCGCCCCGGTCGAGGTCGTCTGCTGCCATAGCCCTTTAACGGTAAATTTCGTAGCATTGTCCTAATAGATACGTTAGTCATATGTCCCACATTGATTTCTGCGTTTTTTTTGCGCAGTGTACTTATCTGTTAGCACTGAAAATCTGCGCAAACACCGCTGCTCTCGGTTGCTGAGTGAAGAATGTTGGCCACTGCGTTGTCTGTGATGATAGGTAATGCCTGAAATTTGGTATTCTCGGTACACCTTCGATTCTGTGGATCGCGGAATATTTAACTCGCTAACGATTTCCGAAATGGAATGTCCCATGCATCTAGCTCCAACTAAAATTCGGCATCCAGAGTCTGTAATTCCCGTCGTGAGGGCATAATCACCTACGGAACCTTTTCACATGAATCACCTAAGTACACGTAACAGCTCCGCCAATGTAGTGCCCTTTTATACCTTCTGTAAATGTAAATATCGTTATCCCACGACTTTTGTCACCTCAGTGTTCGCAGCCATAATACTAATACTGCCTGGTGCACCGTCACATTATGGCCATTTTTTCAGAATAGCTTGTTATTTTGTTCCGAAGGGGATAGTTTTATAACTTCTAAAGAACCAGAAAACCTTTATGTAGAGGTAAAGGGGCTTGCTAGCTCTCAAAGGAATATCTATGATAAACAGAGGATGAGATGTTCCAAACCACCATCCGTAACTTTTTAAAGAGAAGCAGTTATACCAACAATATTTACAGTTTCAAGCAAGAGAGAAAGATTAGAGATCCACGTGACATCGGTCACCAGACTAACAGAGATAGTTAACGGGCTCGGATAGGGCAAGGATGTGGAAGGTAACTGGCTGTATCGTTTTCAGATAAATGAACCCGGCGTTTGTCTTGGAGTAGTATTAGGCAAACTCGTTACTTAACAGAGCCAAATATCAATAGTACAGCGACTGAAATTTTATTTGAAAGCCAAAGTTTTTAAGCATAACATTATTAACTTGGTTACAGTACTTCTGGGCTGGCCTTTGCTTAAAAAGTCCTCAATCTGATTGAGATACGTTCACTGAGGTAGCCCTCTTCCAACTCTCTCACCCACACACCTCTTCTTTAGTCTTTCCGTCTTTGTGAACATCCCTTCCTGAATACTCGACGCTACATCTTCTTTCACTCGAAACTGCTCCCTACAATCAACTTAATAAAGTTAATAGCGTTCATGATTGAAAATCTTTGTTAACGTGAATACGTAAGCCTGAATAAGAAAAGAACGGCAAATGCTAGATTTTGCAACAGGTTATGTAAGCCAGGAATATTATTGCAGGTATTAAAACTCACATATCTTCCTTCTCCAGCTCTTTCAAAACAGTCCACTTGTGCTGTGAATTAACTTCTCATTCCTTTTCCTCCTATATTTAAACATTTTCAAAAAAAGCAACTGCAATTCCAAGTTGCCAGTGTTAATATTAAAGGAAGAAAAAATTAATTCTCTTACAATATCATTATGAAGTTTTTCGACAAAGGCAAACGTAACTTTACTGTTCCCGAATTTCTTAAATCTGCTGTGATAAACTTCCTTCATATATAAAAATGTTGCTATTAAATAGCAAATGTCAGTACCAGAATTATTTTCTTGGAGATTTTTCAACAGGCTTCGGAAGCGAATCAAATAACTTCTTTTGAGTCAAATAACTTCTTCTGACGTCAAACAGCTTCTTTCCTTTCCTCTTTATTTTACGGTCAAGCTAATTTAGGTGAGACACAACTTCTTCTGGGAAATAAAACTTTTGGTTGCACCGATCGTTCGTTGGGTCTGGACAGTCAACACTATTGTCAAGGAGATATGCCGTAATTTCTGTTAATAACAAAGCGAAACACTTCAAAACGTTTACTCTTGACGACGAGCGTACTCTCCCCCCATTTCAGCTAACAGTTCTTTAAATTAGCGATGATCAGAAGCTTCAGCAATGTAAATCCGCGCCAGCGCGTGGTATTTTTCAGAAGAGCCGCAATCAAGGAACCAAAGAGCTGGAAGCGGTTCGCGAGCCGCGGTTCCCCGATGATTCAGGGAAGTCATGGACAACCAAAGTCAGCATAGCTGAACGAGAACATGAATCGCCGTCGTCCTGAGTTGGAGTCCATTGTCTTACCGCTCCGCTACCTTACTCGGTGTTTGTTATTTGATGTACTTCAGTTGCATTACTTTCGGTACAGCCCTCATATTATCACGTTATTCTCTGACGCTACGGAACGCTTGCTCCAGGAGTTCTGACACACACACACACACACACACACACACACACACACACACGCATATACAGAATGCAGGATGAAGGCCTCGGTTTAAATCAGGAACTGCGTGTGACTTGTCTCTACGCGAGAGAGACAGGGTTGAGATTTAATAAGCGGGAGCATGTACCTATTAACGGACAGACAGGTCGGAGATCGCGAGACGGAGCCGGAGCGTGTAATTAGACCATTACATCATATCCTGTTTGTCACTCATCGTGCGTGGATCGAGCTAATTTTCGTGTTTGCCGGCGCGCCGCTGCCACCATCCTGACAGTGAATCTCGCCGTGATCGATGTAATAACTCGCGTTTTCCCACTGCAGTCACGGGAGAAAGTCCCGATTCCGCCTGGAGATAATAATCACTTCCCCCACGGCGGGCCCGATCGCTATCCGCGGTATAATTTTCTCCCGACGCAGCTCTCTAAACAATAGGCTCGCACTGCGGGCGTTGCGCCTTTTGGACTCGTGTTTTATTTTATCAACGCGCGCCCGCATGGGCAGTACGCTCGAGCATGAAGCGCAGCGCGGCATAGCGTGATATGTCAAAACAGTCCTTCACGCGGATGCATTGCGTGAGACGAGGGCCGAACAAAAGAGGCTTGCCACACCGGCTAGACTCGGCTGTGGCGTGCCGAGGGTGGCGACCGGCGTACAACCAACGCCGTGCTTTCGCCGCGCTCAAGAGGTTACGCTGGAACGATTTCCTCCTACGGCCCCACGCCCTTCCTTTAGCTGACCTGATCACTTCGTGCAAGGATGCTCCTTATTTTTCTTCTCAGTCGTCGCAGAAGATCTATGGTGTAACGGAAGTGTAGGTTTCACCAAACTTACTAAGAATTTACTACAAAAGAGAAGATTTTATGTGAGCTTTCAGGGTCAGCATAGTCGATGGAGGCCTCAGAGTAATGGCTTACCACAAGTAAGTATTCTTTCACGAACAATATTTAACATCCATGCCAATGACCATCCACTTCTGGCAAGTACAAAGAGTTTCGCTAATGCCGATGAACAAACATTACCAAGTCAAGGGACATATTGAAGACCTGTTGGCATATGCATTGAGAGAGTTGAGTGTCTGATACTCTAGTAATCAACTTCGTCCAAATCGACCCAAAACCCAAGTACGTGCATTTTATCTTAAGCACGACCAGGCACATCACAAACTTACCACACATACTAAGGATTCAGTTTGTAAATATACCCCATCCGTAGCATCTGGGAGCGACTTTGGATAGTACTCTAACCTAGAAACACCACTACGAGAATATGGAAATGAAAGTGGAGTCCCGAAATAATATCCTCCACAAGATCACTGGTAGCACATGGCACTGTTGACCACAAACCCTCGTGGCAGAGTGCTGCAGAGTGTGGTATCAAGTATCGATACCATCAGACAGTGTGCCAAGGTTGGTAATACGATGGCAAGCTTCTGTCTGACGGCAGTAGTGGTCGTGTGGGAGCTGGTGGACCCAATGGTGCGCGTTCGCTGACCCCACACCTCCAGCAGCTCTGTACTATGAGCGCCCTCTGCTGCCACGAATAGGACAGCCAGCAGCAGCTGCTCAATCCACTTGCGCCTGGAGGTACTTCGCTATGGGAGCCTAATCATATGCTGTCTAGTCGCAGCCCTGACGCCTTCGTTCGTGCTACAGTCTGACTCTTCCTTGTTGACAGGTGGATTCTCCTTCTTGTTGCATTAATCGTAATGAGACTGCGTTCGCTCGGAAAAATAGTAGGTAAGTATATCGTCTATTTGTTGCGTTAACTTGTTGATTCATCATTTCTGGTCTTGTCCAGCTTTCCTACGACGATAGTTGCCACAGCACTCTGCAGCGTACTTCTTCTTAACATTGTGTATGAAGTCACTAAATGAAACGTGTGTGCTTATTCCAGGTTGTTTGAAACCTACGCCACTTGTAAAATTGTACCAGTTCAAAAGCATAGCGCCACCAGCCATTTGTCTTGAAGTAACTGGTAATACGAAAAAATCACGTTCAATACGAAAACCTTCCACTATATGGGCACATTGTCTCAGCCCCAAGGTTGATGTCAAAAGAGGTATCCTCAAGCCCACTTCAGGTTTGGAAGCACCACTAGGTTTGGAAGCACCACTGTTTTTAATTTTTTTTTTAGTCACCAGTCTTCTGACTGGGTTGATGCAGTCCGCCACGAATTCCTCTCCTATGTCAACCTCTTCACCTCAGAATAGCACTTGCAACCCACGTCCTCAATTATTTGCAGAATGTATTCCAATCTCTGTCTTCCTCTACAGTTTTTACCCTCCACAGCTCCCTCTAGTACCATGGAATTCCCTGATGTCTTAACAGACGTCCTATCATCCTGTCCCTTCTCCTTGTCAGTGTTTTCCACAAATTTCTGTCCTCTTCGATTCTGTGCAGAACCTCCTCATTCGCTACCCTAAACCGCGCGGTGTAGCCGCGTGGTCTAGGGCGCCTTACCACAGATCGCGCGGCTGCCCCCAGTCGGAGGTTCGAGTCCTCTATCGGGCATGGGTGTGTGTGTTGTCCTTAGGTTAGTTTAAGTTAGATTAAGTATTGTGTAAGTCTAGGGACCAATGACTTCAGCAGTTTGGTCCCATAGGAACTTACCACAAATTTCCAATTTCCTTATTGTATCAGTAGACCTAATTTTCAACATTCGTTGTAGCACCACGTCTCAAATGCTTCGATTCTCTTCCACAGTCCATGTTTCACTACCATACAGTACTGTGCTCCAAAGAGTCTCTGTATGTATCAAAACATTAGGTGCCTGGTAGAAATCTTCTCAGTGATAAATCTAAAGTGTTCAGTGAGGACAATTTACGTGTGCAACAATAAAAATGCAGTGGGAATGCATTTACATCTGTTGGGCGAATGTTATGAAAACAAACACTCCAAACCGACGTTTCACGACAGTTGATCTGTAAAAAACACACCACATGTCATAAAGAAAGCGTGTAAACCGTCTGAAGATGAATCACAACGATTCGAAACCGTTAACGGTACCCTTTGAATAAAGGAACTGAAAGTAAATTTGTGGCTGGTTGCTGTCCTAACACCATCAAGATCTGATGATGGTCATTATAGACCGAAACTGGTAATGTGTTAACAAAAAGTTTGTGACCATAGACGTAAGTTAAAGAAAAATAGAAATGAGGTTTGATTTAAACACACGCTGTAACGGTCGTGAGTTGAGATTAGACTTGGTAAGTTGGTGTTAGTCAAAAAAGTCTTTAAGACGACAAAGACGTTACTGTCAACACCTCACTGAGTTTCAACGAGGTCGTGAAATAGGGCTACGAGAAGCTGGATGTTTCTTCTCCGATATCGCAGAAAGAAGTGACAGGAATGTAGTTGCTGTACATGATTGCTGGTAGCGGTAGCCACGAGAATGTACGGTCGCAAGAAGGGTGTCCACGTAGTGCTACCGAGAGGGGAGACCATTGTGTACGGCGTATGTCTTGGCGCATCATACTGCATCTGCAGCAGCAATATGAGCAACAGTTGGAACCACAGTGACACAACTAACAGTTGTAAATCGGTTGCTTGAGCTCCGAACCCGACACTGTGTGCTTCCGTTCCACTCTCTCCTAACCACCACTATTTGCGACTTCATCGGTGTCAAGCGAGAGTCCATTAGAGGGACGAGTGGCGGCCTGTTGTGATTTATGATGAAAGCTGGTTCTTCTTCGGTGCCAGTGATGGCCGTGCGCTGGTTAGAAGAACGCCAGTTGAGGGCCTGCAACCAATCTGTATACATGCTGGACACACTGTACCTACAGATGAAGTTATGCTATGGGGTTCGATATGCTGTGACAGCAGGGACACTCTCGTGGTTATCCAGCGCACCCTGACTGCAAATTTGTAAGTCAGGCTGGTGATTCGACCTGTTTTGCTTTCGTTCATGAACAGCATTCCAGGGGCTGTTTTTCAACAGGATAACGCTCACCCACACATCGCTGTTGTAACCCAACATGGTCTACAATTTGGGGACATGCTCCCTTGGCCTGCTCGATCACCAGTTCTCTCTCCAAGAACGCGCATATGGGATATCACCGGTCGACAATACCAGCGCCATCCATAGCCAGCATTAACGCTCCCTGTATTGACCTACCAAGTGCAACAGGCGTGGAATTCCATCTCACAAACTCACCTACAGCACCTGTACAAAACAATGCAAGCACTTTTGCATGCTTGCATTCAACATTCTGGCGGGAACTTCGGTTCCTAATACACCAGCATTTCACATTTGCAGTAGCTTTACTCGTGCTTACATTATCCTGTTAATTTACAGTGTAAATAACTTACATATATCACCTAGACAAATGTATTCCCAAAATTTCATTACTCTACATTAATTAGTTTTTGGGTTACGATTTTTTCCGTCAGTGTATTTAAATAAGAGCATTTGTAAATTTGATTCTGGTGGTTCCAACACGATGTCAAGATGACATGAAATGAAAGCATTACCTCTGAGGGCTCTGTTACTAATTGTATATTACTTGGTTTATTTAATAGAAGCTGCTAATTTTGAAGGGAATTTCACGTAGAAAGCGGTAAAGCTATACGTAATATGCATCGTAACTTACAGTTTTGCAGGGCATCACTTCCCTACGTTTTAACATATATGTGATTGTAAACTTGATGTCTCCCCCCCTCCCCCCCCCCCCCACCCCACGAACCATGGACCTTGCCGTTGATGGGGAGGCTTGTGTGCCTCAGCGTTGTGTGCCTCAGCTATACAGATACCGTAGGTGCAACCACATTGGAGGGGTTCTGTTGAGCGGCCAGACAAACGTGTGGTTCCAGAAGAGGGGCAGAGGTAACCACAGTAGTACAAGTATTTATGACAACTACTTCCGCAGAAGATGAAGAGATTGAAGAAATGTATGATGCGATAAAAGTAGCTATTCAGATAATTAAGGGATACGAAAATTTAATAGCCGTGAGGGACTGGAATTCGTTAGTAGGTAAAGGAAGAGAAGGAAAAGTAGTAGGTGAATATTGACTGGGGGTAAGGAATGGTGGCAGCAACGTATCACTTCGAACATATCAATACGCCAATTCTGCCACAATAGAATATTTTGAAGATTTACTTCATTTCGACTTCAGGTGCACAAGCAATACTGAATAGGATCTATGTTCAAAAACCTCCGTTTTGTTTTAGGGGAAAGGTCCATCGTAATACTGCGTATACGCCTGACGATAAAATGACAGATTGCGAAACACGTAGCTTCAACAAAGGTGTTTCATGTGCGTAAAGTGGATAAACTTTTGAATAAATATAACTTATTGTTAAAGCCATGTGGCTAAATTTATTGTTAAAGGCCTTCTTGACATAATTACTGCTGAAGTGCTAGGTCTTTCCCGTCCGACATGGTGACTGAGACTCTCAGTAACAACCTTATCTTTTACGAAGCGGTTGTAGTTTTCAGCCAAGTTATTTATGTCTCGAAGCTAATATCAGGTTTATCCAATGAACTGAATACGTTAGTATGCACTCTATTATTAAACTAGCCGAGAATCCTGGAGTTGCCTGGTAATTTATTAATAGCTGCGATCGAGACTTGTACGCATGGAATTTATATTTGACTTATAAAGCTTTGTTTACAACGTTTGAAGTATTTGGAGCAGTATAAATGGGGACTTGAACGAAGAGCTAGTTTCTTTCACTAACATGGGAGAGAGCCACGCAGAGACGGCCGTGCAAAAATCAACTGACAGCAAGGTCAACGCTCGCAACCTGCAATGTCGTGCCTTGCGCTTTGCTTGTGGTCATGGCGTAACTCAAGCTCACTGGGAACTGTTGGAATAAGCGGGATTCATGATATAAAAAACTATCTAGCTAGTGCCACTTCCCGTCAAAATTTCTGCTTCTACAATGTTGTGTTATACGGAGATAGCTTTAAGCATTTGTGAGTGGAGGGTCATCAGGAGGGAGATAATGCATGAAACTCTCCATCAGAGTTAGATCATGCCTCGCTGTTCGAAAGAGTTTCTAAAGAGTAAGATAAAGCATGATGCTCATGAGCCGCCGAAAGTCTCACCTTACGATTTTCATTGGATTCTTGGAACTACATAGTTCTCAGTGTTTTAACCATTCTGGAGTATTCAGAGAGACTCGACCATTTTCTAGTAGTTCTTATTTGCAAGCAAAACGAGATCAAAATATAATGAGGAGGCACCCAAATCACAAAGAAAAGTAAGATAAAGCATGATGCTCTTGAGCCGCCGAAAGTCTCACCTTACGATTTTCATTGGATTCTTGGAACTACATAGTTCTCAGTGTTTTAACCATTCTGGAGTATTCAGAGAGACTCGACCATTTTCTAGTAGTTCTTATTTGCAAGCAAAACGAGATCAAAATATAATGAGGAGGCACCCAAATCACAAAGAAAAGTTAGTAAACTTCTTTTTCTTAGCAAAGAATGTAAATAAAATCTATCGGAAGAAGCGAAGCAATGTCGATAAGTTTTTAATACACAAAACGAAATTAGTAAATCTGCCAACGTAAATTCAGTGTTAATTTGTGTTTGTAAAGATAATATTGCAACACTCGGGTCTGTCAGTGACATAAACTTTCGGAAAATACTTCTGTCACTGAGGTAGAAAAGCTTTCCTGAGACAGAAGTCAAATATAAATAAAACTTATCGAAAAGAGGAAAGCAATGTTGTTAAGTGCTTAATATAAAAAGCGAAATAAGGAAATCTGTATATTCTAGGTAAGTAAGATCGTCATTAGTCGGTATTCGTAAAGATAAAATTGCGGCACTTAGTGCTGTCATTCAGGCAAACTTCCGAAAATACATCTGTCACTTAGTTAAAAAAATAACAGCGCTATCTACGTGGCATTTGTTCTTTGGTATATTACACGGTGATGATTAAATACCGGAATTACTAACCTGAGCAGATGACTTTACCTAAAAGATTGAATTACTACATATCTTTTTTCTCTGTGTTCCGATTTTGATGAAATAAAGCCCAAATGTGGCCCCAAGTGGCCCTCGAGTTGTCTGTAAGAACTACGTCAAAATGCATCTAGACGTTTTGGAGATTTGGTTGTTCAAAGAGCATGACACGACGTTTCTAAATAAAAGTCTAAATCCATATAGCTTCTTTTTCCATGATGTTCAAGTATTAGTAGGATTCAGTCTAACATCTACAGCCACAAATGTGAATTAATTATTGTAATTTTTTAACAAATCTAATCTGCGAATCTACGCAGCTGCTTGGGTTGGTGTCATCGTTAACCAGTGTTGTTTACAAAATTCAGATTAAGAATTCTATTTTTTCGCACGTACAAAAATAAGCAGTTTGAATTACCATGCGTGGTGACAATTCAAAACGGTACTGAGTAAACTCTCATCTGCAAAGAAAAATGACTTTTGTTCCTTTGGAAGTTTCAAAATACTACAGTACTGTGTACTAACAGGTAAATTTATTTCAGCATAGTACACACTATTTTCCACCTTTTATCTTTGTTGCTGCATGCTTTTACATGTTATTCAGTGAATGAAGCGGTCATATCTTGTAAAATTGACACCTATCAGTTTTGTCATTTATTCATTCACCTATCAGTTTTGTCATTTATTCATTCACCTATCAGTTTTGTCATTTATTCATTCACCTATTAGTTTTGTCATTTATTCATTCACCTACCAGTTTTGTCATTTATTCATTGAAATAAGTTTAGCTTATTTAATTTAGTTCGTGTGTTAATACTACAGTTGATGTTCTATTTATTTTCTACTGTTTTGCTAGGAAAAATCTAAAAAAAGGAAAACGATTTTGTTGGCTGCATGGGGACTTGAGTTCTACTACTTTTCACATACACAACAACACTTAATGTTGATACATATACGATTATGTGTATTCGTGTCTTTTCAAAAATGTATTTGTGTTTTAAGCATGAGTCGCTTTCAGAGGCAGTGATG
This sequence comes from Schistocerca serialis cubense, assembly GCF_023864345.2. Taxonomy (NCBI): domain Eukaryota; kingdom Metazoa; phylum Arthropoda; class Insecta; order Orthoptera; family Acrididae; genus Schistocerca; species Schistocerca serialis. The sequence goes on from NC_064643.1 coordinate 269,181,867, forward strand.
CACAGACCCTAGTGACATAAAAACTGAAAATTTCAGTGTTCTTGAAATAATTATTAGCATTTTCCTACTTATAAAAATGTTTTAAAATGGTTCACAGCACACGTGTTCATATAACTGAGAGCAATGGGGAAAAAGGGATCTACATCAAGATATGATAAAATACACCCTTAAAACTATTCATGAAAGCAATAGATGCTACTAATTTGTGTTAGCTTCAGGCCTGTGACGGTCTGTGGGCAATGGGGCTATTTTCCTAAATATGTATTCGGTACTAGCAGTAAATGCAACAGTAAGCATCTGAATAGGGACCGTAGCACTTTCACGTTTCTCATACATAAAGTAATATGATTCCGTGAGGCAGTATTCTCACATAAAATAGCCTGATGCTCACCAAAAGGAACAAACCTTGACTTACCCTAGGTAATAGTTGAAAATACTAATTACCACGCAGATATAATGCGCCAAAGTTCATCTGTTATCAGCCTTGATTGTTTGAATATAACTTAAATAAAAAATCTTTCTTCACAGCTACTATTCGTCGAACTCTCTATCGACAAGACAGTGGCGACCTATGTTCGATCTATTTAAGCAGTACACGGCTAAATGGAATAATTTTCCCTGAAATGACTGGGCAACACATCTGCTGAAAACGAATATCTTGCTCTTCCACGAGCCGACACAAATTCCAAGGTGGCAATATGAATCATTGTGCATATTCAATCTCACCAAAAAGGCTTACGTTGTTAGACGCACAGTTCAACATCATCTAGCAAATTCACCTTCTCTTTCTTGTAAAACTTAGTTCTGGGAAGCTAAATCAAAAACAGAATGAAATGAACTGAGAAATTTTGCTGTGACCAGCATCTAAATGTTTGATAACTTCTTTCCCTGTCTCAGACTATACGACTGCATGTGAGTATGCATGAGTGAACAACAATGTGCGGAAGAATAGAAAGTCACGATCTAACTTACCTCAAACACTATAATAACTTGGAATTGTCTTACCAATATACCTGATAGGCATACAACTTATTCAACTGCACAATTCTCCCTCAGGCAAATGTAATGTCACCAAATTAGTAAGCTCTATCAGACTGTACCTCCAAATCCAAGCACAATTTACGTTCCAGGATACAGAACCTGGCTGTCGGGCGGGAGAAATGCCACTGTAATATCTGACTTCCTTTCAAGGCCCGTGTCTGACTGAAATCCAGTGGCTCACCGAAGACTAACTTTTCGTAACTGTTGTTCAGCAAAGGGTTTACGAATATATCAGAGTATGTACTTAGTGAAGCTGACTCGCTTAACATCACGGACTTAATTATGTTTCACAAAGTGTAAAATACATAACTGAAAACGTTAAAATCTTCCTGTTGTGGGAACCCAATTGTGCGATGGTAATCTACACAGATCTGTTAGGTACATCTTGAGTACATATTTATTGCAAATTTGTTTGTGTGGCCGTCATCTGCAGCCAGTACTAATATATTCATTTTGTAATTTCAAATGCATTTACCGTGCTGCAGTCTGCTTTACTTCCTCCAGACGCGTTTAACCTTTTACACTAACGATACCGGGTTGTTTTTATGTATGATATTTGTAAATTACTCGTAGAAAACGGTTCATGTCCTAATTTTTTTCAGAAATAAGTTACTACTTACAGTTATTCGTTCTTCTGTGAGATGTCTGCGTTTCCTCTCATTTGCTCACAGATCTGAAGTCGTACTGTCACATCAATTACGAGACACATACACATTTTCAGGTTATGACTTTTTTGTTTTGTAGTTTCCATATTTTGTGAGATAGGTGCAGTGGAACGCTGCTACTAGTTTGGCACTATCAGCAGATTATCTGACGAGAATTGCGATTTTTAGTGACAACTGTGCATTCACTTGATGTCTTTCTTCGTATTTCAAATGTTTATCTACGTGTTGGCAACCTAACGAACTAAATGATGAAACATAACTACTGTTCATTTCTATATTCTTTGTATCTATGCATGTGGATGACATGCTACAGACGCGAAATTTAACCGACAGGAAGAAGATGCTGCGATGTGCAAATGATTAGCTTTTCAAAGCATTAACACAAGCATGGCGCCGGTGGTGACTCCTACAACGTGCTGACATGAGCAAAGTTTCCAACCAATTTCTCATACACGAACAGCAGTTGATCGGCGTTGCCTGGTGAAACGTTGTTGTGATGCCTCGTGTATGGAGGAGAAATGCGTACCATCACGTTTCCGACTTTGATAAAGGTCGGATTGTAACCTATCGCGATTGCGGTTTATCGTGTCGCGACACTGCTGCTCGCGTTGGTCGAGATCCAATGACTGTTAGCACAATATGGAATCGGTGGGTTCAAGGGGGTAATACGGAACGTCGTGCTGGATCCCAACGGCTTCGTATCACTAGCAGTCGAGATGACAGGCATCTTATCCGCATGGCTGTAAAGGATCGTGCACCCACGTCTCGATCCCTGATTCAACAGATGGGGACGTTTGCAAGGCAACAACCATCTGCACGAACAGTTCGACGTCGTTTGCAGCGGCACGGACTATCAGCTCAGAGACCGTAGCTGTAGTTACCCTTGACGCTGCATCACAGACAGGAGCGCCTGCGATGGTGTACTCGACGACGAACCTGGTTGCACGAATGGCAAAACGTCATTTTTTCGGATGAATCCAGGTTCTGTTTTTTTTTTTTTTTTTTTTTTTTTTTTTTTTTAAAAAAAAAAAAAAAAAAAAAAAAATTCTTTATTCTCAATATTCTTATATCATACAAACAACCCACCACCTTATACAATTAGTGGGTCCTATTTGATACATTTGAATTTTATATTAGTACTACAGCTAACACAATTTGTTACTTTTCTGTTGCTCACACTATGGGCACTTCTGTCTATTTTCCTACATTGTTATATTCTACTTATGCTAAGCTACTTCTACCTGCAGCGTTTACATTTGTGCCAGAATAGTATAAACCTACATTGTTGGCCTTGTTCACCGAGCTAATCCCGGTGAACGTGCCCCTGGCACCAGGCTGGCCGGAGTTTCAATACGCTGCAGTACTATACTAATGGTTTCTATCCTAGCTTATCCTACGTCTACTCTATCTTAACCTAGCGTCAAAGTTGGTGAGTGTCTCAATCGGTAGTTGGGCGCACCCTACCTCCTAATCCCAGGCATGGCGGATTCCAGCCGTAAAGCGGCTGGCCAAGTCCTCGCCTCGGCGGAACAGGTTAGAATGCGCAGAGTCTAATTTGGGAATAGTTAGGTCTTAATTGTTGTTCCTTAAATAGTCCCTTATCACTTTGAGTGATATTTCGTTAGATAATTTATTCAGGATTGTAAAGTGGTCCTCATGCCTGAGCAGGTGATACGTGTCGTGATTTGGTAATTGCTGACGAAGTTGCGCGGCTACATCGTCGAAGAGGTGGCACTCATACACCACGTGTTCCGGGGTGCCTGGTGTGGCCCCACAGTCACACGCTGGTGTCGCCTGTTTCCCAAACCGGCATAGATATGCCGGGTAGGGTCCATGACCTGTGAGGAAGTGCAGCAGTCCTCGTGATGGTGTGAAGTGCTTTAGTTGTAACCTTTCCCTAATATTGGGCAGCAGTTCATGTGTTCGCCGACCGGTTTCCTCTTTATCCCATTGTTCTTGCCAAAGTTCTTCCCCCCTTCGTTTGATTTCAATTTTGTTCCCCACGTATATCCCCATCAATTCAACTACTTTGTCCCTGTTTCCCTTTTTTATCCAGTACCATGCTGCCTGCTCCCGGATTTTAATGTCGAGCGGGCAGAGCCCCATCAGTACTGTTAGGGCTCCTCCAGGTGTAGTTCTGTATGCTCCCACTGATCTTAGTAACATGCTCCGCTGCACTCTTCTCACAGCCATGGCAGGCATAACCCTCGTGAGTCTGTGGGCCCAGATTCCTGATCCATATCCTACAATTGAAGTCAATATGCTATTATGATATAATTTGATTAGTTCTGGTGGTAGGTGAAATCGCTTGTGTCCAATTGCAATGAGATGATTTAATGTTTCCAAGGATTTTTGTGTGACGGTATCTATGTGTGATGTATATGTCCACCTCTCATCGACGACTACGCCCAGGTATCGCGCTTCATGGCGTCGAAGAACTGGTGAGCCGTCTATCCTCACAGTTGGATTTCTAACTAGTTGTCCTTTTAAGAGTAGATATGTAGATTTTGTTGGAGAAATCTTCATTTTGGACAGGTGGCACCATGTACTTAGGATTGTTATGGCCCTTTCAATTTTCGGCTCTAAGTCTTCGCGGCTACGGCCACCAACCAGCAGGAGGAGGTCGTCCGCGTAGGCTATGCCCTCTAGCACATCGTCGCTGTTCTGAAGGTTGTCCAAAAGAGGTTCCATATTAACATCCCAAAAGAGTGGCCCCAGGACTGACCCCTGTGGACACCCCTTGGTGATCTTTTTGCTTACTCTTCCGCTAGGGGACGATAGCCAGACCTCCCTATTCTCACAATAGCTCCTGAGACAGCCATATAGCGACGCTGGGCACTCCTTCTCTCGCAATCGAGAGAAGAGCGAGGGCCACCACAGGCTGTCAAAGGCGCCACTGATATCCACCATGATGCCGACCACGTATTTGTGCGGGGTAGAGGCGCAGACCTCAGCAGCCAGGGCGATGGCGTCAGACGCCGATCTCCCTGTCCTGAAACCGAATTGTCTGTTACTCATCCCGCACAACACTCGATGTGCTGCCAGTCTGTCTGCCAGCAACCTCTCAAAAAGTTTCCCCAGTGTGTCTAATAGACATATGGGCCTGTAGGATTTGGGTTCTCGTGGATCTTTGTCTCGACTTTTCTTGATTATTACAACTGTAGCCCTTTTCCATATTTGGGGGAATTTCCCGAGCCGCAGACACTCGTTGTACAACTTTGTGAGAGGTGCCACCAATTGGGGAGCCAGGAATTGCACCACCTCTGCGGTGATGCCGTCTGGGCCTGGAGCCTTGCCTCTTTTAAGGGCTTTTATTTGTGTAGCTACTTCTTCCTCGGAGAAGGGATATACCATATTGTTGTTTCGGTATTCCTCTAGATCTTGTCTCCGAATCTGCTGTTGTGCCTCAGAGTCCTCATTTTCGCCATCGTCAGGCAGCAGGACACGGAGGAGGACCTCAGCAGTCTCCTGCCAGGTTTCCGTCATCCTGCCCTGATCCCTGACGGTGGACAACACCATGGGTGACCTGATCTTTTCCCGCACCAACTTATATGGTACACCCCATGGGTCTGTAGCTAGTTGCGTTTGTACATACTTTTCCCAGCTCTGTAGCCTCACGGCTTTGAGCTCTTGCTGGAAGTGCTCCTTGGCCTCTCTATATCTCAGCAGCCAACGTTGCTTTTCTTCCCAGACGACACTTCGCTGGTAGTACCTCCTGGCCCTCCTGACAGACTGGCGCATCTGTCCCAGCTCGGTTGACCATGGTGACGGAGAGGCCGCTACGGCTCTCCTCCTGGTTGGTACAGCGGCCTTTACCGCCCTTACGACTGCTTTCACCAGCTCCTCTGCGTATCCCTCGACATTTTCGTCACCGTCGGGCAATGTCGGTATTTCACACTCCCTTGCCAGGCGATCCCAGTCAGCTCTGTTGTAGTTTAGCTGTGTCTCCCACCCCATGTCCCAGCGGCATTCTTCGTCTCCCAATGAGAATGTGATAAGATTGTGGTCACTGGTTGTTACCTGGTCCCAGACCATCCAGTTTGTTACTTTGGTGGCGAGATTGGGCGTGACCAATGTAACGTCAATGTTGGTGCCCTCACCCCCACCTCCTGCGTAGGTGGGCGGGTTTCCTTGCTTATTGGCGACCATTAGCTGTAGCGCCATGATGGTCTCTTCAGCCTTTTCTCCTCGGTCATCTCGTGTGCCGCTGAACCACAGGGGGGACTTGGCATTTATGTCTGCTGTAATGACACATCGACGTCCCCGCAACGCCGTGGTTACTTGTGTAAGCTTGTCAAGGAATTCATCTATTGTCCGGCCGTACTGGAAGTACATGTTTATGATGTATAGTACTCCAGCTGGTGTTTGTAGTTCCACGACGTTGCAGTGATCGTCGGAAAACTGGGAGAGAACTGTGGCTCTTAGCGCTTTGTTGATGATCATTATAGCTGCTCTCGGTTCTGCTCCACTGTGAATGACCTGCCAACTTGCTGCCGCAAATGGGATTCGCCCAGCCAGGGAGTATGGTTCCTGCAAACAGAGCACATCCAGACTCCTCTCCTCCACGACTCTGCGGAGTTCCTGCATGACTAATTTGCTGTTATGTGAGTTAATCTGTCCTACGTTTAAATGGGTCTCGTGCATAATATGTTCTTATATGTGATTCGGGCCAGTTCTTATTCCAGTCGTGGGCTATTCTTCCATTTGTTATGACAGATTGACTGTAGAGTTCATCTAGATCAAATTTCTCATTTCGTCTGTCAAATACTTTTTTGATCAGGTCACGCAGGGCTCCAAAGTCGGTGGGGAGATTCATTGTCTTCAGCTGTATTCTGTCGACAGCCTCCATCACCGAGAAGGTGACGTCTCTGCCGTATTCATGACCGACACGTACCACATGCCTCAGGGCTGTGGTGAGGACCGCCGGCTCCTCCAGGCGTGCTAATTGTAGTGCGTGTTCTAGGTTGGGGTATACCCTTTTGGGATCTACGCCCAAACCTTTTTGTATACCAGAGTTGGTAGAGGAAAATGTACTGTCTATTACATTGACTTGTATGTCTTGTTTCTCTGGTACGTTCGTCTGTGGTTTTGCCACAGGATGCCCTTTTGGTCGTTCTAGCTCTTTAAGCGACCCTAGTCCCCGTCTTGAGGGAGAGGAAGCACCAATGTAACCACAGGGGTCCGTTTGTACACCAGCATCTTTCGTGTCTACTTTCATGATTCGGATATTGGTAACTCCTTGTAGGAACTCCCTAAATCTGCTGGCCCTTAGTGCATCCCTCGCCCTTTTACTCGGAGACTTTCTCTTAGGCTTCCTGCCGCCTGATATGGACTCAGCCATAATCAGTTCTCGAGATAAGTCTCTGTTCTAGTAACCTATATGTGGGGCAATTTCTTCCTGTGGCATTACAGTTCTTTTTTCCTCGTCTTGTGCAAGGGATACATATCCCTGTTTTGCCACACGTTTTCCTGGTGTGATCTTCTGCACCACACCTGGAGCAAGCCGGCTTTCGCTCACAGTGTTTGTGAACATGATCGAGGTCTCCACAATTATGACACCGGGGAACTACAAGGTAGTCCCTAACGTTTATGGAGTGGAACCCCATGTAGATTCTGCCCATAGTAGTGAGCTTACGCCACATATTCCCCGAAACTTCAGCTACATGGTGTACAACATCGCGCTCTCTGGGTCCAGTTCTAAATCGTAATTTGAACTCTTTTTTGAAATCGTCCAGACTCATGTTCTCAAAATTTTGTTGATTTATTGTCTCATAGATGTCGTTTTCGTTTATTGCAGTGGGTACGTCGTATAGGATTACTAAGGGATTCCGCTTTTTGGGCGGTTCACACTTGACAACCTTTTTGAGTTTTTCATGTTTTAATATTTTGTCCCTGTCCTCTTCAGTCGCAACATCTACTATAACAACGTTTTTTGTTGCCTTTACCTTGTTTATTTTTATTTTGTCTGCTGCAGGATTTATGGTAGTTGTAAATAATTCCTGTACTTTTTTGATATCCTGGCCTGGCAGGGGTCTTAAGAAGACAGCCGTGTCAGGCTTTTTGGATACCTTTTCAATTGTCTCTTTTGTGGATTGTGCTTTGGTGGCCGCTTGTGCGACCACTCCTGCCCACGTTTTGGTGGGCTGTTTCCGTAGTCGTTCATTTTCCTTTTCCAATTCCTCGAGTCGTCCCTCGAGCTTCGCGCTAGCGATAGCCCAGGCGGCGAGCTCCTTCTTAATTGAGAGTACTGCTGTGTTACTAATTTTACCGTTTTTGATACTAGTGTCCAACAATTGATTTATCTTAGTATGCCATTCTGTCACGTTCTCTGCGTTCTGCCCCAGGCCCTCTTCAGGGGTGGGAACAGTAAGTGTCGAACACCTCGAAATAACACTCGACTCACTCGTCTCTTGGTCAGCCATGATTTATTGACGAGTGAAAAAAGTTGGGAGCCCGTCTCTTGCCCCGGACCGGCTCCTCTGGCATGGGGGGGGACTGTTGCAGCTCGCCCACCGACCTCGCCCCTAGGTCAAGGGCACTCCTGAGCTGCAGGGTTCAGCGCGCCGTTGCCAGCGCACTGGTCCCCGTCGAAGGCCTCGTCGTCGACGATTTCACTCGACGCTCCTCGGCAAGTGCACCCCGCACTCCGGAGAGGCGGATGCACCCCTCGCCCTTCGCCGCCTACTAGCCCGAGTTTCCACCTGAAGGCCAAGGACCCACTCCTACTCAGGTGGTGGGTCGGTCCCCCAGTCGTTCGGCGGTCTGGGCCCATCTAACCTAGCCCAGGCGATGTCACCACCTCCATCCAGGTTCTGTTTACAGCATCATGATGGTCGCATACGTGTGTGGCGACATCGCGGTTAACGCACACTGGAAGCGTGTATTCGTCATCGATATCATCCGGCGTATCACCCTGCGTGATGGTATGGGGTGCTATTGGTTACACGTCTCGGTCACCTTTTGTTCGCATTGACGGCACTTGGAACAGTGGACGTTACATTTCAGATGTGTTACGACCTGTGGCTCTACCCTTCATTCGATCCCTGCGAAACCCTACATTTCAACACGATAATGCACTAACGCATGTTGCAGGTCCTGTACACGCCTTTCTGGATACAGAAAATGTTCGACAGCTGCCTTGGCCAGCACATTCTCCAGATCTCTCACCAATTGAATACGTCTGGTCAATGGTGGCCGAGCAACTGTCTCGTCACAACACGCCAGTCACTACACAACGTGTTGAAGCTGCATGGGCAGCTGTACCTGTACACGCCATCCTGGCCCTGTTTGACTCAATGCCCAGGCGTATCAAGGGCGTTATTACGGCCAGAGGTGGTTGTTATGGGTACTGATTTCTCAGGATCTATGCACCCAGATTGGGTGAAAATGTAATCACATGTCAGTTCTAGTATAATATATTTGTCCAATGAATACCCGTTTATCATCTACATTTCTTCTTGGTGTAGCAATTTTAATGGCCAGTAGTACATATATATATATATATATATATATATATATATATATATATATAATGTGAGTATGTATGTATGGAAGGTATTCTATAAATTTGGAAGGGTTGGGATGTGGTTGGTGAAGGTTATTTCGTGGGGTCATGGAAGAAGAATGGGACAGGAGTTGTCTGGAATTATCCTGGTGATCATCTTCGGATCCGTTAATGAAAATAGTGAGTTGCTTGCATTTATTCTTGATCATTCAATGGGATTTTCTTTCCTGCTTTGGTATTTTGTATATGATAATTTTGTTGCTAGGACAGAAAGAACCTTTTGTTGTTTCTTCTAATTTTTTTCAATTCATCTTCTCTTGAGACTTACTTGTGCATATGTTAACTAAGATGCTCTGCAGATGCGAAATAGTTTGTCCCATACTTCCAGACTCTCATGTGTTCTTTGTATGTGAGATCGAATGTTCTACCTGTTTGCCCCACGTATCGGTCGTCACAAATGTTACGTTGTAATTGATACACATATCCCAGCATTCTGGCATATATCTATGTCTCTTGTCAGTTTTGGAGTGTATTTTTGGGTAGAATTGTCCGCTCTGTATGCTATGTTTATGTATTGTCTTTTAAAAATGTTGGTGATTTTGTGTATGAGGCAGTGTTTGCATGTCATTGTGTATTACCTTCTGTCTTCTCAAATATTTTCTTGATTATTTTGCATGGTTTTTATGTTACTGAGTGTTTGTGTCTGAGTTTGGTTCTGTTGTGTTTCTGTCTTTGGCTTTGTGTCTAATGTTGTTTCTTTTCAGTTTTTTTGTTCAGCTTTGAGAATGTGTTACAACTGTATCCATTGTTTGCAGCTATGTGCATTATGCTGTCAAGTCCTTCTTGACAGTTTTCTTCGCTGAGTGGCATTGTGTTGTGTCTATGGGTCATGTGTTGAAGTGCAGCTTGTTTTTGTGACTGTGGGTGGTTCGAAGTCTGATGAATGATTGTGTCCATTGTTTTGAATTTGCAGTAAGTTTAAGATACATGTTTATTGTTTTATATTTGGACTGTTATATCCAGAAATTTAATTGTGTTTTATGTTCTGTTTTAGTTTTGAATTTTATCTTTATACTCTTATGTACTTGCTGATGTCAGTAGGTAGTTTTTTAATTTTTGTGTGTGGTTCATGTAAAAGCAGAGGATGTAATCCATGTATCTGCACCAGTGTAGTGCAGTGTATCTTTTTCTTTTTTTGTGAAAATAATCTGGTCGATATGGTTTATAAAAATATTTGCTATGTTTCCTGAAACTGAGGATTCTATTGGTAATCTAACCTCTTGTATACAAAAATTGTTATTGAACTGGAAGAATTTGTTCTGTTATAAGCCTTTCTAATGTAAGTATTTCATTAATCTGTTCATCGGGGAGATGATAGTGTGTGCTCAGGTTTTTGTTGAAGATGCCTGTCATTTCTGTTACTGGCATGTTGGAATACATGCTCTCCTTATCAAATGAGTGGAGTATCGTTCTTATATATTTAATTTGTTGTATTAGCTGTTCAGTGCCTTTTCATACGTGAAAGTTTTCAGACAGTATTTCATGCATACGTCCTACAGGCTTATAAGTGGAGGATTTCCTGAAATTCATTAGCGGTATCACTGGGATGTTTATCTTGTGGATTTTGGCTTGGCTTTGGAGGATGAGTGGAGTGGGATTATTCTCTGTCAGTTTCCCGTCCTGTTTGTCATCCAATGTGATGTCTACATTTTTCAGAGATTTTTTTACGTTTTTGTGAAATTCGTTTGTCAGGTATGATTTTAATTTTGTAGTCTTATTTTGTGATATAAGTCCTACTATTTTATCATTATACTGCCCTATTCTCCTAAGGAATACTGTGTTCCCGTTGCCTGCTTTTGAAATAATAACATTTGTAAGTAGGCTGTTTAGGTTTTTTTATTGGTAACGCCACCTCTGTATGAAAATCACTGGCTGTGCTGTGTGCAGTCTGTGGCTGCTTTGCATTGTTGTAATAATCGCCATTGTAGTGTTAGGCAGCTGGCTGTGAACAGCGCGTAGCGTTGCGCAGTTGGAGGTGAGCCGCCAGCAGTGGTGGATGTGGGGAGAGAGATGGCGGAGTTTTGAAATTTGTCATGAACTGCTATATTTATATATGATGATATTAAGGTAAATACATTGTTTGTTCTCTATTAATATCTTTCATTTGCTAACTATCCCTATCAGTAGTTAGTGCCTTCCATAGTTTGAATCTTTTATTTAGCTGGCAGTAGTGGCGCTCGCTGTATTGCAGTAGCTTGAGCAGCGAAGATTTTTGTGAGGTAAGTGATTTGTGAAAGGTATAGTTTAATGTTAGTCAGGGCCATTCTTTTGTAGGGAATTTTGAAAGTCAGATTGCGTTGCGCTAACAAAATATTGTGTGTCAATTTAAGCACAGTCATGTATAATTGTTCAAAGGGGACGTTTCACATTCTCATTTTGAAATTTTTCTTAAGTCTTCTGAGTGTTTTAGATTCTTAGTTTTTATTGTTTTTGTGCTGGCTGTTTTCACGTTCGTTATTGTATTGTAATTTCCTTTCTTACTACGTACCTTGTTATTCCAATGTTGGCACCTTGTTTTCTTTGTATCTTCCCTTTTCAATGGACTGTCTGCTTCTAAAATTAGATTTTCTATGTAATCCTCATATATTCCTGAGTTTACATTGCATTTTAATCCTTTCTCCTAGAGATGTCTTTTTTTATCGTTCGTTCATATGTGTGTCTGCGAGGTTCACCAATCTTGTGCATAATTTGTGTGTGCTTTTTATTTGGTTCTGTTTAGAGTTGTTACTTTGAACTACTTCCTGACAGTTTCTTACTAACCACATCCCAAATTTCCAAATATTAGTGAAAGAAACTTACCATACAGACATATTCCCTTAGTCAATCTCTCTCTCTCTCTCTCTCTCTCTCTCTCTCTCACACACACACACACACACACACACAGAGAGAGAGAGAGAGAGAGAGAGAGAGAGAGAGAGAGCGAATAGAAATGAACAGTCGTTAGGTTTCATAATATACTAAGTTAGGTTGGCAGCACTTACATAAAGAAATCAAATAAGAAGAGGCACATCAAATGAACACACAGCTACAATCAAAAATCACAATTATCGTTAGAAAACATGGCGATAGCGCCAGACTAGTAACAGTATTCCACAGTAGTTAGCTAACAAAATGTAGAAAAAGAGTAAAGCGAAAATGTTTCTATGTTTAGTCTGTGAAGTGACAGTGTGACTGCAGTCCTGTGACCAGATGAGAGGAAGCGCGGATTTCACACATAAAAACGAATAACTGTAAGTAGGGGCTTTTTTATTACACATATACATATCTATTGCAGTTCTCCATAGTTGTTTTAAGTGCCATATTGTATTAACTCACTTAAGTGGTGTTGCTGTATTGGCTCTCTTTCTACCTCAGTCAGCTTATCCATCCGTCTAAAGATTTCTGAAGAGACGATATAAGTTACAAGACTATATATCCTAGGTCTGAATGATCGCCACATCTTGTTTTATTCCAAAGTTACCTTGTGCTTCAACTGTCTCTGATAGCGAGCAACTGCTATAGAAGTTATTAGCATGGATATACAGAATGCATGTATTAGAAGAAAATATGATACATGATCGTGCATGTGAGGACATTTTATTTTAATATTAGAACTAGTGAAAAACTTATAGATACATAATATAACAGTGTAAATCCAGGATGGAATAATGAATATTATGAAAAGGACAGATCGCTATTCATCTGACAACGGAAATGAGTCGCAGATTAAATCCGAAACGACATCCAGTTTTACCGAATAATTTTTTTAAGCATTCGAAGCAGTTTTTTTTTTTTTTTTTTTTTTTTTTTTTTAGAAATACGCATCTAAAGTAATTCTTTCCCTTCTTCCAATGTCTCATTTTCCAACGCAACAGTCTCTCTAACCGCAACGCCTGAGGCGTTTCTCGTTACTTTCGTGGCGAATGAGCAAGTCTTGGTGCCAACAATGTCTCATATGACTTTCGTATTTTGCAGGATACCCTTAAATTAGTCGTTAAAAACGACACACGTCTGACTGGTAGCAGTTTGGACGACGTTTACACCAGGAAACATATGTTTCGGAGTCTAACTCAAAATTAATGAATTCAGTGCTTCACTCTTATACTGCGTATAGGCTCCAAGGCATCTCTCCATCAAAGTGTACACATCAGCAATAGCTTCAATAACTTCACTCTTCAGTGACGGCTTGTAATCGAAATATCCAGTGTCTCGTTCATCTTAGCTTGCTTCAATTTACACCGACTTTGAGAACAATCTGCTGATTGTCATTCGTTGAACTCCTGTGATAAAGTGTAGCCATGAGCGCTTTTTTCATCTCACTTTCGTCGAAAGCATATTGCCAACACATTTGTCGGGTAAGTGCAACATATATATTGACATTTTCTTCGAATTAGAATGTTACAGAAAGAGATATCGATCGGAGTTGCTAACGGCCCAAGCGAATCCCCCGAAATGTTATTTTCAGGTATAAAAGAATAATTCCTAGACAAAATCCTTTTGATCACGTATTGTTAAGACTATACAGAGTCAAAATATGCAAACAAAATTTTTTAAACCTCGAGGCTGGAAAACTCCCTCAATGTCACGTTATCCATCATTGCTGGCGTCTATCTATTGCAAGAACCTAGTACATATTCAAAATTGAATCATTATGGAATTTCTGGATAAAACAAGCTCTCTCAAAGAATCAACACGAATACTGGGAAACCCACTCTTGTGAAACACAGCTTACTTTGTTTATGCGCAATATCTCGCAAACAGTTGATGCAGGCGAATAGACAGAATCCGTCTTCCTAGAGTAGCAAAAGGCGCTCGAACTGTGCTACTTCGCCGACTACTAAGAAGGATATCTTCGCAGATATACTATGTAATCAAAAGTATCCGGTAATTTTGGAATTCAGTGTGGTGTTGGCCCACCATTAGCCTTGATGACAGCTTCCACTCTCGCAAGCATACGTTTAATCAGGTGCTGGAAGGTTTCTTGGGGAATGGCAGTCCATTCTTCACGGAATACTACACTGAGGAGAGGTATCTACGTCGGTCGGTGAGGGCCGGCACGAAGTCGGCTTCCAAAATATCGCAAAATATCGCAAATATCCTATAGGATTCAGGTCAGGACTCTGTGCAGGCCACTCCATTACAGGGATGTTATCATCGTGTAACCAATCCGCCACAGGCGGTGAATTATGAACAGGTGCTCTATCATGTTGAAAGATGCAGTCGTCTTCCCCGAATTGCTCTTCAACAGTGGAAAGCAAGAAAGTGCTTAAAACATCAATGTAGGCCTGTGCTCTGATAGTGCCACGAAAAACCACAAGGGGCTCAAGCCCCCTCCATGAAAAACACGACCACAACACAACCGCCTCCGAATTTTACTGTTGGTATTGCACACGCTGGCAGATAACGACCACAGGCATTCGCCATACCCACACCCTGCCATCGGATCGGCACATTGTATACCGTGATTCGTCACTCCACACACCGTTTTTCCACTGTACAACCGTCCAACGTTTACGTTCCTTACACCAAGCAAGGCGTTGTTTGGCATTTACCGGCATGACCTGTGGCTTATGAGCAGCCGTTTGACCATGAAATCCAAGTTTTCCCACCTCCCACCTAACCTTGATAGTACTTGCAGTGGGTCCTGATGCAGTTTGGAATTCCTGTGTGATGGTCTGGATAGACGTCTGCTTATTAAACATTCGGACCCTCTTCAACTGTCGGCGGTCTTTGTCAGTCAACAGACAAGGTCGGTCTGTAAACTTTTGTGCTGTACGTGTCCCTTCACGTTTCCACTTAATTATCACATCGGAAACAGCGGACCTAGGGATGTTTAGCAGTGTGG